>NC_136754.1:15068015-15548015 GCF_936440315.1 Barbus barbus
GGCCTCTTTTATGATACTTTCATGGTGCTTTTGTGTAATTCTGAAGCTTGAAAGCCCTGGTTCTCATTTAGGCTACTTTCATTTTACTGGAATCACAAGGATATTCTTCGTATTTGTGGGTGATAATTGTAATGAAGAATGTTTAGCTTATTATTTTTACTAAATAAATCCTGACTTTTACTATTTTCTGCTCTTTTCTTGAACTGGCAGTAGCACAGAGTCATTTTCACTGTAATGGTCATCTGCCATTTATACCCCATTATCACTGTACACTTCACCTTCTCTATTTATATCCCTAGTCCTCTGCTGTTCTCTTACCTTCTACTCTCACACCATTTGCAATTGCACCCTATATACAGGGTATATGCGCTTCTGTTTAAAAGCTAGTAGTATTTCAGTAATCGTACTGCATAATAAAGTTTCATTTAATCTCATTTAAAAGGCAAAAAGCAAAATGTCCAAGGGTCATTTAGTTTTAAATATTTTCTATGCTGCATTTACTTTTAGTTCATAGTTTGTGCAGGAACTATTTGGACAGAGGAATCAGGGACAGAAGGCATCAGATATGTTTAGGGGGTGGATGCACTCAGTGGTCATATGCATATAAATGCATAGATTATATTACTGACTTGGTGGTTAAATCATAGGTTTATGCATTCAACAGCAAATAAAGCCAGTAAGATCTTTATAACAGTAATTCATAGCTTTTATACATACACTATAGCATTCAAACATTTGGGGTCAAAAAATTTTACATTCACAATTAACCAAGAGTTTTCCCTATAACCTCCTAATTGCTGCATATTGATAGTAAGTAAGGCAGTTATTAAAGTAGTTATGTTTGGTTATAGGGTTAAGGGACCTAAAGAATATGGTCAGGATAATGCATTAATATGTGCTTTAGTATTAATGAACAGTCAATATGTTACAATATGTTAATATTGCATGCTAATAAGCAACTGTTGTTCCATAATATAAAGTATTACAGATTTTGTATTTAATTATTTTTACTTATTTATTTTTATTTAAGAAATGTTTACTTTTATTTAGCAAAGATGCATTAAATGAATCAAAGGTGACTGTTGAGACATTTATAATGTTAAAAAAAAGATATTTATTTCAAATAAATCCTGAAATAAAATGCATCATACTTTCCACAAAATATTAAACAGTACAATCATTTTTGACATTGATAATAATAAAAAATTGATCTTGTGCAGCAAATCAGCATATTAGAATGTCACAGAAGACTGAATAATGGCTGCTGAAAATTCAGCTTTGTCATTACAGATATAAATTACATCTTAAAAAAATACATCAAATTAGAATACATTTTTATATTATAATAAAATTGACATCAGGAATATTTTGTTTTGAATATATTACATATAAACACTGTTTTATATTAAATTGTAATATAATATTACTGTTTTACTAAATGTACTAAAATCAAATAAATGAGCAGATTGGTGAGAAATGATTGGTCAATAATCTTACCAACTCCAAACATTTGAACAGTAAGTGTATACAAGTATGTTATGGCAGATTTATATTTGAACCATCCCTTTAAATACTTCTCATGTTCTGAATATGGAGTCATTAATCCTATGATACCGTTACAGCTCAATGATTGGCCGTTTGATTTGTATCAAATGTGCTGCTTCTTTGGTTCACAGTGGAGCTGTTTAACTCAGTTGTGTAAATATTCTCATGGCAGGGCATGCATGGATGGCTGAACAAGCCCTAATGTGTCATCCTGTGCTTTACAATGACTGGGGGTATTTTAACTCGCCTGTCTAGGAAGCATGCAGAGGCCAGTGGCCCAGTTTCTGCTTGACAACTGTATAAGAATCTCTTCCATGGTCTGTCACAATGGGTAGCTGTCTCACTAGAAGCTCATGCACAAAACCTGAGAAATTATGGTGTGTTGCTGAGCAACTACAGGCTGTCATTCATGTCACAGCGTCTACAGAACGTTGCCGTATTTGATAGAAATGCAGCATTTATTCTGTAAAACGCTGTTGTGAATCTATAGGCTGCAGGTTAACCTGTAATAGTCACTGAAATGACAACTGCGCTTTCATGTTTGCCTACAGCAAATTATTCAATGCCTTTAACCCATTTAACCTTTCCGTTTTTTCTGAATGGTGAATAACAATACGATCCAAGTGATGTTATTTTCAGCAGAGCATCACATGCCACAGAGGACCGCATGCAACAGCCTTTTATGTTTCCACTCGGCTTGTTGCAATGATGTCTCGTCTTTTTGTTATGACCGACAAGATCTCGAACTAGAGGTTTATACATATACGTGCCATAATGGTTTTGTGTGTGTCCGTCAGAGCTCTGAAGGGGAGAGCAAGCAAGTGTGGATGGATGAAGTCTGTCTGATAATGCTGATGTATGGAAGCAGGAGTGCCACAGTACATTCATGCAGCTGAGCTTCTCTGGCATGATTTTCCAGTGCTGTGTAATGACAGCCTATAGGATGCTGGATAACGTTTGCTCTGAATGTCAAACAGCTGACATTCGAAGAGGAATAAATGCTAAATGCACACCTTATTGAAAAAATTATCCTGTACCGAGACCGCCATTTTTATGGATGCTGACTGGAATCCAAATGCACACATATTTAATTAATGGGCCGGAACAATAGCTTGGGATTGTGTGATGACTGTCTGATTGCTGATGTCATTAAGATTGGATCTTTAAACGGCTGGCGCGAGTGCATGAAGGGCTGTGGAGCTGGGTACAGTCTTTTCACAAAGAGCCTGTTCAGATCAATAAGAGAAGACAGCTGTAATTATATTGAGGTAGCACAGGGAGGCCGGTCTCCACTGAGCAGCAAACGCTTCTTAATAGCTAACACAGACAGCCTCTGATATTCATTCAGAAGAAAAGAAGGACCAGCCTAAGCTTGAAGCAGCAGCTCAAACCCACGCCTGAGATGTAGGTGATCTGATAGCTGTCTGTGTGGTAGTGGGGCCTGAAATGGACTTGCTAAAACATTGCCCACAAGTCACGACAGTCTGCTTACCCTTGCCATGTCTGATGATAACAGATGGCATCATTTTCTGAAGCTTGTCCAGGTGCCATGCAGTGCTCGAGGTGTATATATATATATATATATATCGTCCATTAGGGATATATATATATATATATATATGTATATATATATATATATATATATATATCCCTAATGGACGAAAGCCAGTCTGTATACAACTAGGCAATGATTTCTTATTGGAATCAAATAACGGCTTGATTTTCCAAATTATATTAAGTAAATAGACCCTTGACGGCTGATAACAATGTTATCGAACGTATGATTTATTGCTTGCACGCCAGTCTGTTATTGTAGGGACATTGAATTTACATTTTGATGCACCTAAACATGACACTGAACAAAACAAAGATGTCAGTCAGATGGCCTCTGGGGAGGTCCTTGACCATGGAATTCAACTACTAGCTTGCAATCTATGTAATACACTATAGTATATATTATACCTCCCCGGTCATCTGATCATACACTTGCTGACTTTGTAAATGGTTAAATTAAATTACTAAACAACTAACTTACCGAGGATCACACACTTAATTCACACTGCTAAGCAATGAAAGCAAATGAAAAGCAAAATGTGTTTTAAAATTGGCTCAAAATATTAAGCTCTGATATACTCCGACTGGATGAAATCCAAGTCTGACGCAAAAATGGTGATACCACGTTGTGTATTTATGTGCATGTGTATAATACATACACACACACTCACACTTGGGTTTTGTGAATTGTGGGGACATTCCATAGGCGTAATGGCTTTTAAACTTTTCTATCGCCCTACATCAACCCATCAGTCCTACATCTAAACCTACCTCTTGCATTTTTACTTTCTCAAAAAACTCCTTATACAGTCAGGTCCATAAATATTGGGACATCGACACAATTCTAACATTTTTGGCTCTATACACCACCACAATGGATTTCAAATGAAACGAACAAGATGTGCTTTAACTGCAGACTGTCAGCTTTAATTTGAGGGTATTTACATCCAAATCAGGTGAACGGTGTAGGAATTACAACAGTTTGCATATGTGCCTCCCACTTGTTAAGGGACCAAAAGTAATGGGACAATTGTCTTCTCAGCTGTTCCATGGCCAGGTGTGTGTTATTCCCTCATTATCCCAATTGCAATGAGCAGATAAAAGGTCCAGAGTTCATTTCAAGTGTGCTATTTGCATTTGGAATCTGTTGCTGTCAACTGTCAAGATGAGATCCAAAGAGCTGTCACTATCAGTGAAGCAAGCCATCATTAGGCTGAAAAAACAAAACAAACCCATCAGAGAGATAGCAAAAACATTAGGCGTGGCCAAAATAACTGTTTGGAACATTCTTAAAAAGAAGGAACGCACCGGTGAGCTCAGCAACACCAAAAGACCCGGAAGACCACAGAAAACAACTGTGGTGGATGACCAAAGAATTCTTTCCCTGGTGAAGAAAACACCCTTCACAACAGTTGGCCAGATCAAGAACACTCTCCAGCAGGTAGGTGTATGTGTGTCAAAGTCAACAATCAAGAGAAGACTTCACCAGAGTGAATACAGAGGGTTCACCACAAGATGTAAACCATTGGTGAGCCTCAAAAACAGGAAGGCCAGATTAGAGTTTGCCAAACGACATCTAAAAAAGCCTTCACAGTTCTGGAACAACATCCTATGGACAGATGAGACCAAGATCAACTTGTACCAGAGTGATGGGAAGAGAAGAGTATGGAGAAGGAAAGGAACTGCTCATGATCCTAAGCATACCACCTCATCAGTGAAGCATGGTGGTGGTAGTGTCATGGCGTGGGCATGTATGGCTGCCAGTGGAACTGGTTCTCTTGTATTTATTGATGATGTGACTGCTGACAAAAGCAGCAGGATGAATTCTGAAGTGTTTCGGGCAATATTATCTGCTCATATTCAGCCAAATGCTTCAGAACTCACTGGACGGCGCTTCACAGTGCAGATGGACAATGACCCAAAGCATACTGCAAAAGCAACCAAAGAGTTTTTGAAGGGAAAGAAGTGGACTGTTATGCAATGGCCAAGTCAATCACCTGACCTGAATCCGATTGAGCATGCATTTCACTTGCTGAAGACAAAACTGAAGGGAAAATGCCCCAAGAACAAGCAGGAACAGAAGACGGTTGCAGTAGAGGCCTGGCAGAGCATCACCAGGGATGAAACCCAGCGTCTGGTGATGTCTATGCGTTCCAGACTTCAGGCTGTAATAGACTGCAAAGGATTTGCAACCAAGTATTAAAAAGTGAAAGTTTGATTTATGATTATTATTCTGTCCCATTACTTTTGGTCCCTTAACAAGTGGGAGGCACATATGCAAACTGTTGTAATTCCTACACCGTTCATCTGATTTGGATGTAAATACCCTCAAATTAAAGCTGACAGTCTGCAGTTAAAGCACATCTTGCTCGTTTCATTTGAAATCCATTGTGGTGGTGTATAGAGCCAAAAATGTTAGAATTGTGTCGATGTCCCAATATTTATGGACCTGACTGTAAGTCACCTTCTCTTTGTAATACCTGTCATACCCATACAAATTCGTGTCCTCATATGTCACAAAAACGCACACACACAAATACAGAACATGGTCTCTTAAATGCTGCACCGTCCGTGTTGTAATTAATTAGCGAGATTTCATCTCTGTTGCATTGCATCTCTCAAGTCTATTATTGAAGTCAATTCACGGCAGCCCACTTAATGTTGACGGGTTGACGCCATCTGTTTCAATGCCCAATCCCAAACAGCATGTGAAGTCTAAACCTGAGGGGTAATAAGCTCAGAGCTATCAAAGTGTTAGAGCTGCGTACGTCAGAGCCTTGCTGATTAATCTTTTATAACGTATTTGTGTGGGCGATGTGCCTCATTATGATCCTTACCTGGCAGCAGCAGCTGGTGTAATATGCAAATTTTCTCCCCGTTAGACTTGAATCAATACAATATCTTACCACCATTCAGTGTGTGTGTGTCTCATAGTGGCTGTTTTTTAAAGCGAGTGACTCGCTTTATGTGTAGCCGGCGAGCAGAGGGCGTGTCGACAATACAGCGCCTTACTCAAGGGTGCCAATAAATTCAATAATGACGCCAGTTAGCCCACCCAGCACAATACGTCCGATGGCAGTGCCATATATTATATATTAGTGATATATGGAGCTCCGACGCGGCTTGTTGTTAATGGCAGACCTTCTGCATAGTCCACAATGAGCCACAATAATGAACTGAGAGCAGGAGCTTTCCATGGTCCTGAACCTTTAGCCATTATATCAGACCAGGACGCGTTTGGATGATATCGCTTTTATTAAAGGTTAATTAAAGCTTATTAAAGGTTAAAGCTTATATTCGGGTACTTCTATTGAAAATATCAAACATGGAAGCGTTTTAATATTTTGTAGCTCATGTAACATGTCCACTGTTATTGTTTAGATTTAAATGCGTCAAAATAACCTTTATTCATGTCTTTTTGCAAGCGTCGTTACAAACGCAGGCACCGATCAGGCGCCGCAACGCTTCAGTGGAAATCTGGAAGCTGCACGTCATCTTAACACGGACCAATCAGCTGTGAGCTCGATGACTTCAGTAACAGTAAAATGGACGGATAACTATCCAAATTTAAGGAAAACCCCTTGGTATATGTACTTATTATATAATAACTGATTATTAATATTATGCTAGCATTATTATTATATTTGCTTTGATCTAATGGTCAGAAGTTATTCAAATGTAACGAATAATGCTGACGCAGATGTGATATTTGTAAATAAAATAATTGTATTTCCGCATAATAAAGTTTCTGCAGTAGCTGTGCATCGCGTGAAAACCCGCCACAACTGACGCTTCCTATTTACTTTTGACGCGCCGCTAGCGTCCGGTGGACAGCGTGTTCGGTTTAGGGTGGAATTCAAAACTGCACGTTTACAAATGCCATAGCAACCGAGCGGTCGCGTCTTTAATGCACCGCTGCCGTAGACATTATTTTTATGCGCGAATGTGGAGTTCATAGATATATCTATGGTGGAGTTAGCAGAAGGCTGTGCTGCAGCAGCTGGATATTGAACACCACGATGTGCTCCTGAAGAAGAGTTGCAAAGCAATGATGTCATAGTTTTAAGTAGGAGCCATGGGAGAGCATATGGTTCGTACCCGCTACCGAAAGGAAGTGTTGCTTTGTTATGAGCAGGCGGCGCTGTAGCTGGCGGAAGAGGAGGTCGCCCAGCCCAGTGTCTCTTCGCCTGGAATAGAGAAGCCGAGGAGAAGACGCGAAAACGGCGAGAAGACAAAGCTGCTACAATGGCCGCGAAATCCGACGGGGTGCTAAAGATGAAGAAGAGCGATGTAGCATTCACGCCTTTGCAGAATTCGGATCACTCGGGTTCAGTTCAAGGGCTCGCTCCGGGATCGCAGCCGGATTCTGGAACCGGAGAGGCGGACTTCGTCAACGGGGAGTCGCGGTGCTGTGGCTCAAATTCGACATGTCTCCGCCTCAGCAGGGAGCAGCAGAAATACACGGTCTGGGACTGTCTGTGGATCCTCGCCGCAGTGGCGGTGTATTTCGCGGATGTGGGCACTGATATTTGGCTTTCGGTCGACTATTACCTCCGCCGCGACTACTGGTGGTTCGGGCTTACGCTGTTTTTTGTGGTGCTCGGCTCGTTCTCCGTGCAGGTCTTCAGTTTCCGCTGGTTCGTCCATGATTTCAGCATCGAGGAGAGCTCCGGCGGCGGCAGCGACACGGCGAACTGCTCCCACATGGACGGGAAGCTGCTCAGCTGCTCCGCTTCTCACGGAGACGTCGGAGCCCACCCGTCTACGCCTCAAAGACAGACGTCCACGGCGAGCAAGAGCAACACCACAAGCAACAGCAGCAACAGCGCTACCGCAGCCCGGACTAGTAAGACACGCTCAGCGTCCTGTTCCCTCTGTATCTGGCTGTTGCAGTCCGTCATTCACATCTTACAGCTCGGACAAATCTGGAGGTGAGCTCGAGCAGCGCTTTATTTTCAACGGCACTTGTGATTTGAAGAGTCGAGGTCGGGTATTTACTGCTTGTCCTCTTTAAAATGCAGCACCTATGTTGTTTAGAGCAGCGTGCTTGAATGACACACTCCAAGCATGTTCTTGAGTTTGCAGTGGTTGACACGTTAAGGCCAACACACACATTGTGTGGGCTGGAGAGCTAATTTATCATCCTGTTTTCACTGTAAAGCTCATAACAGTGGAGTATGGGGTATAAAATTGCTTCTTATCTAGTTTGCAACAAGAGAAGGCACTTGTAGTGTTGTATTTGTACTTGGTACAAAATGAAAAAGATTTATGGATTGAATCAAGCTCGAATGACTAAAGAGTTCATGAGAATAGTAGACGTTCATTGACTCGTTCCGTTCAAATCCATTATTAATGTAATTGAGAATAAACCTCATAGAGAACTGAAGGCTATTAGTGGGCGATTGATCGCCTTGTATGAAAAGTAGATGCAAATATTTCCCCCGTGGCATCTTACGGTGCATGAGGTTATTGGCTCACCCATGGAATTGTATTCTCTTTGCAGGTCAGTACATTCATTTACCCATGGTTGTACTCAAAACTTACACCAGTGACAGAGCTAATGAACGGGATTGTGGAAACCTATTGGGTTTCACAGCGTCAGCCCATCAGGGTCTTCAGAAGTCTGAATGAGTTCTGATCAGCGTGTTCAATAGAGTGATATTCCATTTACTCTAAGTCTTTGACCCTGAGGATTGTGTTTGGATGCTGTCCAAACTGTAAAGGTTGTGGAATTGCTATATTGGAAGTAGGCCATCAAAGCCATGGTCTGATATGTAGCAGTGATTGCATAGCCGAGGTACATTATGAACAGCCTTTTTATGAAATCACACGGTGCTGTTGTTACTTACAGATGTGGCATTTCCAAATGCTACCATACAGCTGCGTTGGTTTTCAGCTCCCATATTTGTGTCCAGTCAGCTCTGAGTTTGAAGAATGTTGCTCAGCGAGAGTTGATAATTGAATAAAAGCCAGTCGTGGAAAAGACTTAATAGCCCACTTCACAAAACTAGGCCACAACCACACCAATGCAGCCCAACTCCTGCAAAGTGCTCTGAACGCTTGAGCACTTCACCTGGGTATTTTCGTAAAACATTAGTATTATTTTGCTTCCTCTGAAATGGCTGATTTGAAAGATCGTTTCCTTACATTATTTCTGCTTTACCATTTCTTTCTCTCTTTTTTTTGGTGTCATCCTGGCGGTGTCACATGCTGTATGGTGACGGGAGTGAAGCTGACACAGTTGTGCAGTTGTGTGCTCTCAGAGGGGGAGGATTGTTCAGACATGCGCTGCACGTGGCTCTGTGCAAAAGGTTCACCAGTCTGGGGACATCTCACAAAGCAAGGCAATATAAAAATAGCTTGCTTTGCTAGCTAAGTTTTTGATATTCAACAAAGGAAATATGTCAGACTGAGTGCTAGAATTGGAATTTGATTGTGCAAGGTGAAGGTCTACATATTAATGTATTCCCATAGTAATGTGAAGAGAAAATCCTAACTGTGGGAATGAGAAAGCCTTGCATAAAAGTTTTTCTTTTTTTTTTTGCAAGCATTTATATATGACCTTTAATTCAAAGGAATATACCTGCATGCTTACATAGATTTCAGGTCGACATACTAGCAAGTTTTTGTTGCATTGTTGCTGAATCATGCTATCCTGTACTGATCTGGGCTTTTTGACAGGGTTCTCTTTTTCCGTGCTAAGAAATTGAATACCGGATATGTGATTGTATATTGTGAGTCTCCACATCAGTAAAGTACGGTTACCTAACCATACAGAGAAATCTGTGCATGTAGTCATACACTCTTAAAAATTAAGATTCTTTAACATCCAAGAATCTTTCCATCGCCCCCAAAGGTTTTTTACAGTGGAAAAAAGTTTTTTTAGTTTTTGAAATGTTCTTAAAACTAAGAAGAAAAGGTTATTTGTGATCTGTTCACTGAAAGGTTTTATGGTTGTTATTTGGAATCACAAAACAAACTAAAAAAACAACAATAATATGCTTTGATAGTGGAAAATAAAATAAAAGCCACATTAACATACCACATATCACACTAACTGTCAATTTAATATTTTTTATTTTTGAACAGCAGTTAGCAACTAGACTTTGTGTAGGTAATGTGCTTTCATTTGATTAAAAAAAGTTTAATTTAATTTTTTTTAGGACTATAATTTTGTATTTTGCACTATTTTAATGGCCCACGCATCTCCTCTCTATGATGAGCATACACTCATCTGGTCAAGAATATGCTTGCAGGTTAAAAAATTAGATTTTGAGTTCTTTCTTTTTGTGTATTTTTCAAATATGTTTTTCAATGACAACGCTGTCTTGTTCTGTCCTGATTGGATTAAAAAATTTCATGTATTTCCAAAACAATGTCATGGCAATTCGTGAATGCATTAGGTTTTAGCGAATTGATGGCCAATTCATATGATCGCATTCATACTTTTTTGTACGATCTGTTTACACCCCAGTGATGGTTATGTTTTAGGGATGGACCAGGGGCGTTGCTAGACCCCTTTTGTCGTGGCCTAATGGTTAGAGAGTTGGACTCGTAATCCAAAGGTTGCGGGTTTGAGTCTCGGGCCGGCAGGGATTGTAGGTGGGGGGAGTGAATGTCCAGCGCTCTCTCCACCCTCAATACCACGACTGAGGTGCCTTGTCCAGCGCTCTCTCCACCCTCAATACCACGACTGAGGTGCCTTGTCCAGCGCTCTCTCCACCCTCAATACCACGACTGAGGTGCCCTTGAGCAAGGCACCGAACCCCCAACTGCTCCCCGGGCGCCGCAGCATAAATGGCTGCCCACTGCTCCGGGTGTGTGTTCACGGTGTCTGTGTGTTCACTGCTGTGTGTGTGCACGTTGGATGGGTTAAATGCAGAGCACGAATTCCGAGTATGGGTCACCATACTTGGCAGTATGTCACTTCACTTTTACTGGGGCACGTGCCCCAGTATAAATCTAGTTTAGGTTTTAACAATTTACTTTATTTGTCAGTGTATTCATTTACATCGATAATCAAAAAACAAAACTGGTCTTTATGCAACATAGTAACCTAATTCACGCGAGGCAATGCCTCCATCGCGGTATGATTGGATATGATCGGTTAAGATTGAATGTGATTGGTTCATGCCATAAATCCCGCCTCTTGTTTTCATGCAAACTCTCGGCGTGAATGAAGACAATGATGGCGTTATCGATTTTATATTAAGTAAACAGCTCACCCGCTTAGATATCACTGCTTCGTGACACATCAAAATAAAACTTCAAATGGCCTGAAAACGTGATGACTAGTTAGTGAGCATTCAGCGTGATGAAATTAAGTATCTTCGTGTCTGTGACAGTGTTAATAGGGCTTTTATGACGATGACTCAAATAAGTTGACTATTAAAAAGAATATCTGAACATCAGTTCACTATTAAAAAACAGAGTGTCTATTACACTAAGTGCAAATAATTGGTAAAAGCAATTTACACTAACCCCGCCCATCAAGGTAAGCTTACTACAAAAGATGCCAATTCATTGACAAACCCAGTGGCAAATCCAAAATCCATGTAATAATTTGAATTAAAATGATAATTTACTCTCAATATGTTATAATTGCATTTTATAATGCTCTACAATACTAATGTGCAGATAATTGCCACTATTTGAAATAAGTAGTATAAATAGCAGAAAATCCTACTATTTTAACGTAGTGTAAATAGAATGTATAGTTATTTGTACTTAGTGTAAATAGCATATTGCAAAGAAAATACTGCTATTTTCACTTAGTGTAAATAGCATCTAACTAAGATTAATAAATACTGTAGAAGTATTGTTAATTCTTAGTTCATGTTAACTAATGTTAGGCTAACTAATAAAGTCTTTCCAAAATATTGTTCAAATTGTTACTGCCTTTCGGTATTATTTTGGAATAAATCTAAAAATGCATAAAAACACTATGAAATGTATAATTATTATTTAAAATGTTAAATAAAATAAAAGCTAATGTTAATAAAATACGAATAAGTTAAGTGTAACAGGGACAATACTGTAAATTACAGGATAAATACTGTATATAACTGCCTCCTCATTTTAATTTAATGCTCAAAAAATGAACCAACCTTGTTTGGATTTGGCTGAGAAACTGGGGAATGCCTTTGTTTGTTTGATTGTTTGTTTTTCTAGATTAAATATGCTCTTTATTTTAGTCGCAGCCGTAACATGACTGGTTTCTTGAAATATTGTAATTGTAAATTCTTGAAAAGATGTAATTATTCATTGTTATCATTGTGTAATGTAGAAGAATGCAGATGTGCAAGAAAAAAGTTCTCTCTGCTTTTATTATTTCCATACAGCGTATGCCATTTATGCCGTAAACAATGTAAATTGTTAAGTATGTTAAAGATATTTAAAAATGTTCAAACATACATGTTTACCTTCCTCAGTATTGTTGCACTGTAAGAATAGTTGTTTAGGCAAAAAAAGTTTGTACAGTGCATTGTGTTGCACACTATCTTTTTTCTTTCAAGAAAAAGTAATGGGGGCCTGTGCCCCAGTAGAGCTTTAGGTCTAGCAACGCCCCTGATGGACCCTTATGCTTAGTTTTTTTCCTAAAAAATTATCAAATCTGTGTGATTTACTTTGTACAAATTTATATGAAATCACCAACTTGCAAAATAGATACATTTTCCCATGACAACGGTTTGATATTTTTGTCGTCCTTTAAAATGAATGGTAAAAGGCCATAAATAATTAGACTAGACAGACTAGAGTTTTCAGTTTTAGCTTACATCTTCAGAGAAATTTGGATGCATTTGTGACACCAGGAAATAATATTTATCTTATATCTTATTAGGCATAAGATGGAACTCTTATCTTCTGACCTCAGTTTAAGACCACTATATCTACACGATACATATCTATGCATAAATCACTCTTACATCTCATATTTCCATCATATGTCTTACAACCTAATTATTTTTAATTGAAGGTAATAAATACATTTCCTTATCATTTTGAAAGTCATTCTATATCTGTGTTTCTGCATGTGGAGTCTTGCTGATTGCGACCTACATGATTGCACTGCAAATGAGCGTGCACCAAACCACTGAGTGCATGCCACTTGTTGTTGACTACACGCTGTGTATATGTATGCATATGGGTCTGAATAAAGTATGAAGCATTTATATTGGCACAGTAGGGTTCTACTTGGTGCTGGGGTTGTTATTTGAGTATGTTTTACAAGAAAATATTATTTTAGACTTTCTACTTTGCCATTTTTAATTCAGTGTGTTACTTGCTGTTTCTTTTATAATGAATTGCGAAATTTTCTAGCAATCAACATTTCATGATAAATTCATTATGCTACTTGCCATTTGTTAATTGTGAAATGCAGAAATCGATGTGCTACACCCTTTCTTTTTAAATATCAATTAAATATCATTTAATATAAAGCGCGATATATGCACACGTGAAGTTTATGGAAGTGTTTCAGCGGTTCTTCATTCTGAAACTGAAATCGGCAGCATAATTTATTTTACTTTTTTTTGCCAGCAAGCAACCCATCAAAATAAAACCTCAGTGGTTTACCATTTGAAAATGATGAAAATAAAGCATAAATGGGCAATATAACCAAAATCTTATATCACGATATGAGTAATTGCATTTCATATATTGCACGACATAGGCTAGTTGTTTTTGCTTTAAATAAGGTCTTTCATATCAAAATTTTTGATATGACATAGAAATGTCATAATTCTTGTCATCAGTGTCAATATCACAAAAAGCTAATACTAGCCTAAATTAAAAAAACTAAAAACTCAAGCTCACTAAGACATGTAAACTGATTAATTCAAGAACAGTGAGAAATGTTCTCTCTTTTGTTGTTTGATTAACAAATGACAGACAGCTGTCTCTTTAAGATCTGCCCGGATCCAGTGGGTTTTCTTTCTCAGCTGTTTCCTTTCACTTAATACCTAAATTACTGTTTTTGAGGATACTTGCAAATACCAGCATTTTAACACATACAAGTGTGTGTATTTAATTATTCAAGACCTATAAATTGACAAAAATAATTCAGTTCAGTACTTCTATGTGCGCCATCTTCATATGTGTGCGCTCAGTGCTCAGAAACATTGTGTTTCAACAGCTTAAAATCACTTGTTTTTAAACCGCAATGCTTAAAAATGTGTGCAAATGATAATTTGTGACTGCGTAGGACAGCAACATCATGTGAGCATGTATCCACAATAGAGAGGATACTCGAAAATCTCTACCAGTTGACAAAATTTACTGGTTAATCTTGTCTACTGGTGTATTGCCCACCCCAAGTATATATTTACTTAAATATTTAGTGAATATTTAGTCATTTTTTTTGTGTAATTTTACAGTAAAATTACAGTATTTCTTATTTTGTTTAATATTTGTGTTTAATAATAAAATCAAATTAATAATTATAACTTTATAGTGATATTGAAGTGATCAAACCTCAAGTAGAAAAATATATTTTTTAAACATCTGTTCATTTTATGGTTACTGAGTTGGTTCCTGTAAAAAGTAAACCCAAGTATGTCACCCAGTTTTTTCTAGATGTAGTTATTCAGATAAGGTTATTCAAGTCAACAAGTGAAAATTTCTGTATCACAATGTCAATTTTTTAAGATCATGCAGCCAGCCTTATTGTAGATACTTCCTTGCAGTTACTCAGCTAACATATTATGGATTTTGATATTGATTTAATACAGAAACATTAAGTGTTGGACTTTATTGTCCTTTAATCGATTATGATCCGAGATGAAAGTGACCAATGATAGATAATAATTGTGCTATGAAGCTGTAAAACAGGGCCCTTCTCTCTCCTACAAAGAGGCTCCTTTCCAAGCAACAGCTCTCCAATGATCTCAGCCTGAATTACCATATTGAGTTAAACATGGAGATTTATGCCAATGAGTGTGATTTTATGTATAGTAATGCAAACAAATGGTACAGCTGAGCCAGGCCATTGCTATTTAACTCGATCCATGTCACCCATGCTCCCACCCACACTGTCTGCCACATCCCATTGAGAGAAGGCAAGATGCAGCCTCTAATTTAAAAGCAAGGTGGCAGGTATCTACAAGAAAGAACATGTATTCAAACAGGCCAGAATTTACATAATATACCGTCACGCTTATACATGCATAACACTTTGCCTGATTTCATAAGTACTCATTTAATTCTGCTCTTATTTTGAGCTGAGATCATCTGTGAAGTGCGTTCTCTGAAAGATGTCAACACACCAGTCAGACGAGCATTAATGATCAGATGGTTTTAATCACATCGCACTTGTCATGAATTACACTCAAAGCAACAGTAAATCAAAACAGTCGATTATAACTTCCTAAATGACTGAATAAAACTCAATAATGCAATAACACTTTTATCGAAAACAAAAAAAGGAATAAAAATCACTTTAGTTTATAGTAGTGGGAACAAACAGCAAAAATATATTCATCTGTATTGAGTAAACAGAACTTGAGAGGATAAAAGCTTATTATCACACGTTTAGCATCACAAGGAAATGACTGGAATGACTTTTTAACTTGGCTGAATCAAAGTTAAAGCCTCTTTAAGAACAAAGAGTACTCCAGGGTGTCTTGAAGCAGCTCTCACATGAGAGGTAAGAGAGATCAGATCTGTGTATAGTAGCTTGCAGCTGAGCTACACTGTAAAAAAAAATCTGTCAAATTTACGGTAAAAAACTGGCAGCTGTGGTTGCCAGAATTCTACCGTAAAAAATACGGTAGCAACGTTTTAGGTTTTATGGTTTTAACTTAAATTTACAGTTAAATACCGTAATTTCTTTAACTGATATAATCTTAATAACCAACCTATTAAAGTACTGAAATTTATTTTATTCCTTTGAAATACACTGATAACCACCAAATGCAGATGATGATGAGAAAGTCACATGATGAGCCAAAGCCCATCACAAGCAACTTTTAAACAATAACATATACAGAAGGTGCACAGTGTCATTCACACAAGCACTAAACACCATCATGGTGAGACTCCTTAAACTGAAATATGCTATAAACATTAATTTAACAACATTAGATGTAACATACAACCCTAATAAACATACCTGATAAGAAAAAACTAAGAAGAAACATAGTTATTTCAAAGAAAAAACGTCAAATTCAAACAGAATTTGAAATGGAACGCAGGGAATTCTGGGAACGTCAGTTTACGGTTTTTCCCTGTAAATTTTACAGGAACTTTCCGTTAACCATGTAACAGGTTTTTACCGTAGCATTTTCACAGTTTTTTACCGTTAAAATCACGATCATTTTTTACAGTGTATGAACTTGTAGTGAGAATCTAATTTTCATTGAACTATAATACACATTGGGCCATCTAACAATGCAAACATTTAACAAAGCTCAATTTTGGGTGCTATTAACATGAATTCCACAGAGAAATGGGATAATAGAGTATGTGAGGGGGTTATTTCATTCCAACAGTAGAAATAACGAACAGCTGTCTTTCACAGATTTGCAATTGGCGACCAGATTTTAAGGTTTTAGAGGAGTGTGTGGAGACGTTTTTCAGCAGATAGGCTGGATGCAAAAGAATTCTTGGTGTGAGGTCTGCTCGAGCTTTAAATTGAATCTCAAGAATTTAAAAGTTTGAGTGGTTTGAGTGAAGTCGCAACCTAACATATATATCATGACAAATATGTTGTATGTATAGGCTATACTTTAAAAAAAATCCCTCAACTTGTCAGACAGTGGTCACCATGCATTTTCAAAAAAAAAATCTCATAGAAATGTTGTAACCGACTAGTTGACCAGGCTAACAAACCCCACATATATATATATATATATATAGACTGTATATGCAATCCATTTAGCCTCCTTTTTGGGATATTTCACCCAAAAATGAAAATTATGTCATTAATTACTCACCCTCACGTTATTCCAAACCCATAAGACATTCGTTCATCTTCGGAACACAAATATTTTGATGAAATCTGAGAGCTTTCTGACCCTCCATAGACGGCAACGTAACTGGCACTTTCAAGGCCCAGAAAGGTATTAAGGACATCATTAAAATAGACCATGTGACATCAGTGGCTCAACTGTAATTTTATGAAACTATGAGAATACTTTTTGTGTGCAAAGAAAACAAATGAATTCAAAAAAATTATTCTCTTCCATGTCAGTCTTCGACGTTAGTCTTCTAATACATTAATCAAAAATCCATACTGATTGCTGCTATAAGTAGGTCTTATATGTGCAAGTGTCACATTATCCTTCAGAAAAATCATTCTAACAAGATTTGGTACTTAAGAAACATTTCTTATTATTAATGATGTTGAAAACAGTTGCACTGCATAATATTTTTGTGTAAACTGGTATACTTCTTTCTTTTCTTCTTTTTTTAATTATTTGATCAATAGAAAGTTTAAAAGAACAGTGTTCATTTGAAATGGAAGTCTAAATGTCTTTGTTAAAAACTCCCTAGCATAAATGGTCTTGATGGCACTTCTGTGCAAGCCTGTTGGCATTTACATTTTTGCTTTTAATAATCTGAGAAGTGATGACTATGTTGAAGGGCGCAAATGCTCAAGCTGATGCAAGTAAGCCACAGCATCTCTCAGGGTAGATAAAATAACTGCTTTCTAATTTCTGGATCATAAATCTGGTCTGTATTTCCCCCAAATGCATCTGCTTGGAGTGCTGGGCATGATAGGTCCCACCTGCAGCCATTGTTTGAGTGTGTAGTGTGCCGTGTGCTAGTGCTGATGACCTGTTTTCTCTAAGCTGGGCGCTCAGGAGACATCAGGAAGCATCTCACCAGATGCAGCCCTGCAGTCCACCCTCGACTGGCATGTCCTCTCTCACACCCACACCCGCACAATTATAATTAATGTTGGAAAATGCAATTATGAATGTGAGCATGGCTCATTTAACAAACAAACAAGTTCAAAATGATGCCATCTGTAATGTATATTTATGCAGAACAGGGTTAGAGTGGATGCATTAGTGGACTGATGCTCTGCAAAAGGCCTCTAGAAAAGTTCTCACCTTCTTGAGAAATGGTCCTTAACTGGTTGCTGAGGGTGTTACATGTTAATGATATGTATTTTTATACATGCCAAACTCTCTGAATAAGCTCGTCCTGTTCCCCGGGAAGAAAGTGGGAAAGTTGTATCATTTTCTGTAGATGGATATGAAGTCTGATATTGCATATCTCCTCAAATAGCCCCCTTTTGTTTCCACTAGGTGTGTTGTGTGATCTAAATTAGATGATAATTGGTCCTCATTATGTGCCTGCAATTTAAACCATCTCTACATGCTTACAGGCTTTTATACCCTCCATTGTGCTTTAAAGCTTATTGACTTGTGTTTAATATTGTATTGAATACACTGGTCTGCCCTTATTATGTATGTGGGTGGTAAAGAATTATTGCTGATTGCTAGAGTTTAAAACAAACCATTTTTAATAAGCTGTGAAATTGCTACAATTCAGATATAGAAATGGCAGACAATGGCACTCTGGAACTGTACTTTTATGAAGGAGGTAAAGTAGATGACCTCTATTAACCCTATAATAATGAAAAAAAGCTGTTTGGGGCTCAGCACCAGGATGTTAAGAGCCATTGCTTTGCTTTAAGCTGAAAATAAGTGAGAAGGTGGAAACGGAGCCCCATTCCGCAGACAAAGTCAATAAAAAAGCAGTCTGTGCCCTTCCTTTATCCAGATTCAACTTCAGGATGGGTTTTTTAGAGAAATGTGCTTGTGAACGGTGATCAGATGAAGATCAAGATGCTGATACCAAAGGTAAATCTTACTCAATTAATAATCTGTTTCTTATCGCCACATTTTTGTCAGGTCATGTTGACTCAGCAAAAAGAAGAAGAAAAGTCAACTGTGCTCTCCCGCGCCCCAAGTGGACGTTGTTTAGATGCTCTCTGGGTGCATGTTTGCATTGAAATGCTCTGTTTGTTTGGCTGAACACTGGTGACTAAGGATCGAGCTGACTAATGCCATAAATATGAGCAAGACTCGGCATGGGTTGCCCACCTTGGATGAATATTTAACATTGCGTGCTGTGAGAGACCTGACTGCCACCTCTTGCATTATTTACCACATTCCGGCTTGTCTGTAATGCTCAAGCAGCACGTGGTGTTCTTCCTCGCTAGGTCACTGCTTTAAGTGACCGAAAAACACCAACACTTAAACACATGGATAAATCCGAACATGTACAGAATGTAACAAAACGTCTATCTTAGCCAGCTTAGAGTTTAACTCCATTTTAAAGCAGCAGCTTTGAAAATAAGTCATAAGATTGACTTTAAGGAATGGAAATTTATCTGTGCCTCTATCTTGTTTTCTAGACTGTAATGAAGTTGGGATGGAGAACTTTTCAGATGTTTCTCCAAAGATAAAGACCCCAGTTATCTTGTGTATGTAAAGACCCTTTAGAGTTTCAGAAAAGAAAAAAAAAGCCAAATTTGCCAAGCTGCCAACATCGGAAATTTCTATTTGAACTCAATATTCTCTTAATTTTAAATGTTCATTAAGGTTTCATTTGTTTGTGAAAACATAGAGTGAAAATATACAAATTTAGTCTTTCCTTTACAGAAAACTGTGCTTTTCAGTTGATTTCATGGGGTCTTTAAATGAGCTGCTGATCTCAGGTGTGTCTGTGGAGACCAAAGTGGCTGTATTTTGGGTAATGTAACTGAGGATCAGTCCATTGAGCATCTGGATGTTTCCCTCTGTCCAGTTCTCCATGGCCCATCACTCCTCATTTGATCTGTTGCTTGAAATCAAGTGAAAAATATCAGGACACTCACTTCATTAAGCTCTCTCTCTGCATCAAAGGTGCGAGGTGTATGTGTGTATGTACTGTAGGAGCGAGAGAGAGATAGATATAAAGACAAACTGAGAAAGTATGACCATTTGAAAAAGATTATGTACTTAAAGAAGTAAATTGTGAAGATGTGGAATAAGAGACTTTGAGGTGTTGAGTTCTTCCACCTTACTTTAGGCTATCAACTGCATTTCTTAATTCAGCAGTGAGGGCAGCAGGTAGCAGGTCTCTCAAGAGCAGGTATGACTTTTCACAAGAGCCACTGTCAGTCAGGTTGTCAAAGGCTGCCCATTGCCGCGTCCTGATCTAAAGTGATATAGCTCAATGGCAGAAAAACCAAACCATCTCTGAACCATCAACTGAACTGCCGTGCATTTCATTTAAAGGGATAGTTCACCCAAAAATGTATCATCATTTATTCACCTTCATGTTGTATTTTAGACCTGTATGAATTTCTTCCTTATGTTTTAACTAAACAGTTGCTGGTAGCCACTGACTTCCATAGAAAAAGAAGAAGATAGAAGATTTCTACTTAAATTCTGAACTTCCTATTCATCAAAGAATCCTGAAAAACATCAGTTTTCACAAAAATATTAAGCAGCACAACAGTTTTCAACCTTGATAATAATATAAAATGTACTGAATTTCAAATCAGCATATGAGAATGATTTCTGAAGGGTCATGTGACACTGAAGATTGGTGTAATCATGGCTGCAGAAAAAATAATTAAATATACATATATATATGTGTGTGTATGTGTGTGTGTGTAATTAAATAATTAATTGACAATATTGCTGTCTTTTATTGTATTTTTGCATATGTTTTATCAAATATGGTTGTGTAATTTTAAGTTAACTTTAAGCTAAATGTTACTTAATACATTAAAATGTAAAGCATTTTACTGTACACCAATAATATATATCATACAGTAAGAATCAGTGAGTACAATAAGCATCATAAAGTATGTAAATGCATTAATATGGTACTATATCGAAGGTTTGTAAGTCAGGCTTTTTCAAACTGCTTACACACAAAATCTTTACTTGTCCCATAATTTCTGAAACCTGACACTCAAACACCAGAACCACAGATTAACACATTAGTATGTGTAAAACCATACTCTAATTCCCAGTCTTTGACTCAGTTTTCAATTTCATAAAACACTTTTTGCAAAACACAACACATAATTCTGTATGTAACACACAAAAATCTAATAGGAATTAATATTATGGCAAAGCTGTTTACAAATGTTTGCTTTTGAGATGTGTTTGTGATATTTCGAATGCAGTGCTTCATTTTGCAAGAGATGTGAGGCATTTTGCATGTTGTGTGTAATTCTTGGATTTATGTGTAAAGTCTGGAAAAAAAGAGGCAAAGTTTTGAAAATGTGTGTAAGCAGTTGAAAAAACTGTACATTAAGTACAAGGGGGTCCCTGCTCCATCTCTCTCCAATGGGTTCTTGGTCTGAAATAGCTGAAGACCACTTGTCTAAAATGCTTTAACATGTTCCAGATTGCAGTTTCAGCATAATGTTTCTGACCTTATGATATAGTTTAATGTCGATTTAAGCACCAAAATGTTACTGTATAACAACAGATGTAAAGCAGTAGAAAATAAAGAATAACCTGAAGATGCAGAAAAAGAGACTTGGTGGACATCAGACAATTACTCTGTTTCCATGGCAATAGACATTGGCTTGATGACATGGCAGCTTATTCTCAATTACCTGCATTAATCTGTTCTGTCAAAACAAGCGGTCTTGTTTATTTGCGTTGTTGAGAATATAAGTATGTGTGTGTATGTGTGTGCAGTAGCAGCTCTGGGAGGTGATGTCATCAGTGTGATGTCAGTTACACAGGCTCTGCAAGACTAGAGTTGACTCTGAAATTGCATACTGTCTAGTAGGTATATATAGTTTAATAATTACTTTGTGACCGGTAAAATGAAACTGGGTGTGAATGAAATTCGGACATGGCTGTATCTGCCATATGTCTCTTCACTGGAATTCATAACTCATTCATGATGTGGCCTCATGGGATAGTAAAGTGTCCATCGGATCAGAATCTCACCAGAAATTGTAAGTCATCTGTGTACTTTTCTCCTTCTGTTTTATAAACACTATACCGAATTTAGACACTCATCTCACATGTTGTTTTTCACCTGTTATATGGGTACAGGATAGTGCAGTGAAACACAATGGCAAAATGCTTAGCTTATCAAATGGCTTGATGCAGAAAATAAGGAAAGAAGCAATTTTGCTTCTCTCAAATCACCCACTCTTTATTGTGCAAGGAGATCATTTTCATTTAATTTGAGTCTGTTGCTCTGAAATGGAGAGCTCTTAAATATATTTCCCACTCCTCTTCAATCTGCTCTGCTTAAAGGATGCCTGCTGTTATAGACTAGTTGCCACATAGTTGGACTGAGCCGAGTTTCTCCCTCAAGCTGTGAAATGATGCAGGAGTTCATCACGGCACTGATTAAATGGGTCAAAGCTCTGCTTATTATAAATTTCACTCCCAATCCACAGAAAATCACTTTGACCCCTCTGCATATCCTTATTTGCTCACTAGGTTTTGATTATACATTTACCGTCTGATATGGGTCATTTGAGATGTTGTGTCATAGAGGTGCAGGATTCAAAGAGAGGCAGAAATGCGAGTATGCTTGTGAAAAGTGACTCATTTGCAGTTTGCACTGCTCTGCATGGGTGAACTCAAAATGAGTTCAAGAAAGCGTCCAGGCTGCTTTTATTCATTGAGTGTTCTGTCCCACACATCTTTTCAGATCTACTCACTAATGTGAGTGAGGACGGACTTTTTATGTAAATATCAGAAAATGTTCATTATACAGCGTGAGAGTAAATGTGTGGCAATGGGTCTCATTCACTGTTGCTAAACCACAATGTCCTTACTACCTTTCTGGGCCATGAACGTGTCAGTTGCATTGCTGTCTATGGAGGGTCAGAAAACTCTGATTTCAACTCTGACTCTTTGATTTCATCCAAAATATTTAAATTTGTGTTCTGAAGATGAGCGAATGTCTTACGGGTTTGGAACGACATGAGGGAGAGTAATTAATGGCATAATTGTCATTTTTGGGTGAACTATCCCTTTAATGTTTTCAAGCAGAAAAGTTTCCTTAATAACTTACATTTCTAGGATTTAGAATTATTTGCTAATTGTTTGCCATTATAACTTTAGCCAGAAACTTCAACACCAATAATGCACTTTTGGTTTTGGCACCACCCCCTGTCGATCAGAATGTGGAAATACAAAATTCAGAAGTTCGATCTATCCCATGCAGCAAAAAATATAAATATTTGCAAATATATTTTAAATATATTTCAAAATACACAAAAAAAATATTTGCTAAAGTGTTTCAATATATATTTACGCAAATATATATTTTTACCCATATACTTTTCTGACCTTTTTTTTGTATATTCTTAAATTCATTTTAAAAATATAAATGTTTTTTTTAAACATTTAAAAATATATTTTGCCCTTCATATTTCAGTAAAAAAAAAAATACAGTCATTTACATTAAAATGAATTTACATACCATCAGATTTACACCTTGTCAACACCGGATGTGAGCGACATGACTAAAAACTTATTATAACCAGTGATTCTGTCTACACTGGATGAGGCACAATATTAGAAACAGTAAACTGATGCCTCATTCTATTTATGATGTACTGACATAAAGGACAAATGATTTGCAATGGGCGTTTTGTTGCGTCCCGTGTAGACAGCTTTTAGCTGTTGTGAGTGACGCAAGCGACAATGGTTTCACCAAAGTAGACATGGTGTTAAAAAAAAAACTTTATTTGTGGTAAATGTGTGAGCATATAACACATTTGCATAAAAATCATCAGGTTACATACTCTACAATGTTCTAAAACAATTATATGTAAAGAAAATTAAACCTATTGAATGATTACAGTTTTGATCTTGAGTAGGCCATTTCATCTACATTAAGCCTAAATGTAGGTCACTGTGAGATTGGAAATGTTTTTCTTGATGTCCATGGAAATTTTGTGTGTAAAGATTGTGTTGCCTGTTCTCATTTTGTTTTTAAATGCAAATCATTTACACATTCACAACCGGGTAAAATGTACAAAATTAAACAATTGATCACATGTAAAACAACACATGTGAAATACATAATTATGTGTTCTTGCCCTTTATTTTATGTTGGTAAAACGAAACGTGCATTGCGCACTAGAATTGTTGAACATATGAGTGTCATCAGAAGACAAGATCACACTTCTCCGGTTTTTCATTCTTTTTCTGACTTCAAATTCCTGGGCATTGAGAGGGTTCTCTTGCATAGGAGAGGTTGTAATTGAGATAGAAACTTGTTACAAACAGAGGCTTTTTGGATTTTTGAGTTGAAATCATGAACCCCGACTGGATTAAATGAAGAGATGGATTTTGCATGTTTTTTGTGAAGGAAAATTGTTGGCATGACAATTATTCCTCATTGTTTAGGATCAGCTGTGAACAGTTTGCAATTGTGCCTATATAAGTGTATTGTTGCTTTTTTGCCTCATGAGCACTGAAGAAAGCATAGGCTGAAACGTCTTGTCTTTGCTCTGTTTTTAAGACACTTTGCACTTTTGTCGCTTTTTCACTTTTGCATATGGAAAATAAAAAAACTATATTTTTGATAGACCTTTTTTGACAATTTCAGCTACCTTTTTGGATTAAAACTTGGATTAAATATATTTTAGTGAGCCGCACTGTGAACAACATTTAGCATATATTTAAAATATTTTAAATGCTGTTTGTTATATTTATATTAGTTTTAACAATGTCACATTTGATTTTATTTAAATATCTTGCTGTGCACAAGGACAGGTTTGTAGAATATGAATGCCTGTGCGTGCGAGCAGAAGTCTTGTATATTTGGAGATTTTTTGGCACGTATTTTATTGATTATTAACTGTAGTCACATACTCTCTCTTTTAGAATAATTTGGATTCATCAACAAAATTACATTATGCACATAGGAAGTTTTGTTTTCTTTGTATGTAAGCGTCTTGCCAGAAAGCTAGTGAATGAGACCCAATATTTGTGTGGTCACAGAGATGGACTATGCTGCTCTACCTCCTGCAGTGGTTCAGTTATCTGAATTGTGCTCATGGGTGGAAACTGTTGTCAGTAAACAATGCAAAGCCTCAATCGAGGCTTTTCCCTCAGAGCTTTTCAAGGCTTAGAGAGGATGCAGCGTTTATTGGTGGCTGAGAAAGCAGGCCTATACAAACTTGAGGGAGATGAATGCACGCAGAGACGTGGATTAAGAAGTGTCTGGGAGGAATGACAAATCCCAGATTTCTCTTTTATTGCCGAAAGAAGCCGTTAACGCCTCTCTTGACGAGGTGTAAATGCAGAGCGCATTTGGCAATGCAAATCAAAGTGAGCCAGATCCCACTGCAAGTTTGAGCGACAATGCAAAGTGTGTCGGTATGCATGAGATATGTAATGTCTTTGCAGAAATATGGAGATAGGGTAAATGTATTAAGCTCACGTACCCATTAAGCACACTTCCATTTTTGAGATCAGATTATAAAAAGAAAAAATTATTTATTATCCTACTTGATGCCTTAACCAATTTATGTGTTTGTTACTATATACCTCCTGTCATTTCAAGTCAATCAGATCATTGCACACTGAGATATGGGTCTCCATGTGTCCACACTGTCTGGCGGCCATTTTGAAAGCTGTCTAAAAACTTTCACCAAAAGAGGAGCCCCTTAAATGTGCATTTTTTAGATGTTTAAGCCTTTATTTTGGGCAAGTTTCACTACTTATTGTAAAACTAAGAGATTAATGTTCACACTTTTGCATATTATAACCTGGAACATTGATGTGGGAAATAATTACATTAGATCCAAAAGATAGTTTTAGCAGCACAGCGCAGATGCTACAGAACACAGTTAGCTGACTAGCTAAGATTGTGTGCTACGCTAACATATTACTTCACAGGCATTACTGGCTTGTACTTTTACATCCATAATATAAATTGACTGTTTATTGCTGGTCTGTCGTTTTACAGTGCTGTAATTTTGAAAGATTTCATATTATTTTGAGGTGAGCTTAAAGGGTGCACTACTATGAAAATCACACAGCTTCAGTGTGACATCAATAAGAAAAAGTTTTTAAAAATTTTCATATATATTTTTAATAATAGTTGTTCATATTACAATATGTATGAACTTAATACATGACCTAGACTATTTATTTAGCAAATTCCTGTCATTTTAATAAATATTACATGAAATTTATTACAAATTGTTGCTGCTCCCATTAAGCTCACTGTGCTCTCTTTAAGCTCTTCCACATTGAACATATACTTCATAAACAGACTTTACATATTAACTGATGGTTGTCACTTAAAGTAATCGATTTGCTATGTATTCTGTCAACTCAAATCTGCAGACTGGCTCTAATGTTTGACAACTAGCATCAACTTCTCCAGACTGTAAATCTGTGGAAAATCAGGGCATAAATCATGTAGTATATTCCAGCCTTAAGAGACTATTGATAAGTTGACATCCATTTAAAGAGAGGTTTCATAATGAGGCTAGTTTCTGTGTTCATCCACATGTGTTAAATGTTTTATTGGTTTGTTTTATTTGATTTTTGAATATTTGTTATTTAGCTGAATGTGGACTAGTATAGCCTAGATGTTGCAGTGTGCTTAAATGACACTTCATTATGAATAAATAACTGATCGACTTGAATGCCTTGTTGCTTGATTTTATTTTTCTGTTTTTTTGTTTGTTTGTTTTTTGTGATTGACTTTGTACCTTCAAAAAAATATATTTTTACAATTATTCTTTAAAAAATTTCCTTAAAATAAGCAAGAATTTTCAATAAATTATGATGTGAGCTTAATGGGAACGGGTGTGCTTAAAGGGTACGGAAATGTACCCATTAAGCACAGCCGAACTTTTTGAATTTAATGATGTATATCTTAATTGAAATGCTTAATTGAAGGCTTAATTGAAAATTTGTGTGTGAGAGATTAATATTTTATTTTAACATAACGTTTTGTACTGAAACCAATATCTTGTGCACTAAAAATGTCTCAATGTAGATTTTGGTGAGCTTAATAGGTACGTTTACCCTACTTATACAGATATCAGCTCTGCAGTGCTTCGCTCCTATTCATGTGCCGAATCCACACATTTTCATAGTAACCTGTATAAATAGGAATTAGATTTTGTGTCTGTGTGAATACTTGCAGAAAATGTTTAGTGAGAATGACTGTTGGCATGGACTGGTCTAAGACCCGATTTCCTTTATAACAGCTTGAAAAATATACCTAACATTGAAATATGTTGATACTTCATAGCTAACCAATGTAAACCAAAGGCAGTCTTAACACATTTCAATTTGCCTCCATGAAAGACAGTCTCAACAGAACATGGTTATTTTCACCTTGTCTGTCCTAAACATTGTGTGCCATTCAGGTTTGAACTGAGAAAGCCTTTTAAATTTATTCCAACTGATTTCGAATTCTGTAAGAAACAGGATGAAGAATTGCAATTGTGCAATTCTCAATTTGAATGCCAGGAAGAATGGATGATGGATGGATAGATGGGTGGATAGATACTGTAGGGTGAATGGATATTTGCCTGCTGGTTATTTATCCTAAAACAAGGTTTAATTTTAATTTGCCCTTTGCCTTAATTTGCATTTGTAACAAGCCAAGCTTTCATGGTTGAGGATGTCAGATTTCAAGAATTTAAATGCCCTAATCAGAGCTTTTTTGATCAATATATGTTCTTTCCAGTGGTTTGCTTAATTTCCCCAACCTGGCAATCATGCACTCTTTCTACATTACGTAAAAGAATGCAGATGAGCTAAAAACAGGCAAACATGCAAGCTGAAGTTTAGCGATCTCTATTGAGATATTCTGCTCAAATAAATGTTTAATAGGCCTATAGTCTTTCACTTGGTCCTGTGACTAAATCTGCAAGAAAACCTTGAGAGGTGATGTTCTCTTGATTTGTGTCTAAATAATTTTGATGAAATGTAAAAATGACAATAATCGTGATTATATTTTTGAGCAAAATAATCATGATTAACCATTTATTTAACCCTTATCATTCAGCCCTATTTTGCATTTAGTTTTTATATTTCGTCATATTTAATTAACGTTTGTAGACCAGGATGGAAGAACATTTTATTATTTTTAAGGAATGCATCACCTGCTGAATTTCTCTGAATCACAATTTTATTAAATTCCTCTTCCTGTCATTCCAATTCAGCTTCCTTTGGGATGTGGGCTGCATTGCAGTGCATTCACCTTTGAGAATGTGTGTGTGTTTGCAGCAAGCTAATTACGTCATTCGTGTCAGCCACAAATAACAGCCTCGGCTGGTTCACGTGTGCAGCTGGAGCTCAGCTAGGAAGGACTGGCAGCACACTGTGTGTGTTTGTAGAGCTGTGAGTATGCCAAGCAGCCCAGTGCTGCCATCACATGATCACACGTTTTATGAATGCACAAGTCAAGGGTGCTAAGTGCTACACTCTACAAAATAAATTCACAAAAGTAAAGAAAAGTGTTTTACTGGAAGGACACATGCATGCAAAAGATCGCTTCGTCCATCTAAAGGCCATCGTGGTGATGTTCTCTTGCAGATTCAATTTTCAAATACTCCATTGACAAAGGAACTTAATTTCATGCCTCATTAGGTTTATTTGTAATGAAAAGGAAAGGGAAAGTACTGATGATAACTGGGACGGGAACCTCAGGTGCTCTTAGACGTGAGACCTCCGAGTCCCATTTATTTCTGTGTAGAGACTGACCAGCAGAGAAACACACCTTTCTCTATGACAGACCAGAGGAGGAACCTCTCCTATTCTGAGCTTCCTCTTATTATAAAGTACAGAATGTGGCAAATTCGGTGAACAGGATGCAGGATAGGACCCTAAGATGTTGAAGTAAATATTTTATTTTCAGTAAATGAAATGGAAAGTGAACTTCCTTAACCTTCAGCAAAAGGGTGATTGATAGCTTCAGGGCCAAACTAAACTAATTATTAAATGAAGTTTGACATTTTTGTAACCTTTATGATAAAATAGTATTGTAAAACCATGATTTATATGACATTTTTGTCTTTATTAGGTAATAATCAATTAGAAATAATAAACTATTTTAATTATTAGTACAATGTTATATTTAAAAAATATGAAATGTTTAATACAGTCAAAAATGGTTAGTCCTCCTTGGTAGGACAGACCAAATCACCAATTTTGTGGGGATTTAATGTTTACAACAACTTTATTTTTATGTTCTGTTAAATAATAGTTTAACGCTACATAAACACTTTGCACTTCATAAATTCTGGGATTTGTGCAATAAATGCTTTTAATAAAAGTAAGTGTACCATATACATAAAAAGTGCCATTTCAGATCAGGATGAAATAGCAAGTGCTGATTGTCTATAAAGCTACTGAATTGTCAATAGTCTTCCTTTTCCTTATACAGTGATCTATCCATTTGATTATCATCTGTTATACATGACTGCCAGAATGATTCTGTCTGTCTGTTTGGACCCATCATCATCAATGTTTGATCTACTGCTGTCAGTCAGTCGGTGGTTGAGTGGATCAGGGGAGCTCTGGGAGAAATCTAGTGCTGGACAAGACAACATCATCAGTCCTGATCAATATCCCAGACATCTTGTGGACAGACCGAGTAGGGATAGGGGTGCTTTGAGTTAAAGTGGAAGAAATTATTTGTGAGAATTAAATGGCGTCTTGTGGTTTTCAGAGGCAAGGATGCATGTTTGCATGTTTATGTCGGAGATATTTAAAAAGAAATGCTCCTCAACAGGGGGTAGTTTTAGAGATGTAAGTGCAATTTGGAATTCAAATTAAGGGAAGTTTGAAACACCATGCATCTGATTTCAGTAGGCTAAATGTTTCAGTAGACGAAAAGAGGATTTTAAGGTCACCAGCTTTTTGAAATTTTTCTGATAGTATTTATTTCCTAAAAACTTTATTTAAGTGTAATAATAATGCACATTTTACAGTATTTTTGATCAAATAAATGAAGCCTGCATTTCAACATATATATATATTGTGTTTCAGCACACCGCTAGTGGAGTTCAGATAGGGGTTGATTGATGAACGTTGGTATGAATAAGTATGAAATAGGTGAGTTCTGATTTCTGTTTTACTGTGACCTTTTTTTCATGTACAGCTTTCTCATCAGCAGAAATTAAGATACAAGGATTAAATGGAGGCAAACAGCTGATTTGTTATTCAGAGGCCTTGCTGCTCAGAGACGAACAAAACAGTGTGATTCATTAGTTTGCGTAAGTGTAGTATTCCTGCGAGTCCTCTTTGGTTTACTTTTGTGGTGCTCTCAAATGAAGGTTAATGAATGTACGTTTCTATTTCATGGCCCATCTTTGTGTTTTTACACAGGGCTTTTACAGAAATCGGAAAATCTGCCACACTGTATGTCTAACCCAGGTCAGATGAAGTGTGTAACGTCAGCTGGCTTGACAATATAGAGCAGATATTATGCTCTACTGCATGTATCCTGTATATATCAGCTGGCATCAACACATCAATATTAATCATTTCGTTAATCGTCCGTTGTTGTATTTAAGGGCTGTTGAATTCGTTATTCATGGGGCTGTGTATCCAGTGTTTCCTGTGGGGCCGTTAACTGAGAGTGTGGTGAAGGTGAATCAGGCAGGATGAGTGAGTTGAGGAGTGCTGTGAGGCCACTGGAACGTGCCTGGATGTTACCACAGGCTGAATGTAATTTTCTAAATCACTCATGTGCACACACACTTACACACACTGTCTTTTCTGCTCTCTCTCTCACACACTCTCTGTGCTCTTGCTGCGTTTCCCCCACACAATCATTTATCTTAATCAGAACAGGAAATAGACATTGTTTCAGAGAAATCCACGATTGAGTGTAATGATGAAAAATATTTGAATTTTGAGCTTCAGTTATGCTTCGGTTATTCTGTATGCCATGATTAGTTTGTCTGTTTACAGTTTTTGCAAGGCAAAACTTTTGCACTGTTTTATTTTTTATTTATTTATTTTTTCTGTGCACATATTTATCCATTTATAGAGCGCATTACTGTCTGCCCACTATGGATAAGTTTTTACTTCCAGAAGCCAACTGTTTTTCTCCGGAGTTGTTTTTACAGCACAGTGACTCTTATGTGTAGCCCAGGGGCCTCGGTGAAATTCCATTTTGCCCCAATAAAATATTACTGATAAATCTTTGTGTCAGTGGGATTGACGCATACCAGACTGAGAGTCATTTTCTCTGGTAATATTTCAACAATCATTTAATTTTTGTCAATCAGCTGTTTAGAATCAGAATCACTCTTTTGCAAAAAGATCTGCAATTGTTTATGATTCAGTTTGATTCATTTGGACAGTTCATTCACACTGAATTGTTTGCAGCGGTTTCTCACACCCCTACAGTATTCCCACTGTAGGGGTGGGCAATGTAGAGGTTTCATCAGGCGCACACGCCTGACCAAAAGTTAACTTGTTTGTTTATCGTCTGGCTAGTGGCGCTGACTACAAACGCAGTTAAAGTTATAGTGATGAGTAATGAAGTTGGGCTCTGGTGGTTGTGCTGTGGGATGTATTTCCCATATATTTATTTATTGGTTGGCGACCCGCCATGATATCAAAACTGACCGATTTTCCAAAAGGCTTCGTTGAATAAACATGAGCACGTACTGCATTTGAAAATCAAAATGACGTGCGGGTGTTTTTATATAACTGTATTTCTGAAAGAAGGCTGTCTTTAGAAAATTTTCGATGTCATTTTCATTTCATCTTGCATGTTATATGCCAAAGACTATAGAAATACAAAGTCCTTTAAAGGAAAGTCCTTGTATATGCCTGATAAAGCAGTGTTTGCTTTGTTTACATTTCTCTTGCTTTAAAGCACCTCCTGCTGTCAGAGAATGAATGTGCGTTTTCACAGTAAGTCCGTCTGATTTACACAGCAAATATATTTGACTTATCAAAAATAACCTAACTCTAGAGGGACTTAGCTGTTGTTATTGATTCTCTGTGGAAGTCTACTGGAAGTTAAGTTAGGGCCACAAAGTGTGCATGCACAGTAACATTTGTTTAGGCTGTTGCCGTTGAAACCGTCTATACCGGTAGACACCTGTAAAAATTTAAGCAGTAGAGATTTTGGACTATGATCTTGATCAAGGTTACACGCTCACGTGATGTTGCTGTCCTACGTGGTTGTGAAACCTTAATGTTTGCACATGTTTTTTAAGCATTGCGGTTTAAAAACAAGTGATTTTAAGCCGTTGAAACACAATCAGTAGTGAAAGAGAACTTATTTCGCTAGGCCTATATGCACGCTGTCAGAAAGGTCAGAGATATTTGTGCCACTTTTATTGGCCTTGAACAATTAAATACACACATCCAGGCAGCTCTTAAAGTGAGAGCAGTCTAATATTCCTGCTGTCTGTCATTCATGTTAATCAAACAACATAAGAGAAAATCTCTCACTGCTCTAGACCAAATCACTTTTGTAACTTTAACATGAAAATAGATTTAATTACACAGTGAAGAATATGTAGTGTTTTTATACGTTTCATTACTTTATACAACGTATGTAGCATTTCTTATTTATTTGTTCTAATGTAGATTTTACCCATCCCTATGCAATAGTAAGATATTTTGTAAGACAGAAAACAAAAAGAGTGCAGGATGATATAGATATTTACCACCAATCCATTGTAAAATACAAACCTTTCAAATGTCTTCTAACGTTTGTCAGTGATAAAGCAGCACATGCAGCTTGTAAACATTATTCTTTTTCTTGCAAGCACTGGTATTTCCTTTAGGAAAGTGGTTTGCTTGTTTATGGGACTTATGGGACAACATTTCAGTGCATCTGTGAGTGAGTTGTATGTACAATCAGAGAGGGCGACTTGCATTTTAACAGGAAGTATCTTTTTGAGATTTTGCCATAAACAGGAACTCTGGTCCCTCACCAGTTTCTGAGTGTGGTTTAGCCTGAAGGCACTGGCTCTCCATGCATCTAATGAAGGCTACATTTGCCGGGGAGAGAACCTACCCAGCAGCCCCTGCACTAGGTTGTATTTGGTCACCTGTCATCTTTCTCTCCATTGTTCTTGTTCTTTCGTTTGTGAACTGTTGTAACAATGCACTGTCATGGCGTCACATTTCTTCTAATGACACAGCTGTATCTTCCCTCTGGCATTAGCGAATGACATGGTTCTCCATGACTTACTGACCGATCTATTTTAGACCAACTGCATATCAGACAACCAAAAACTCATTCTCCACCCTCCCAATTAGCTTTTTTTAAAGCTTCCATTACGCAGCATGACTAACGGCTATCATTATTAATCTCGTAATTAAAGGATATTATACAGTCATTTTTAAATGTGAGCTCTTGAAAACCAAATCGCATTTGATTGGATTATGTCTGGGGTGTGGGTGTGTGAATAAATTCAAAAGAACCGAATGTTTATTATGAATCTATTATGAGTTTAATAATTATATTCCCAAATTATCACATTGGGCCTGTTGTGAATTCAACCATACAATTGTTGCTGATATTTTTATTTATTTATTTTTTTGGCTGGCAATGTTGCTGTCCCTCATAGTAATTTTTCCACCATATTTTTTATTTTTTTGGCCGCTGCAGTTCTCCTCACAAGCTTCTAACTTATGTTCATGCAGTGACTAGTAAATGTTCGAAAGATGGGCCGTGTCAAGAATTTAGTACACAGCAATATTCAGCGCTGGTGAGTATTTATGATGTGTCGTGTGCCAGTGACCTTCTTTCCGTCATCATGCAGAAAAAAGATGGGCGTAATTGTTGAATAACAAGGTTCAATTGATTTGGAATGAGTCAGTTCCTCTTGGCAACTGGACAGCAGACATTTATCTCTGGATAGGCTTTGGGCAGCTGTGTAAGTATATTGAATTCTCGCCTCCTGTCTGCAACGAGCCCCATGGGCCGTGTGGAAGTTTAGATTTTCAGTCCAAACTTATGTCTGCTGCCACGCTGGATTTTTAGCAATGCCTTGAGACATTTATTCTGTGGGTACACTGAGTGCCATTCCTGCTGAAAAGACTAAAATATCTGGTCGACATCGGATGCGTTAGCTTGTGGAGCATGTGTTTTGGATTCTGGTCTTCGGGGATTGTGTTCAAGCTTTGTAACTAGTCCTCCTGGTTGCTGCTCATAATCGGCCAAACAATTGATGTCATACAACTATCGGGGTGCGCAGCGCCACTACAAGTCGAGCACACCTAATATATATGTGTATTTGCATCGCTTTAACTGTTCTCTGTAGATCCTACACTCTCACGCATCACTAATGATCGATTAGGCCTATGTACAAAACCTGCATGTTATTGGTCAAACTACTTTTCGATCATTACCTTCAGCAAGTATGAAAATAGGAAAACAAAGCCAAAACCTGGATATTCTGGGCAATATAGAAATTCTGTCCAGGAAGTGTCTGGGAAAAAGAGGACATATGGTCACCTATATGAAATATATATGGAATATATTTTATTTCTACCATTTTAAAGTGATCTGAAATGAATAATAGTAAAGACATTTATAAATTACTAAAGATTTCTGTAAAGTAAATGCTGTTCATTTGAAATTTCCATTTATCAAAAAATCCAAAAAACATTTCCACAAAAATACTAAGCAGCACAAATGGTTTCAACATGTTTTGTGAGCAACAAATCAGCATATTAGAATGATTGAAGAAAGACTGGAGGTATGGCTTATGTAAATTCAGCTTTGCCATTACAGGAAAAAATATATATATTAAACAATTATTTTAAACTGTAATAATATTTCCCAGTATTACTGTTTAACTTAGGGCTGCCCCCTAATAGTCAACTAACTGTAAGTTGATGAGAAGAGGCTTAGTCTATCAAAATTGTATTAGTTGCTCCACAGAAAAAAATCCACAGAAAGTGGCTAAGTCACGAAGTCTGTGATGGACAGATCATTAACAGCTGGTCTGTGTGGTAATTACAGTCTATCAGTCAGGACCTGCAAATGTTTGTTTTGTTTATCAACCTCAAATGTGACTTATCATCTGAAATGTAAGTAGTAGTAATCATTACATGGCCGCCCGCTTTAATGTTAACCTAGAAAAATGTGCGCTATTCAAGTGCTTAGGCGGAGTGTGGAAGCTGAACTGTAGCACGCTCACTCACAGCATGACAGTTAACTTGTAGGTGCCGTGCAATCATCTGCATTTACTTAAAATACTCTGTCATTTTTGCTCATACAGATAAGAGTAATAGATCTTTCAAATCTGTAAAAGCTCTTTGTGTGCACTCACAATAACAACAAAATGTACTTTTGTAAAATAATGAAAGCAAACAGGGTGCACTTTCTGCCGTCTAGGTCTCTTAAGCACGTCAAAAAAAAAAAAAAAACTCTGTGCTTGCCTCACAGACATGAAAAATATAGTATCTACAGAAAGCAAAATGTCTACTTTTAGATGAACCAATTCAAATGGAAAACAAATATTTTCATATTATGTAATCCATATGAAACATGCATGTTCACTGTGGAGATGACGAGTCAGTGTCATCAACTTCATCACTGCAGCCGAAAATACAGAAAACACTAGTTTATCAATTAATTATTAAGATGTTAAATTGACATCATGAAATGAAAATGTGAAAATTTTGTCATTAATCACTTACCCCCATGTCGTTCCGAACCCGTAAAAGCTTTGTTCGTCTTCTGAACACAATTTAAGATATTTTGGATAAACTGGAGACTTGGGACTTGTGACTGTCCCATTGACTGCCAAGTAAATAACACTGTCAAGGCCCAGAAAAGTATGAAAGACATCATCAAAATTGTCCATCTGCCATCAGTGGTTCAATTTGAATGTTATGAAGTGATGAGAATACTTTTTGTACGCAAAGAAAATAAAAATAACGACTTTATTCAACAATTCGTCTCCTCCACGTCACCGTAGTGCCATTTTGGAGAATATTCACTGAACGCAAACTGTGTATGCTGTTCTGTGTCAGCCTAAAAAAGCGTAGATGGACTATTTTGATGATTTCTTTCATACTTTTCTGGGCATTGGCAGTTCTTTACTTGGCAGTCAATGGGACAGTCACAAGTAAATTGTGTTCCGAAGATGAACAAAGCTTTTACGGGTTTGGAACGACATGGGGGTAAGTGATTAATGACCAAAATTTCACTTTGGGGTGGAGTAACTCTTTAAGGCAGTCTTCTTGCTGTTTTTTTTTTCTGAAGCATTCAAAATCATTTACTTCTGCGGTGCGCTGTGGCAAGCTTTATGCGTGCACTTGTGCGCCAATAGGCTATTGGCAATTAAAGCCTCATTATTATGAATTATGTCTAATTGCTGCAAATTAGTCGATCAAAAGGGCAGCCCTAGTTTAAATACACGCAGCCATGATGAGCACGAGAGACGTCTTTCAAAATCATTAAAAAATCTTACAGACCCCAGTATTTAAATACTTTTGTATGGCTTTGCTTGGTAGGATTTGCTTGCTTGTATTTTCCACAGGAAGAGCCAGTGTTGAATGCTGGGATTACTCATCTTGTATTACACAGACAGAAAAGCAGCAAGGTCAAGAGGCTTTATGCTCCAAATGGAAAAATACAACCTTGTTGCCTGTCTGTATCGTAGTCCAAGACCTTGAAAGGTCAGAGTTGCATTGACTCATGTGACTGTTGAAAGAAGCCATACAGTGCGAGTAGCACACAGTACATCAAACACATGTCCTCCTCGCATTCTGCTGATATGCATCCGTCTCTTACATGCCATCAGAGCGTGGCATCAGTCCATCCACCATTGTGTGACAGCACGCTGCCTACACAGTGATACTGATATTACTTTACAGCGAGTCGGAGTCGAGCAGGCATCGTTCCATGCATCGCCAGCATATTGCTGTGAGTGTAATCTTTCACTTGTATGAGTGATGATGGCTGTTAAATCATCGTCACAGCCGTTACTTGCCAACGTTTTGTTTTTTTAGAGTTCTAGCAGATTGCTTTTAAAACAGTATATAGTATTGCCTGGCAATAAATTAATCATCAAGGTGCTTTTTCAAAAAGTTGCACTTTCTTGCCAGAGTTTTAGTGTGTGTAAGTTTGTGTGCTGAGACCAGCACAACATAATCTTTCCTCTAGAGGCGCGTGGACCCCTGGCGCCCAGAAACCAAATGAAGAGCAGGCGCGCTCCCTCGTGTGCCCTGTAGACCGTCTGCGGCTGTCACTCATGCCGTCCCGCTCGCCTTCCACTGTAAAAGCAAAGTCCTGTTCCTCACTGACTGCTCCTCCTGTTGCCATTAACAGGTCTAGTTCTTTCAGACGTGAAAAGTCTGCCTGGAAATGCATGTCACTCAATAACCTCAGCATATAAACCCAAATCGGCTGAAGTTATAGTACGTATAACTTCAGTGGATAGAAGAGCATACGATTTCTTACCATGACGGTCCAGTGCAGCTTTATTGATTGAATTTCTCTCCTCTGAATCTCAATGAGTGGCCACCTGTGAGTGAGGTATATAGGGACATGAGAGCTACGTTTGAAGAGGAAGAATGATTTGACTGTAACAGATACACTGCAAACTTGACGTATAGGTGTTTATAAAACTTCACCGATGCTTCAGTTGGATTGTCATGAAGGAGCATGAGCAGTATTTCTGGCTCACTTGTTGACTAAAACATGAATAAAACACCTTTTAACAACTCTTAGAAGTTTATCCTGACCAAAAAAGTGATTTTTTGTGCTAATAAGTGACACTAGTCAAAAACAATATAGTGTCACTCCCTAGAAATGACCTGTCTGTGTATAAACTTGTTTGGTGTGCTGGAAGAGAGAGAGACTTTGGAACCTCAATCGAACTGTTATGAATAAACAATGACTCGATTCCCATTCATAATGTAAGTGTACTATGGAGGGTTCATTCCCTGGTCAGGAGGATGTGCATTCATCCATCCAGTGCCCACAGATCCTGCCGTTGCTTTTTTATGTTGGTCTGTGAATGGAGTGGCAGTCCAATGATTCAGGATCCTCAGATGTACTGATAAAAAAAACTGCTGAAGTGCTAGCACTGCATATATAAATTTATTTTATATATGCAAAAATAATTTTTTTTAAATGTCTTTCTTTAATAATTTTGAAATTTATTTCATCAAGTAAAATGTTGATGTGAAAGAATAATATTGTGAAACATTATTACAATTTAAATAACTGTTTTATACATGTGTATATATATATAGAGAGAGAGAGAGAGAGAGATAGAAAGAGAGAGAGAGAGATGACTGGGGAAACAAATGACCTAATTAAGCTGAATTCACCCTAAGACTCACCAAACCAAAAGCTTTAATGTACGGGTCCTTATTGGACTACTGGTGCATTTCCACTACAGCATCAAATCTGCGCTCAGAGCCACTGGTAATGCTACAACGCCACTGATTTCAGGCGTGTCTAATTTAGGGCAGAGCATGCCTCTAAAAACAATGTTTACACCCTGTTTGTGTTTCATCTTCCTCTTTTCACAGCGACTGGTTGTCGTCTGGCATTTTTCACTCGATATTTGCATAAAGTCGAGAAATGCCCAAACTTTTTGATGCTCTCAGCCGCTCTCAATGCTTTCTCTGTGCACCTTTCAATCCCATAATGCACTGCACAAGCGTTTAATCTCAACTTCCATAGGAATGAACTGAAAATATTTGCACTGCTGCGCTCGCTACGTGCCAGTGGAAATGCACCGTAACACACAATTTATATATAAATTTAAAAAGTATTTAAACTAATATTCCTTTAAAATATTGAATGGGTTGTCTCCCGGAATGTTGTTTGTAACCCATAATGTTAAATTGTCAATGGTTAAATATTAAAGGTGAAGATCAGGGCTGGATCAAAGGTTGTTTTTTTTAGGTTGATATGTGATTGATGCAGTTTAAAAAAGCTTTAAAAATATGATGCAACTTGTGACAACAAAAGTACAAACAAATCTAAGCACATTCACCGGGCTTTTTTCCACTACCTGATTGGCAGGTTAGGGAAGCGCTGAGCTCTACGCTGTGCCAAGGGATGATGCACTTGTGAGTATGTGTATGTGATGGCCAGTAGCAGCGATGGTTGGGGAGTTTAAATGAGACAGTGATGAAAAGGAGGCCTCTAGCCTGAAGAGAAGGAGAAAAATGTCAGCAGAAAGAAGAAGCATCTTTTCTTGAGATAGGAAATGCACAGCTACAGGCCTCAGATCAGCATGACCAAACCAACAGCTTTAATGCATAGGACTAACATGTAGGCATGTGGTTTGTTTTTTGTCATTCTCACTGGGTTGCTCTAGGCAAGTGTGTGCGTTGTGTGTTAGCATGTGTTTTTTTAGCTTTCTAATTATATCTGAAGTCTTCATTCCTCCTTTTATGTCTTGCAATTTCTTATAGCCTTTTTTAATACATGTTAAGTACATGTTTAGTAGATTATCATTACTTAAAGGGATTGTTCACCCAAAAATTTTAATTCTGTCATCATTTACTCACCCTCATGTTCTTCCAAACCCATACGAGTTTGGTGAATCTTTAATTTGTGTAAACTTAAAGGAATCGTTTAAGTTTACACAAATTAAAACACACTATTGAAAGTCCAGGTAACCCTAAAAATTCAGAAGATCCAAATAGGTCACAAAAGAGTTGAAAAATTAATTGTAATCCAAGTCTTGTGAAGAGATATGATCACTTTATATATTGAACAGATTTATTTTAGGCTGCCTTTATGACCTTTTGGATCCTCTTTTGGTTACCTGGACTTTCAAAGGGGGAACAGAAACATCTTAAGCCCAAAATACACTGCACGATTTTAGCAATCCTATATGATCACTGCATGTCACATTGTGCGACATGGATATAACAAACTTGGTCAGGACGTGTGTAGAGACTGTACGATGAGGACACATATGACTCGTACGCTATGACTTACGTTACTATAGTAGAATAAAACATCATCAGCATGCGCTACTGGTAAACAAAAAGAGCATGATAAATTACACTTTAAGAGTTGTATTTTCATTCAAAAGTGGACGTGGCGAAAGAGGATGGGATAAGAGCTTGAGGTTATGCAGTTTTATGTGCCGTTGATTTAATTGGTTGGTCAGTAAACATGGATCGTACCAGCAAACACACTGTGCGATGATCACGCTGTATCATAGGCTATCTTTGGTAGCAAGACCGTGAAAACAGCCGTCTTTGAACCTCTCTCACTGCACAACACAGGACCACTGATTAGGAGTCGCGATCACAGAAATTGCCATGATTGCTTCACGATGCCAATCTTTTGTCTGGCACAGCCGAAAATCTTGCAGTGTGTTTAGGGCTTAAGAGTTCATTAAAATATCTTCACTTGTGTTTAGAAGATTAACCAATGTATAAGTGGTTACAATTCATTCAATTCAATTCAATTCAATTATTTTTATTTATTTTGTATTTATTTATTTTTTAAAATGTTTTGTTCAATAGTTGTTTTTATTTTTGTGATTTTTATTTATTTATTGTTATTTTAAATTATAATTAAATAGTTTCATTATTATAAAACTATTACTGAGTTAACAAACCAATCCGTTAAGTAAAAAGATCATAAAAAACGTTAAGAAAAAAATCTGTGAAAATATGGGAATTTGTATTTTTTACACCTCTGCATATGGTGGTCTTTGACTGATGTGTGATCTGAATGTATGCATGAATCATTATGACTTCCTCAAGCAATTTAGCTTTTTTTTATGTTACCTCCCACCCCTCTGATTGGTGTGGTGCTGAGATGCAGGAATAATCCAATCAAGGCAAGAGGATGCACATCAACATCTGTCTAATCCCATTCCGAATGGGGATTTGGTAGATAGCATGCTTTAAGCAGCATGCAGTAATATGATGCAGTGGCTGGCCAGACCTCTTGGACTCATGGTTTCAGGTGGACCGTATAAGAAGGGGATACATATTGCCAGAAACATAGACAACCCGTGGCTTATCTGAAATCCAAACAATGGCCATATGAGAGGCCTTTAGGGTGAGTGGTGGAAATGCCAGGAGACTGCGAATTGAAGCACACTTATCTGATAAAGAAGCTGGACAGACGCCCACTCTTAAGGTCAGACGGAAGATCATACCGCGACCCTGCTGCTCTGCACCAGGCGACTGTGGTACTTTTGTCATGGTTTTCTTTTGAATCAGTCACTACTGATACTATGGCAGAGCCGGAGAACACCATCTAAAGACTTAATCTGCCATTATTGCTTCATTTATTTTTGAATAGTGTCTTTACTTGCGCCATTGGGTGAATTTGTGTTTTATTTAAGAGTATCTTTAGCCCTTCATGTTTTTATCTCTGCTATCTGTTGAGGATCTGCATGAATTGTATTCTAGGCCTACACATTGCAAAAGCAAGACAGTATCAAAAAATAGGCCATGGTTTGATACCGTGAACATCCAACCTGACACATCTAGAACAGTGTTTCCTAACCGTTTTATCTTACATAGAGAGATAAAGCGCCATCACAGCTTCATTGACACCAAACCAGAAATGTGCATCTGTTAACTCATACTTCATATCATCCTGAATAATTATTAATGTTATTAAAATGACCATTATTGCAATGATTCACTAAAAAAATCAATACTATGGATGAGTAATAGACTTGAGCTTCTTCTGAAGTGGAAGCAGCCTGAGAAATATACTGTAGTATCCATTATTCATTCAATCATTCAAATGATTTTTATTTTTACAAATTATGCTTTTACAGTTATTATTATGAATTATTATAAATTATTTTGACTGTATTTTCTATTCTTTTAACCCTAATGTTTTTGAAATCATTACTTCATGTTTATGTATGTGTGTATTTATTAATTCGTTTATTTTACAGTTAGGGATTATTATAAATTCTTAAAAGATTTATTATAAATGATCTTGACAGCCCTAATATTTTTGTAGTCATTGCTTCTGGTTTATATATTTAATATTTCTTTTAAAAATAATTTTATTTTTAAAACATCTACAAATGAATTATTATTTTTTTTCCATTATTACAAATTCTTGTCTTCTGAGCTCTAATATTTTCAGTCATAAATTCAGTTTTATATAGTTATTTACACAAATTAATTTTTTATGTTTATGCCTACAAATTATTTGTATTTTTATTATTCATTATTATAAATTCTTGTAATCTTTTGACATGTCTAATATTTTTAAAGTCATAAATTCTGTTTATATATTCAACAGTATAGATTAAACAGGTTCAACATTTCAAAGTGCTTGAGAAACACTAATCTAGACCAAGCATGAAGGAATAACAGGTGGGCAAGATGTTGATACAGTGTCTTCTATGCATTTACATAAAAAAAACAAGCACAATACCTCAAGGCATGCTGTTTCATTCTGATATGAGTGTAGTGCTCCACATTTACCTTAGTGAACTTTTTTTTTTTCTGTCCATAAGTCAACGTATCCTTTATCTTTTACTTGTAAACTCATTGCCTCTGAATTGATTGAAGTCGGCAAGTAATGTACTATAAAATCATGATTTGCATACAAATGATCAAAGTGCAAACTGTAGCAAAGAGAATCTGGCAGACAGAGTGGGCGGCAGCCACTCTCAAAGAAATAATTGACAAAGCATTGTGTAAACAAGACTATATCCCCCATAAGCATTTGTACACTGTGTTTTTGATTACCAGTGGATTTGGGGAAACCCTCTTGTTAAAGTAACAGCCAAGCTGATGCAGTGCTCTTAACTTACTGTTAATGAATCTCTGGGGGGAGAGAATAAGTGTGTGTAAGTGGAAGTGTGTGTCTGTTCTTGGCTGGATACCTATTAGGGTCAAAGAGTAAACTACACAGTGGGGATTTCTGGGGAAAACGTAGGGATGGGTCACTTGGCAAAGACACATCACTTCCTTTAGCATCACACTAACCCACGGGCCACAGTAACACACCTCAGACTGAAAGACCTTAACACCATTCACCACTAATTCATTACTGTTAGCAGATGATACAGCACTTTTTAAAAGATCTTTGTGTCGCAGTCGCTCATTATGAGTGTGTTTGTCTGCGACAGACTGTCACATTCAGTCTTTTCTTTTCCTGTGAAAGCAGCGGGTTGTTCAACTTTCTGTTTTGTTGCAAAGACGCCAGTGTTGACATAGCAATTCCTACAGATTTCCCACCTTTTTGAGAGCAAGACTTTTTAAAAGTGAATTTGTTTGAGATTATTGCTGCAGCTTGTTGAGTTGGTACCATAAATATAGATTTGATTTCAAAATGACTAATTGGTGTTTGAAGCAAAGATTTTTAGTAAGTAGGCCTATGAGAAACTCTTCCAGTACAGCAAGCAAAATCCATTTTTCCTAATACCTAAGTTATCATATGTGAATATAGTAATAGCGCTTTGCATATTATGTAATAGAATCGCTTTTGGTTTCTTTGTTAAATGTTAAATGTCTGTATATACTATTTGAGGGTATAAAGTAGAACTGTAAGCTCATCTGTATTCTTTACCTTACCGCAAACGTGCATATTAAAAATTAAAATTTTCATTTGAATCATAGGAGGAAGATTAGAAAGGTAAATATAGATGTGATAATTAGTTTAAAATACCTCAGTTTTTGCAGAAAGGCCCATGAAGAGGTGAGTTACTTCCAACCGCAGACATCCTTGCCAAGATTCACTCACAAAACCTTTAATAATTTAGTTTCTTTACTTTCTTTTAATGTAATAGTTACAGGCACTTTCCATTTATACAAAACACTTTGGTGTCCCATGACTTTTTTGTGATGTAGCGTGTTTTTGATGTGAGAACTATTAGATACAGTATGTTATCTGGCATAAAGGATAGCTTGTTTTAAAGACGTCACATGTCTGTAGTCCCGTGTTAAAATGGGAATCTTGGCTTGTCCCACCTAAGAGAGGTTAATCTACTCAACTGTATTTAACAGTTAAACTATGTTTTCATTATTTTCACAGTCTGTTGTAGTAATATTCTTTTAACTGCAGTAAGAACTATTTTTAATTCTATTTTTTAAGTTTCTCATTTTTGTGTATGCATGATTTGGTCTCGTAATTTACTATTTTATTTGTTTTTTAATAAAAAAAAATTGACTTTTTATTTTTGATGTTCATTTATGCTTATATCTATAAAAACCTTTAAACTGTTTGCAGATATTACAAACCTCATATAAAAAGAAAATAAAACAAACATAACACATTAAAATATATAATTTAACTTCCTTTACTGTTAACAATTAACAGTAAACAACTTCTTTCACTGATCATTTGTTGAAGATGAAATAAAAAAGCATCATAAAGGATTTAGTAAAGGATTCAGTGTTTAACTATTCATATTACAATGACATGATGTTCCATTTTTGGTTGAATCATTTTGAGATGTGATGTTGAGTCATCAGCTTTGACATTAAATAATATAATTCATCAGCAGTTCAAAACGGTTCATCCACAGCAGATCTTGTTTGCAAAACAGCACAGAGACCAACATAGCCTGGAACAGTCTGTCCGGTTGTAAGGTCACGTTGAAAAGAAAAGCAGGCAAAACATTGAGATATTCTAGCCGTCTGTCTGTCGCAGAAGCCGATTCTGCCCTGTCATTGAGAGTTCAGTGAGAGTTCAGAGAGAGTTCAGAGAGAGAGGTTTTAAATGGGTTTTCTTTGTGTCTTGCACAGGTACTTCCACACCATCTATCTGGGCATCAGGAGCAGGCAGAGCGGAGAGAATGACCGCTGGAGGTTCTACTGGAGGATGGTGTACGAGTATTCTGACGTCAGCATGCTCCACCTACTGGCCACGTTCCTGGAGAGCGCACCTCAGCTGGTGCTCCAGCTCTGTATCATCATACAGACTCACAAACTCCAGGCTGCGCAAGGTAACACAACACAAGCGCACTCGAACTTCTCATGGACTTCCATTGTTTTTAGATCACCTGAAGGGGCAGTTACATTTTCCATTGCTCTGTGATTTTCAGTCATGTCAATAGGAATCTCCATGTTCAGGAGTTCCCCAAAATGTTAATGTTTGGTCATGTGATTTCGCCGTGCTGGCTGACAGAATGCTGCTTGGTTTGAAAGTGACTTCTGTGTGAGCTGTGTTTTATATGTCTATACACTGTCGACCTTTTTTGCCCACAAAATTTCACTGAATTATAGCTAATGTAACCACACATCAACTGAACCCCTACCCATAAACATAACCCTCACAGAAACCCCTGTAAAACACTAGATTTCAATATAAGCATAACTTTTTAACTACTGAGTGCCAGCTGAATAGTTGATTCCAACCCGATCTCACAGCAATTCGTACATATTTGACAAGGTGGCAAATTTGAATGACTTCACTCATACGAATTCATTTTTGAGGTGGCAAATTCGTAGGAACTCGTACAAAGGACTACACCTTAAAGGGATAGTTCACCAAAAATGAAAATTCAGTCATTAATTACTCACCGTCATGTTGTTCCAAACAAAATATATTTTTGATGAAATCTGAGAGCTCTCAGACCTTCCATAGATAACAACGCAATTGAAATGTTCCCAGGTCCAGATACGTAACAAGGAAATCTGTAAAATAGTCCGTGTGACATCAGTGGTTCAACCGTAATGTTATGAAGCTACGATAATACTTTTTGTGTGCAAAGAAAACAAAAATAATGACTTTATTCAACAATTCTTCTTATCCTCATCCTGTCTGCAGCAGCACCCCGCCATTGTGGAAAGTAACATGATGCATGCACTTGCTTCTGGTTCATGTAAACAACGCATGCACATGGCGCTGCTACTTACATTAACTCGTATATGCATCAGCACACGCATGTGTTGTTTACATTAACTGGAAGCAGCTCTTTTCAAGATTCAAGATTCAAGATTTTTATTCGTCACATACACAATTATACAGAGTATAACCAGCAGTGAAATGTAGGTCAGGTCCGCTCCAAGGACAGTGCAATTATATAGTATACAAATATTAAGAAAAAGAAAAGTAGAAAAAATAAAAGAATAAAATAAAATAAGATAAAAAATATAAATATAAATGTGCAGGTCAGAATGTTGTTGACTTAAATAGTAATATAAGAGGAATGTGCAAAAGAATGTGCGAGGTAGAGAAAAATTATGAATAGCTTATTGATATAGTGATATTTACATGGAGTCAAGTGATGTTTTGACACAGAGTTAGAGTTTAGGAGCCTGATGGCCTGGGGGAAGAAGCTCCCCCTAAGTCTCTCAGCTTTTGCCATCAGGCTACGGAAGCGCTTAAAAGGGTGATTTGAGTCCTTAATGATTTTGACAGCTCTATTTTTGCAGCGTTTGAGGTAGATGTCCTGCAGAGAGGGGAGAGCAGACCCTGAGATGCGCTCAGCTAAGCGCACAACTCTCTGTAGTACTTTGCAGTCCTGATTGGAGCTGTTTCCATACCACACTGAGAAGTCAATACACTTTCTATGATCCCTGAATAGAAAGTTTTCAGGATTGCTGGTGAGACCCTGAATTTCCTCAGCTGTCGCAGGTGGTACAGTCTTTGCCTGGCTTTCTTAACCTGTGTTTGGATGTGTGTAGTCCAAGTCAGGTTCTCGGAGATGTTTACACGGAGGTACTTGAAGCTACTCACCCGCTCCACAGAGGTCCCACTGATCATAAGAGGAGTGTGGGGCTGCTGCTGTCTCTTCCTAAAGTCCATGATCAGCTCTTTAGTTTTGCTCACATTCAGAGAGAGACAGTTGTCCTGGCACCATGATGTGAGTCTCTCTACCTCATCCAAGTATGCGGTCTCATCATTGTTGGAGATGAGGCCCAGAACCACAGTATCATCAGCGAATTTGATAATAGATGTGGAGCTGTGAGAGGACACACAGTCATGCGTGTAGAGAGAGTAAAGCAGGGGACTCAGGACACAGCCCTGTGGGGCTCCTACGTTCAGAGTGATGGAGTTTGAGGTGAACTGGCCAACTTTCACCACTTGAGGTCTGCCGGTGAGGAAGTCTTGAATCCAGTCACAGAGTGAGGAGTTTAGGCCGAGGTCTGTGAGTTTAGAAGCCAGCTTGATGGGGACTATAGTGTTGAAAGCTGAGCTATAGTCAATGAATAGCAGCCTTACATAATTCTCATTGTTGCTGTCCATGTGTGTGAGGGAAGAGTGGAGGACGTGAGAGATGGCATCGTCAGTAGATCTATTGGGGCGATAAGCAAACTGAAGAGGGTCCAAAGTATCAGGTATGGAGGAGCAGATGTGGCTCTTTACAAATCTTTCAAAAACCTTCATGACTATAGATGTGAGGGCAACTGGGCAATAGTCATTCAGGCAAGAGGGTTTATTGTTTCTTTTGGGTGAACTAACTCTTTAACCCTGCCCCTAAACTTAACTTAACAGAAATTAGCCACCTCGTAAAATATGTACGAAATGGCCGTGTGATAGCGTTATTGATTCTAGTCAAACCTGTACACACACTAATTGTGAATAATGAAGTGAATGTGACAATTTTACCTATGTGTTAAAGTGTTACTAATGTCAGAGTGTGTGCTGAAAACCTAAAGTAGTTTGCTGATCTTAGTTAGCTAGCTTTGAACTGGTTTAGGTCGTCTCTTACCCTAGTTAAGATATTTTGTGCTTGTTTAGCTGGTCTCACAACAATCTTGCAAAACTGGTTTAGCTGGTTGACCAGCTGGTTTTCCAACCTGACCAGTTGATAAGTGTCCAAATGCCCTTTAAAACCAGCAAAACAGACCATCCACCTTGTTTTACTTTCAACAGAGATCCCATAATTTTTTAGTCTAGGTACTTTTATTTGGATACTATCACAATGGTCCAGCTGCCATTCTTCTTTGCAAGGGTGAGGATAGGACATACTGAGGAGAGGGAACTCCCAGGTTTACTGTCATCCTTCACTTTATACATCTCATCCTGTCCATATAACAGTGATGGAGAGGGACAGAGAGCGAGAAAAACTCAACTGCCACTGAACATAAAAGACTGCTGTGAGGGACTGAAGCGGAGTGCTTTTTCAAGAGCGTTGCCAAAAGTAAGCATTTATTAGAGAAAAGCGAGTCTTTAAACCAACTGTGCAAATTATACAGCTAGGATAGTTGGAGGATAGAACTATTTTATAGCACTGTTTAGCAATCATAAATCCCAAGTTTTCTTCACCTTTTGTTTACACTCTTGTCACTTGATGTTTTAAATCCTGCCGTGTCAGCCACAGTCCGTTTACTGACTGTCTGATGCAAGCAGGTCTATAATACCCGAAAAATCTATCTGTTAGCATTCCCATTGATTTTAATGAGAGTTAAATTGCTGACATATGATCCTTTGGAAGAATGTGATTTGAAATTTGCCAGCTTTTTACTTGTTACCAAAGCCTGGTTTCAGCAAACTCCTTAAGATAAGAAACCCTAAATTATTTCTTATTACTAAGGTTTTTCTTAACTTAAGAGTTGTCTGCTCACTCTAGAGCAGCAGGAAAGTGACGTCCTGACAACACTAATTGGTTAATGGCACTCACAGTCCCAAACTCTTCACAATTGTAACTCTTCTGGGCTGTGACGTCTAAAGCAGTAGACAGTCCTATTATAGATCCATTATATGTTTTTAACGGCCCTCCACAAAATATTCACTGGGCAAACATCTACCACATGAAATATCTGCAAAATGTATTTATTTAGAATATATGGCTACCCTCAGAGGAACATCTTTCTATCATATTTACATTTACATTTAGTCATTTAGCAGACGCTTTTATCCAAAACGACTTACAAATGAGGACAATGGAAGCAATCAAAATCAACAACAGAGCAATGATACGCAAGTGTAATGAGTCTCAGTTAGCTTAACATAGTACTCATAGCAATTTTTTGTTAATTGTATAATAAATAAAAAACAAATAGATAGAATACAAAAATAATAGAGAAGCTAATGTTATTTTATTTTATTTTTTTTAAGAAAACAAGCAGTTAGTAAATTAACAGTGCAAGTCTAAAAGGGGCAAGTTTTTGTAAAGAATAGAATTAGAATAGATAGTGCTAGAGTTAGAGGGTCAAATAAAGATTGAAGAGATGCGTTTTAGCTGATTTTTGAAGATGGCTAAGGACTTGGATTGAGTTGGGCAGGTCATTCCACGAGGAGGGAACATTTCATTTAAAAGTCTGTGAAAGTGATTTTGTGCCTCTTTGGGATAGCACAATAAAGTGACGTTCACTTGCAGAACGTAAGCTTCTAGAGGGCACATAAGTCTGAAGTAATAAATTTAGGTAAAGTGGTGCAGAGCCAGTGGTGGTTTTGTAGGCAAACATTAATGTCTTGAATTTTATGCGAGCAGCTATTTGTAGCCAGTGCAAATTGATAAACAGAGGTGTGACGTGCATTCTTTTTGGCTCATTAAAAATTCATCTTGCTGCCGCGTTCTGGATTAATTGTAAAGGTTTGATAGAACTGGCTGGAAGACCTGCCAAGAGAGCATTGCAATAGTCCAGCCTGGACAGAAAAAAGAGAGTTATGAAGCATGTTCCGAAAGAAAGGGCCTGATCATCTTGACGTTGAATAAAGCAAATCTGCAGGACCTATATACCCCTAAAAGTTTCTTAGTACCTTAAGGGTACATATTACTACTTGTAAGGTAGGAATATACACCTTTTGGGGGAAAAGATGTGCCTTTAAAATGACTGCCCCAGTGACAAGTTGTTATACACATACATGTACAATTATTGCACGTTTTTACTTTTGAATGACTTATCTACCACCAGTAACTAACTTTACAATGCTAACCAATCCTAACTAATTGGTCTGTTACTTATCGTACACAAAATATGCCAAAATCACATCACATGCTCAGATTGGGGATATGTTTCCAAAAAGCATTGTTAGCAAACTATGGTCACAAGTTCTGGCATTAGCTACATATACCTACATCAGTGTTTCCCAAAACCATATTTCCAGTGAACATTTTCAAACTTCTACTACAGCTCTCGGCCTGTCTTTAGTTTATTGTTAGAGATGACATGTGGACCTAACAACTGGAAAACAAAAACAACAATGTAGCCATCAGATGCCATGTACACTTTTTTGCAGCAGTCGAATTAATTTCTCGATATGATTTATTAGCAGAAGTCATTACTCCAAGTGATGTAATCAAAGACAATTCTATATTGTTAAACCATGTGCAACAGAGTTTCAGGAAAGAGTTATGCTGTTTTACCAGGTTTTTTATCAGTCTATTGGGAAACAAAGCTACTGCTGATTCATATTGACAGATCTCATATTGACAGTTTTGTGGCAGTTAGTGGTTAAACTAGATATCCAAGTGCAGGGTTATATATACTTTGCTTAATGAGTTATATATGTGATATAATAAGCAGTTATTACGTTTGGAAGTACATACTTTTTTCACTTGTGCTCTCACATTTTTTTTTACTGATTTCCTCAGTGTTTAATGAACAATCATTTACAGAGACTACTGAAATTATTTGAATTATTTCTATTTTTTAGACCTGCCTATTATTGTGGTACCATGAAATACTTAAATGTCTTATTAACTCAACAAACTTATTAATATCGGTCTCTTCCTGAATAAGTGGGCGGCTCTTGGATAAGAATAAGTGTACCGGGTTATGTAGTTTCACAGAGCCGGACTTTAAGAACAGAAGATAATCTGTTGTCATGTTTCTCATTGCTACTAAGAACACTAAGGTAGATTTATGGGACACTTTAAAACCTTCAGCTTGACATTGTGGTGACCTTTTAGTCAGCCCCCATTAACCAACACTCATAAAAAATGGTCATGTTACCAGAACTGTTCATAAATGGTCATTCTGTTGATTTGTGCTTTTGTGCTTTGTGGATTGCAGAGCCCTGCCTAGCAGTTAAAGCTTCAGCGCCTTTATGAGCTGTCTTCTGTTCTTCATAATCTTCCATAAACAAAAATGCCCAGGGACTGTCAGAATTTTCTCCCATCAAGGCTGAGAAATGATTTACGAAAGCAGGGGTCCTGGGCTCCTAATGCAACAGAGCTGCGAATATCCTCTCTTTTTTTGAGTGTGAGGATCTGAGCGTCTGCGCTGTGTGACAGTGGGAGCCGATCTGGAGGCAGTTTTGCTCGTGGTGTTTGGTAGAGCAGAGCGGAGAGCCGTCTGATGCTCCAAACTCTTTCATCGGAGACTTTCCTTTGAGATTTGTCGCTCTTACGCTTACAAGTCAAAAACAACATTGAGCAAAGCATAAAAATTTAACCCAGCAGCACAGTCATAATTCAAAAGTCTTCTAAATAGACAAAACAATTGGGTACCATTTGATGGCAGACGCGCAGTGGTGAAATGTAGGACGCATTTAATTTGTGTTTCTCTGACTCAGGATGTCCCTCGTTCGCTCTGCAAATGCATCCTCCCTAACTTTACCGGTAAGTGTCGCAGTAAAAGACGCTGTCAGTCAGTAAAGCTGTATATTTTATCACTGTTTTCCCTTACGTAGCTGCTCTTTGGACCCCTGCCAGAAATAAAATCTCTCTACCTGCTCACATAAATAATGGGCCACTCAGCCATAACCATTTCCTGCAACACTTCAGCGTAGGAAAAAGCCTTGCTCATAACTTGCTCCCAGTGGACTGTTTTGTTCGCAACTACAGGAAGCAACTCTCTTTAACTATTTTTCACATTTCAATCATTTTTTTCTGTATGCCATAAACACAAATGTGTCCCCTGTAGCACTATTACATTTTTTGTTGTAATGTGCATATTTTCTTTTTTTTAGCTAGATACGTTATCACTGAAGCATCATAAGAATCAACATTAAGTTTTAAACAGGGCTCTTCAAGGGTCCTTCAACTACATTTTTTTGTGAAACAATGAATATATGGTTAAAATAAAAAAAATACAATATTAAGCTCATTTTACGTTATTATTACTAATTATTATTAAGAGTCTACTCTTAGAGTCTAATTTACATTATTTAGTCATTTTACTATACATATATACATACATCCTGAATTCCGGAAATGTGCGATGTTTTTTTAAATTTGAATAAAATGAAAACTAAAACAATTTCAAATCACATGAGCCAATATTTTATTCACAATAGAACATAGATAACATAAACTTTAGGAACTTGTGAGAAAGTTTACAATTTTATGTACAAAATGAGCTCATTTCAAAGTTGATGCCTGCTACAGGTCTCAAAATAGTTATCCTTCACAGACTGGAGAGCCTCTCTAAGACATCCCTTTTATAGCTAATCATGTTACAGACTTGATGTCAATTAACTTCATTAGTTGCTAAATGTTTTCCCAGCTGCATCTTTTCAAAATGTCTTGCTTTTTCAGCCCTTTGTTGCCCTCGTGCCAACTTTTTTGAGACCTGTAGCAGGCATCAAATTTGAAATGAGCTCATTAGTGGATAAAAGTGTAAAATTTCTCAGTTTAAACATTTGTTATGTTCTCTATGTTCTACTGTGAATAAACTATTGGCTCCTGTGATTTGAAAGTCTTTTAGTTTTAATTTTATTCAAATTTGAATTCAAATTTTTTTTGTGTTTGTGTGTGTGTATATATATATATATATATATATATATATATATATATATATATATATATATATATATATATATATATATACATATCATTATATGTATATGTATATACTGTATATCATTAATCATTTTATGGCTCTTAAAACAATGGTACTGTGATTGAGTTGTTGAAATAGCAGTATACAACTGAGATTTATTTTTTTAAAAGATTTTTGTAATTGTTTTAAATTGTATTTCAAATCAAAGAGCACCAATCCTTTATTCACAAAGTGCTTTTGTTGCTTGATGCTTACTGTGCATCTCAGAATTGCAGATGTTCTCGTATTTCATGTTGATCTTTGCCCCTGATTCTCTTTCTAATAAGTATTTTGTCACTGTAGATGAAATCATATTACTGTACCATACATGTTTTTTAGTATACCTCCACTGTTGGGAGCATAAACATGTTTTAGAGGCAACTTTTTGGCATCTATTTTGACTACATTTCTGTTTTATAGGTGATCAGATACAATTGTAACATTTTAGTCAAATCAGCCAGCCACATGTTAGTATAGAAAACACTTATATGTGCCAACAGAAACTATAATATTAATAGATTTACAATGAGAAAGATTTAAATAAAATGATCAAATTCAATAAGTGAAATACAATAAGTTAGAGAGAAAAGTAAAGATTTTTTGCAGAATTTTTGAAGAATCTTCATGCAGCTCTTTTTCTATACAGACACATGATCCAAAAAGGACAAAGACACCATAAAAGCAAGTAGTCCATAAAACATATACTATATTTCATTTAAAAAATAGCCTTTTATTTTGCAAACAGATAAAATAATAAATGGAATATTTGAAACGATAAAATAATTTTAGTTTTTTTGGTAAACTATTCCCTTAATGTGAACGGATTTGAGGGGCCTGTAGAAGTAGATGAAGAAGATACTGCAGTGATGCTGTGGTTTGCATAACCCTGCTGCTGCTACACACCCTACAAACACACAACACTCGCACACACTGTCTATACCCTCCTCCCTTCTCCAAATTACTGCAGCCCTCATGAGCAGGAGCAGCAAGGAGCATTACGTCACTGCTGCCGCTCTCACAGCCTCGCACGCTGGACCGTGGCAGGTTCCCGTGGCGACCGTCTCCTCAGGATGCACTGCACGTGCGCAGGATACGAGGGAGGGAGGGAGGGAGGAATACATGCACCCTCACTGTCGTAGAGAGCATCGGAGCCAAGCCGCAGGCCAGATAGCCCACAGAATAAGAATTATAGCCTGGTCTCTGTCATTTAATTACCCCACTTTGCAGAGTAGTCATTACACCCCCTCAGCTCTCTCCAGCTACTAATGGGCCAGATTTAATCTAAGTGGGTTAAACACGTAAATAAGCTATTGAAAAAAACTCACAGTATAAACAAACACTAGATAGATAGATCCTTCAGAAATCATTCTAATGATTTGGTGCTCAAGACACATTTCTTATTATCAGTGTTGAAAACATCTGAGCTGCTGAATCTTTTTGTAGAAACTGTGATACATTTTTCTCATGATCATTAATAAATAGAAAGTTCAAAAAACAGCATTTATTTGAAATGCTTTGTAGGGTTGCAAAGGGGTGGAAGATTTCTGAAAGTTTCCAAAATTTTTCTGGAAAAAAGTTTTGGAAATTGTCCGCCTTTATGCAACACTAATGCTGTCACTGTTAAACAATTTAATGCATACTTGCTGAATGAAAGTATTGAATTATTTAAAATATATATATTTTACCTACATCAAACCTTAGTGTATGTCAGTGAATGTATGTCAGGAAGGGGGTAATTTTGTCTGCATTTTATTTTAGGATTTTGCTGGAAGTGCTAAACCAATCTGGATGTTGACAGCAGAGTTAATCACAAATGTTTAGGGCGTTTAGAATTTCAATTTTTAGGTTGAGATCCACAGTACCTTGTAAAAATAAAAAGTAAAAAATAAAGAATAAGAATTGGGAAATCCTACTGCTTTATCCAGTATAGATCTGCCTTTGATCTACAAATTTGAAGAGAATATTTTAATGCGATTCACTATAAATGAAAGCTGTGTAAACATGGCTAATCTGTTCCATGAGGAGAAATAATGTTATGTTTATAAGAAATTATTCACAATCTGGATGGATTCAAATCTTGGGTCCAGATCTGGACTGCAGTCTGCTAATTGGTGTGGGTTTACTGTTGTAAAGACTGCTGACTTCCCCTCCACACTCGCAGTCCTCCACAGAGGATGTGACCACTGCTCACCACTCGCTCTGGGAGTGTCGACATCACACAGTCAATTCCTCAGATAAGATTCTGAGCATTTAATCGCTCTTCAGACTAATAAAAATAGATGCCCAGGGTGCACATTCTCTGTTATGAATGTGCTATCTTATGCAACGCTATCAATAAATATCTGTACCATTGATCGTCTGCTTTGTTCGGTGTAGAGTGTCCATAATGCATAGCTCATCTGAATACAGATGGCAGAGAAATGGCAAATCTGTCTGTCACAGCTTTTGGCGAACGGTGAGCCTCCAGCCTCTGTGAATTGAACATAATACTCACCTTTATTTGGACACAAATTAACACATCTTTGCACATTCATCATTTCACATGAGGACTCGTTCAATTATTCATGGCCATGGTGTTATCTAAGGAGATTCTGCGTTTTTACTGATGCCGTTTGGCACTGAAGCTTCCTGTTATCTCAACCTCTCCTCTGCTTGCACTACAACATTATACAGAAGGCCGATAAAAAGGCCATTATTCTGAAAACAGTGTATTGTCTTGATGTGAAACTGAGAGGTAAAGACAGGAATATTTACACTTGGTTTTAGTTTAGAATTAGTGAGGGAACTAATGAATTCAAAGTCTGTCTTGGCATCTCAGGAACAGTTCAGTGCAGGGAGAATGTCAGATTTATTAGTCTTTTTTCTGACAAGAGAAAGAGACGTCTCAGGTTTAATATGTGAGAGAGCCATATGCTGCCTGTCTGGAACTACAGATGAAAGACAACACAATATTTCATGACTGCTAAACATTTTAACTGATCATAGAGAAACATTAAATAAAAATGAGACTACAGTAGGTTCATCTGCATAAAAGTATTTTTTTAAATTTATGTTGACATGTTTGGTTCTGCATACACTTCTATGTTATTTTCAAGATTAAACATTTTTAATTGGTGTATTTTTTATTTGTTTGAAAAAAGTCTCTTAAGCTCACCAAGGCTGCATTGTTTGATTAAAAATACACAAAAAAAACGCTAATATTGTGAAATATCATTACAATTTAAAACAACTGCTTTCTGTTTTAATGTATTTTAAAATGTGGAATTTATTCCTGTGATGCTAAAGCTGAATTTTCAGTGTCACATTATCCTTCAAAAATCATAATAATATGCTAATTTGGCGATAAGAAACATTTCTTCTTATTACCAAGATTCTTTGATGCATATTTTAAATGAACAGCATTTTGTATAGAAATCTTTTGCAACATTATAAATGTTTCCTTGCTAAATATAAGTAAAAATAAAAAAAAAGAAAGATCTTATGTTTAACCATTAGTGTATTTTGAAGATCTTCACAATTATGGTAAAAAAAAAAGTGCCATTTATTTAAAATGTGAACTTATTTTATTTTTCAAATAAAATGTTTCACAAAAAGAATTATGTTACAGGGATAGTTCACTCAAAAATGTAAATTCTGTCATAATTTATTCACCCTCATGTCGTTCCAAATCTGCATGACTTTATTTCTTCTGTAGAACACAGAACATATCTGTGTTCACATGGTGTCCAAACATTTCCTTGCATGTTCAAAACATCTTTTGTGTTCCACAGAAGAATTTCTTAAAGGTTTAGAACAACATATGGGTGAGTTAATGATGACAGAATTTTTCATTTTGGGTGAACTATCCTCTTTTTGGTGCTGCTGAACTTGTCTAGATGGTGTTACTATCTTTTATCTCAGTATCAGCATTAAACTTGATTTTGAGGATAGACTGGACAGTGTCTGTAATCTTTGTATTCTGTCTCACTCACTCACAAGAAACTGATCACTCCAGCAGCTTGTGCACATAACAATGGCTGGCAGCTCCATGAGAACAGTGTGTCACAGCGGTAAAGATGGGCTTCACGCACCTGTAGTCACTGCTGGCTGCTTTACTGTACTCCATCTGATGCAGATGGCTTGTAAAGCCTCCTCCATTAAGCACAAGCAAGTTTTTTGGACAACATGATGGATTGCATCTCACTCATGGGCCAGTGAGTCATAAATGTGGAAAGGTGCTGTTAAGCAAAATTCCACAGAGGCTGTTTTCCCTGAAGAGGAATTAAAACAAGTCTCAAAATGAACCACGTCTCTGGAGTCACCGTTTATCAGCTTTGATTAGAGCTGGAGCTTGTAAACCTTGGTGTGGTGTGATTCTCCAGAGGGTCTAGATATGAAGTCGCAAACATATTCATTATAGGAGGGCTGCATGTGATATGCACAGGAGTGCGAGCCATTGACGGACACTTCCATGGACAAAATACTCCATTAGCCCACTTCCGACTGTATTCTCTAAAGTCATGAATACATAAAGATGTAGTAACGAGATAAATGCATTTGCATGCCTTGGTGAGCACTTCCTATTCTGTATCGGAAACCAGTATCCTATTGTATTTGGGCAAGAAGTGCTTCACATGTCAAGCTACATTTATAGCATGAAATGCACTGCAGAGTGCTTTTTCTTTTGGGAACTTTCAAAATTGCAAATATATTCTGCTTACAAGTGATATTTACATTTATAATTTTCTTTGGTTTACACACCATATTTCATGTTTCATCTCAAGCTGTTCAATGACTTGGTTTCTTTCTCCTTGGTAAACAAGTACACTAGCATTTGATAAATTGTTGGTTGTGATGGAAACGACATTATATATACAGTATATATGCATTTTTATAATGGATTTTCATAGTTTGAAAACTTGAAAAAATTTGAATCTGTGGTAAGAGAAAAAAATCTATCCACAAAAAAAAAAATCAAAAATGACAATTCAAAAAAGACGTATATGTTATATTGACAAAAAATATATATCAATATTTTTTTTTGATAATGATAATTGAACCATATTTTGCTTAGAGTGTTTTTATGCTGGTACCTTGGCTGGTTTAGGCCTGCCACATATAAATACATATATATATGACAATAAAGTCATACTGAGTGATTAATGGGTGAATCATTGAATCATTCATTCAAAAAATTTGTTCAAAATGGCTGATTCATTTAGAAACGAAGCAAGTGGCTGTCTTTATGAATGGATTATTGAAACATTGACTCAAACGATTTGTTCGAAAACATTCATTCAGGAACAAAGCACAAATGTTCTACTCCAGCATTGTTTAGAACAATTTTCATTGGTGAAACTGAAAAATATATATATATTGTGTTTAAAATGTAACTCACTCAATAACAACTTCATGTTTTTTGAATAGTTGGATGACATTCACAATCAAACATTCACAATCTAACTCTGCGCTAATATTCATATTTCTTTACATACTGCACATAAACACTTTAAATACTGCACAAAATGTAGTTCTCTATGTGCTTATATTTCTTGGGTTGATTGACAGGAATGCTTAGGATTGTGATGTTCAGCTATAACCAACACTTCTGTCCTTTTATTTCAGGGATAACAGCGGCTGCTTCTCTGGTGTCACTAGCCTGGGCTCTGGCCTCCTACCAGAAAGCCTTGCGTGATTCCCGTGATGATGAGAAGCCCATCAGCTACCTTGCCGTCATCATCCAGTTCTGCTGGCACTTCTTCACCATCGCCGCTCGCGTAGTGACCTTCGCTCTCTTCGCCTCCGTGTTTCAGCTCTACTTCGGCATCTTCATCGTGCTGCACTGGTGTATCATGACCTTCTGGATTGTACACTGCGAGACCGAATTCTGCATTACCAAGTGGGAGGAGATCGTCTTTGACATGGTGGTGGGAATCATCTATATCTTCAGTTGGTTCAACGTGAAGGAGGGACGCACCCGCTGCCGTCTCTTCATCTACTACTTCATGATCCTGCTAGAGAACACAGCCCTGAGTGCGTTGTGGTACCTGTACCGTTCGCCGCCCAGCACAGACGCCTTTGCCGTGCCCGCTCTGTGTGTCATCTTCTCCAGCTTCTTCACCGGCATCGTCTTCATGCTCATGTACTATGCTTTCTTCCATCCCAACGGGCCACACTTTGGCCGCTCGGCCAGTCTGGTCCAGCTCGAGGACCCTACCGCCACCTTCACGCTGCCCCCCGAGGGCGCCACCAACTCCCTGCGCTCCAACCGCGGAGGTACACTAGCCAGGGACGCTGACCGCGAGGCCAAGTACAGCGAAAGGGACGGTTGCGTACCCGTCTTTCAGGTGCGGCCCACCGCACCCTCCACACCTTCCTCCCGTGCCCCACGCCTGGAGGAGACAGTCATCAAAATAGACTTGTGCAGGAACCGCTACCCTGCTTGGGAGAGGCATGTACTAGACAGGAGTATACGTAAAGCCATCCTGGCCATCGACTCGTCTCCGACCCCGCCACGCCTCCAATATAAAGACGACACATTGGTTCAAGAGCGTCTGGAGTACGAGACCACCTTGTAGCCTGCATTGTGGAAACACACAAACATTAACACATTACTGTCCACTTGAATAAACAGCAGGACTGTGGCAATAACGTTCCTTGCATACATAGCATCTAGCCATGATGTTGATTGTCATGGACAAGCAAATATAGGCACAACATATTTGTGGACGAATGAAATGATCAATCTTTTTTAAGCCGTTCTCTCGTTGCTTTTTATTTTTTATTACTTCTGTCTTGTCAGGGAATATCTGGGTTTCTAAAAGTCATTGCACTGGCTGATATAGACCACAAACCCCTCGGTCCTCCTCAGTGTTGTACAGACCTTCATTCCCAGAGTTGATCGTCCTCGAGCCGACGTCTCCAAGAAGACATCCTGAACACTTCATAGTTTGTCTCTTGCAGGAAATGCAAAACAAAGGCCTTTCCCTTTGAAACCAAGCATCCAGTGCACTCAAACCAACCGACTACCCACCGCACTGGAGAAACAGTGGTCCAAATATCACGTCGATGGTACATAAATTAAAAAAAATTTGCTGATTAGACTCGAGACGTCCTTGTTTAGGGTACTGTAACCTATTAGTAGTGTTTCATCAGCAGTTCTGTACCAGTGCCAAACGCTCCACTCACACTAACTCCTTGCTTAACTGTGGCTCGACCACATACTGTATATATAAACAGGGCAGCATTTCAACCATCTACTTGAATCCTGTACAAAGAAAAAAAGACGAGAAAAGAAAGTATGTGATGATCACAAGAGTCCAAGCCACTTGGGACAACAAAACAGGGAGAACACACACTCGTTTTCTTCTTCAGGAGAAGACAATAGGCCAAGAAAACACTTCCTGGCAGCTCCCTTTGGCGATCCGGCCTCATTCACCTCACTGCTGTGGGCTGACAAGGATCCGTTTGGTTCACAGCAAAGTGGGGGGCAAAGACCATCACAGTTCACACAGTGTCCGCCAAACTGTACTCGACAGAACCTGGATGCGCTTCATCTTTTAGGTTAAAGATACAGTGTTCTTCTAGGCTGGGTCAGGTTTTGGTCTGTATCGGTACAGTAAAATAAGTTAAAGGCGCACAAATAGACAATAAACGGGGTCACTTCTCAACACATCCGGAAAGCCGGCGAAGTGTACCATTCCAAACTCTGCAGTGTGATCAAGACTTTCTCCATCAGGCTCTTCAATTGCCAACTCACGGTCTACAAATCAAAGTGTCAGGGATAAGTAGTCTGCGGCAGAGTGCAGACTAGCTAATGTGCTCCGAATGATGCTCCGGGCCCTATGGTTCAACAAATCACATCTGCCTAAAAGAGCACTGTATCTTTATATCAGCCAAAAGCATCCTTTATATATGAAAGTGTTGGGAGTATTAAACTTTCCGTTCAGTTGCAAGTGCTTCTTTGTGTCTTTATGTCGAATATCCGAAGGAGACGTGGAGGTGAGGGCAGAAAAATAAAAAATAAAACAAGCACAAAACTTGTCACTGGAAGGAGTCTCAGCACAATGAAGGATTGCTTTACACTTACGTTGAAAGACAAGGTGAAATTTTACTACGACAGAAGCTAGATGTGCCTGCCTGTTGTGGATAGTTTGCGAATTTGAAAGTGTGGGAAAAATGTTTTATGTATAACTTTTTTTAACTTTGGTTTTCTTTTCGGTTTTTGATGGATTTTAAACATGTGTCTTACAAAATGGTTGATTTTAAGGTGCACATTATTTTGCTTAATGCCATTTAACTGCGTGGAGATGACTGATATAGGACAGTTAGATTTGTTTTGCTTCAGTTGGTCATATTTGTAGCTTTGAAGCACTCCTGAGGTGTTGTAACGTCCTACCATTGGTGGCAAATGAACTGAAAGCATAGTTGTTTTAGCCTGCAGCAATCTGCACATTTGCAGATGAAGATCCTAATTGTGTTGCAAATAAAAAAAAGAAAATAGAACAGAAAAAAAAATGATTTAGATGAGATCATATGAATCTATAACCAGTACCACAGTGAAACGTAGACCTGTATATTTGAGCTATTTTGCTACTTTCCTATCTTGTCAGCATTTTTTCCCCAATGTGTCTTATACTTTAATTTCTTTGTGTGATGGATGATGATGATACTTTGTCTCTTGGCAAAATTTTCCAAACAGCCCTCCAAAAGAGTCCCCTGTAGTCAGAGCACAAAAAACTTGTGTTAGCACACTAATTAGCCAATTTTCAGATTTAAATAGCTAAACCTCCTACACAAGACCATTTTTGAAGGAAGACGAGTGATGTATCGCACACCTCTGCGATATTATACGTATCAATCATTTTCAAAAGCATCCCACGTTTTTTAGCTTTCCCATAAATATCATGATATTTTTGTTTCAGTGACACCCCAAGCACACTGCGTTTTGGTTCATTTGATTAAGAGGAGCATCCTAATGGCAACATTTGCTGTGTTTGTGAGTTTTGGTGACATTCTTCTTTATCAGGTGCAAGGCCTCAATATTTTTTTTTTTTTTTTAATGTTGAAATATGACATGAATTTAAAACACTCAATGCAATGTGATGCGTTCAGCACATGCAGAATGAATCAAGGTCTTTACACAAAAGGCTGTGTACATGATTGGAGATGCTGAATAGCCTGTTTTGATGGCATATTCTGCACATTATTAATGATAATACTATTAGTCAAAACGATTGGAGAAGTCCTACATAAGTCACAAGAGAGAAGTCAGCCGTTTTCAACGGAAAACGACGAGGTCAAGCAAAAAAAAAAAAAAAGACACGAATTCCTTACAATAAGATCTTTAACATGTATTTAGAAAATAGAGTGTGAATTTTAATATTCACTGTAATAATAATCTGGCCGGGGGTTGGAATTTAGCCCAACACGTTTATCAAGAAGTAAAATCTATTCACGCAGTTTACTTGCGTAGGTATACCAACGTCTTAACATTTAAGCTAATCATAACGTTGCAGCTAAATTATGTATCTTTATTTTGCACTTCTAGTTCTATTTTTCTATCTAGGTTTTATTAATAAACCTAGAGATATCATAATCAGCCATTTCTTCGCTCTGGAAAAACTTCATACCTGTAACCTACCTCAAAGCGGTATTTTAAACAGACCACTCTCCAGCTCTAGTTGTTGATGTGGCTGATATGAAGGAATTTATTGCGAGTCCCAGTGGATGAGCGGAGGAGTTGAAGGCTGCTCTGTTTATTACCGGTACATCAGTAGAGCCGAGTTCAAAAGCAGGACTTATTTTACAACTATTCACAGCAGGAGAACATTCAATTCATGCAAGCTGATTCCGTTTGACTCGCCTTAAACGACACTCGCCTTTTTGTGGGTTCATTATCCATAAGCAACATTTTCTGTTTGTTTGGTATAGTTTTAGTCATGCACATGATGCTCCGTTTGCTGTCATGCTAGTATGAAGAAGTTGCATTATTAATTAGCGTACTTACTGTGCTCCCTGTTGAAAAAATCCAGTATGCTAGTTAGGTATGTTTTGAAACATGGCTTCTGGTTTAATCTGGTTCTTAGTTGGTCATGAGCTGGTCCTGAGCAGAAGCTAGTTGCTTAGGACCAGCTTAAACCAACTGCCATGCTTAAAAACATACCTGTTTTTTTTTTTTTTCAACAGGGCTTATACAGCAAGCAGAAGAAAGCAGACTGAAATGAAATTGCATATGCAGACAAACAATCAAAACGACGACCCAGATAGTCAGGGGTCACAGGCCGTACTGTTACACGATTGTGAGCATTTGGATCAGTTAGCAAGCACCGAATGACTCTCCTGAGAGCTGCAATGAAATGTGGCACTTTTTTATTATTCATTGGAGAATCTTTCTTTTGTTGAATAAACAAATTGATCCTCCCTCACAACACATAGATACTTAGATGAACTAGAATGTCATAAATGGGGGTAAAAAAAAGACATTTACATTTAGATAAATGATATTCGGTGGTTATTTATGAAGCACGATATTAGTACAAGCACAGTAATTGAATGAACTCGGTGGTGTTCAGTTCAGCGTTCAGAAATGATGTACAGACTTTACTGGTATTTCAGTTGCAACGGAAGTTCCATAGTGACTTGCAAAAGGCTATTTAACTGTAAATAAATGTATGCAAATGTACATGTGTAAAAGAACATTCCTTGACTAGAGGGTGTCTATTGACTAGAGATCGGCAGTTATATATGACATAATACAGATAAAACTAGTGTGGTGTATGTGATGTAATAAATTACAAAAAAAAGCAAAAAAAAAAAAAAACTGTTTATTATTGGTCTCTTAAGTAAGTTGTATCGTGTGATGAAAGTCTGAAGTGCGTAAAATGCATCAAATCTGTTATCTGATTTTACTGTAAATTGAAGAGTAAAAACAAAAAGAACGTTACATTTTTGTACATATTGGATTTTTGTAAATTTTTATTTGATTCTAATGCAACACAAAGTACCAAATTAATTTAATAAAGTACACTGTGGTCATTTTATTAGACTTACTTGCAATCTTCTTTCGGATTCACAGTTAATGTGTGAATAAGGTCCATTTGAATTTTTAGTATGTCAGTAACTGTTTCAAGGTTGGAAAAAAAGCATTGGTGATGAGCAAATCTGCTTTTTCAGAACCAGTCTATCACAAATGCAAGGCTTGGTGATTAGTTTGTCTGAATATGTATTCTCACACCTCCTATGACTTAAGGTTTTACACTTTAATTAGAAGAGACTCCCGGAGAGGCTGAAAGAAAATTAGGAGCACATGTATAATGCAAGGAGAAATCATGAATAATAAAGATTTTCTTCCAAAAAAACATTTTTATTTTTATTTTTCCAAGTGATTTTTTGGGGGGTGGGGGGATGGGGGGTTTACAATGGATGCAAAGATGCTGTAAGTTAATACCAAACAGATTTCTAAATAGTAACACTGGTGCATTTGCATATCATACACCAAACACACCGGATCTGCACAGAGATCACAGGACAGGGTGACGAAGACCGCGCTCATGCTGACATTTGATCTTTGTCACATACAAGATATTGTCTCCCAAAGGATCATGGGAGGGTGGTTTACTGAGCACAAGAGTGCATTAAAACGGTTTTACCAACACTGAATCAATCGGACTATTCTGTTTTATTATGAATAATAAAATCTCTTATAAAACCACACATTTACACCCATTATTTCCACACTGATCAAATTTGACTACTTATTAGATTTGAACAGCCTTGATGTAATGAAATAGTAAATCAATTAGTTTCAGGAATGTTACAAAATCTTAATGAATTGTGAAAGACCTGTATACTTTGTCTCCTGAATAAAATCATTAGCAGTTGCATACAATTTTGTTATAATATGCTCTGAGAGCAGGACAAACCAATATCAACTGATGCTTAAAAAGACAGCAGTTCACCTCTTGAGAGTTAATACAGAAATGTTAGTCTAAAACTATATGTATTCAACATCAAACAACAAATATTCAAGCATGTATCTCTTATCATTATTATTAAGTGTGCTTACAAAATCCCAAAAATCACAGTATGCACTATTTTCCTTCAGATAGATAAATATAATCAATTTCAAGGACAGAATGCTATTTTTTTAAAGGACATTTAAAAAAAGAAAGAAAAACTAACCAAAGGCTTTGTGGAAACTATTTTGGCAGTGGTCCTTTGAATAAAATCAAAGTGTGCAAATAAGTTGTAGACTTGAACAAAACAAAGAAAATTCACAAAAAACACACACTCTTCGACATGCACAAGACTACACGTAAAAAGATGTTATAAAGACACGCACCATTATTTGATATGCAACATTGCAATATATGCTGATACGTCCATTACAGTGTCAGTAACACTAAATTTATGATGTAACAATATTATAAAATCTCCAGTATTCAGTTAAATTATGCTTGAAACATTTATTTCTGAGAAAAAGGCAAGTATGTTAATCTTCTTTGCGTTCCCTTTGGAATCGCTCTAGAAGAGCTCGGAGGATGTTTCCAGGTATCTTCTGGTGTTTGTCGATAAGTGCTTGAACTGCCTGTTGCACCTGAACAGATGGGTTCGATTGAGGAAAGTACACTAAATATGAGGACAAAACCTGACTCAACAGAGGCATAAACTGAGCATGCACTACTCACAGTGCGCTAGTTGTATTTGCTGACACGGTGTTCTGCACATGGGCCATCATTTTATTCATTAGGCACATGTCAGATGGGGCCCATGTTTATTAAAAATAATAAAATGTCCTGGGGTTTGATTTTTAGCAATGGCTTTAACTCTACCTTGAATTGATAATACATGCATATAGTTTTCAACATTGGAAATAATTATAATAAATGCTACTTGAGCATCAAATCAGCATAATATGAATTCTGAAAGGCCATGTGACATTGAATAAAGTCTGGTGTACAAGGTTTTTTATTTCATTCATAGAATCCGATTTGGGGTGTCCTTTATTATTCTAGCATTGTTCCCTCACTTTGCAGACTGTTCGCCTGCATATGTGATGAATGGTGATCACCACTCTTGAGTGGAACGCTCCCTTAGGGGACGGTGCAAACAAATGGCGCTAGAGTATGTTGTATAGTCAACAGTAGGTCAGGACTTGTCGGGACGGTGTAGAGGTCAGAACCTCTTGTAGCTTTTTTTTTTTCAATTTGCAAAACACCATCTCAGCAAATGAACACAAGTCAGACCTTTACAGGACTGCATAGTCATAAAAACAAAACTTGTGGAGTCCTACCTTTTCAGCCAACTCGGCTGCATTGAGTTTGGGGTCGTATGGAATGGGGTCACCCAAGTAAGTGCGAAATTTGACTGGAAATCCTCCATAAATGGGTGCTATCGGTAGGCGAAACCTCTCATACACCCAGCGGTAAAACCCTGAAGGAATGTGGAGATGAATTTAAGACTGAACTCTTTCATAATGTATTATTATTTACAACTGTGTGAAAGTTCAATCTTTTGTCCGTGACTCACTTAATGTTCCAAGAGAGCGAAATCCCTCCCTCAAGTTTCGAGTAAACATAGGTATAACTGGCTATAGGGACAAGCACAAGACACTTAGTACAATAAAAGTGGTTTGTATGAAAGGAGCAGAATAAGAGGGACAGTCACACACCACTTTAGAGTCAATGGCCACTTGTGCAAATCCTTTGCGTTTGCCCCAGAGAAGAGGGTACGTCTCATCGCTGAACAGGGCCTCCCTTACTCCTCCAGGAGAGATGCCCAGGAGGTGGCCGTTGCGCAGGGCCTTCACACACTCCTCCTGAGGCCCGTGGATCACACTAAACACCTCCAAGAGGAGCTTAAACCCTGTCGTGATTGTTATAGAGACAACATGAGCACAATTCATGAAAGTAAATTGAAAAGTATATAAATGCACAATATTGCCAAAAGTATTGGGTCACCCCCTTCTAATGAACAGGTCTGGCTACTTCAGTAATTTCCGTGAGTACAAATCTTAATATTTAAGCATATAATTATATTCTAGGGAATGATGTGCTTCTAATTTTATAGCAACAGTTTGGACAGGACCCTTTTCTATTCTAACATGACAGTGCCTCTGTGTATAAGGCACGGTTCAAAAATACATGATTGATTCAGTCAGTGTGGAAAAACTTGACTGGTCTACAGAAAGCCAAGTCCTGATCCCAGCTGAACACCTCTGGTGTGACTTTATAATCAGACCTTGAGCCAAAAACTCATCCCCAAACACCAATGACTTGTACATATAGTATATGGACAAGAGTATTGGGACACCACATTCTTTAGAACAGAAAAAAAGCTCTTCCAAAACTGTGGCAAAGATGGAAACATAATTTGTGTTTTAAAAAATTGTATTTCCATCTCTGTTGCAACAGTTTTGGAAGTGTCTAAAATGTACCCATATGTACAAGTTATTGGTGTTTGGTGATGAGTTTTTGGCTCAAGGCCTGTATTTAAAGTTAAAGAAAGGGGTCCTGTCCAAACTGTTGTTATAAAATTAGAAGCACACAATTCCCTAGAATATCATTATATACTTAAACATTAAGATTTGTACTCACGGAAATTAATAAGGTAGTCAAACCTGTTCATTAGAAGTGAGTGTCCCAATACTTTTGGCAATATAGTGTTTAAATCAGTGTGTGAGCTTGTTGAATTCAATGAAGTTAAAATATGGAAAGGATTTTCAGAATGTAGACAATGCCCTGACAGACATTAGTCAATGATTCTTGAAAGGACACATATTTATGTTTTTCTATAGGTTATAATTAAATCATCTGTGGTAAAAAACAAAGTGAATCTTTTACTATTTTTAAAACTAATGGTAGATAAAGTTAAAGGACATGTTTTGTCCCAAAATTAAGTGAATCACTAGGAAATTAGGTATGGAGTGATGACTCTTGTCATGGGCAAAATGAGGCTGATTGATCACTTAATTCACCAGTATGAAATTTGTTTTTACCTGGGACCTTGAACAGAAAATGATCAGCCACCGAATGACAAGTTCTTCCCTTTTGAATGATAACACTTGCCAGGAAATAATAGTAGTCTATAGGAATAGCTCCATGATAGTAGACTATGAGAGCAGGTCCTTCATCTGGAATCTTTTCTAAACCATGGATTTCATAACCTGTCACAAAATACATACATAATTAATCAGGAGAAAACAATTCAACATTTTTGGGAAGTGTGACATGATATTTTTCTTGAAATAACATGGAAATGAAAATTTGACATTACAAGTTACTAAAACTAGTTCTAATAAATATTTTTGAACTTTATCAAAGAATGTAAAATGTTTTACTGTTTCAGCTGTTTTCAACATTGATAATAATAATACGAAATGTTAACTGAGCACCAAATCAGCATTAGAATGATTTCTGAAGGATCATGTGACACTGAAGACTGTAGTAATGATGCAGAAAAAATTCAGCTTTTGCCATTACAGGAATAAACTACATACACATACATATATACATATACATATATATATATATATATATATATATATACATATATATACACACGTGCGACTCCACCGGGCAGGGATAGAAGTATCGCTTTTTATTTTATTTTTTTCATTTATATGTTTATTATTGAAATGTTGTAATATGCATGTGTCAATTTTATTTAATTTCTTTATTTTCTTAAATATGTGGGTATCTAGTATTTATAGAGTTGTAACTTTTAGTTTTAATTACTTTTTCTTATTTGTAAGTCGCTTTTGGGCAAAAGCGTCTGCTAAATGACAAAAGTAAAGTAAGTAAAGTAAGTATATTTGTATGATATCAGAGACTGAATCAGACAAATTTAAGATTCGATCAGAATATTGAATCCCAAGAAAACAGGACAACGTCATAAATCTGTCCAGATCCTAGCGCCAGCCCGTCTGAAGAAAGCTTAACCAGCAAGCCTCTTTCACAAAACAGCTTGCAACATTAAGACAAAAGAATATTTATTAATAAGTCCAACACAGGAAGGAGATCTTCAAATTTGGGGTAAGTAATCAAGACTGATGGCCGTCACATGTAAATCTGTGATAGAAATCACAAGCTACAGACTCTCTTGGGCAGGTCTTCCCCCACCCAAGACAAAGAACCAGACTGAAATTCCTTCCAAACCCCTTTTGACCTTTTTGTTCTCCACAGAATGGCACAGAGACTCTCTTTTTCATATGTACCTACAATCATCCTAAAAGGACATTTCTATGCATAACCCCATATTATGCATGTAACCCACACTTTTGACTTTCACGTTTTAATGACATATTGGGCAGGACTTTTTAATAACTATTGAATAGCTTAAGGGTATTCATGTTTAGTATGTGTGTGTTTAGATTTTCATGCTTGAAAGGTTTCTTCCAATTAATTCTGTGTCAAATGTATCATATTCTGGTTATATAAACCGAACAGAACATAATTCTGTTCGAATATAAACCGAACAGACCACTCAGATCATTAGGATCGAGTCAGTTAGAAATACCAAGGGTTCACACAAAACAAGGGGAGTCTGCGTTTAGCTATTATGCCGCCCACAGTTGGAACCAGCTTCCAGAAGAGATCAGATGTGCTAAAACATTAGCCACATTTAAATCAAGACTCAAAACTCATCTGTTTAACTGTGCATCTGTTGAATGAGCACTGTGCTATATGTCCGAACTGACTGCAATGAATTTTATGTATAATCATTTTCTTTAAATTTATTTTAAATCAATTTCTATATCATTTTAAAATTCATTGTTTTTATTTCCATGTTTTTATTGATTTTTAATGTCTATTTCACTTTCTTTTATGTAAAGCACTTTGAATTACCACTGTGTATGGAATGTGCTATATAAATAAACTTGCCTTGCCTTACCTATAGAAATCACATCCAAAAGTATACTTTGCAAGAGTGTGTAAAATTCAGACCATGTGACTGATAACATGCTGATTTATGATGGAAGGAACAGCCCTAGCTAAGATAATAGCCTATCTAATTGGTCGAGACACCAGATGGGATGTGTCCAGAAGCCAAGTTTAAAAACTCAGGAGGACACCATCAAACTCTCTCGTTTTTCTCTCTCTCAAATCTCTTCCTCTTCTTCTTTTTTTGCCACCGCGTTTTTGACTCTGCTCTTTGAGCATGCTCTGGCCTACGTGCCAGCTGCTACCACAATGAGAAGAAAACCCACCTAGTCTCTTTACATCCCTTTATTCTTTTACTTTCTTTTCTGTTGCGAGTTTCGTGTACTCGGTTAAGTTTTGCCGCCACGCCTCGTCTCCGAGTTCAACTCGAGTCTGTGACCGCCTCAAAACTTCTACCAGCCACAACTCTGCATCCTCAGCCAACGCCCAACCATTGGCTTCCCAAGACATCACTTCAACGACTACTGAACTCTCAGCCAATCAGCAACCTCGGTAGACCCCCTTTCTGCAAAGACGACAACAAAAGGGAATCCCTGAGCAACGCAAGCAAGTAACCTCCAGATTCTAACTGAATTGGTGCATTTACTATAAATTTTAGCCTCATTGAGAAACTCAAAGCGAGGGTTAAATAAGTGATTGATGGTTGTTCAGGTCTATGCAGTTGTACATATTGCTGTAAACTTGGGATTTCACATTTTCAATCTCTAAACTCATCCTTTCCTTACTTTCTCTCCTTCTGCAACGTGTGAATGTGTGAATGCTTGTGTTCATGTGTTAGATTAGTTTACATTTCTTAGATTTATCAAATAAAGTCTTATTTATATTGAAAAGAGAGATATCTTGTGTTTTGTGCTCACAAGTTAATGTCTTAATCTGCCGATGTTGTTACTGTGCTATTAAATAGTGCTTTCACTATATTTTGGATTTTAACATCCAGTGCAGAGTTGATGTTACGGCTCCTTCAGTGCATCGCTGCCGACTCGGTGATCAGCCGTAAAACAGTGATTCTGCTCAAATTCCCTATAAAATCATAAATGAATCCTTTTGAGCTAAATTAAACTATTTCCCTTTAAATTACATATTGCGTTTACGTTACTAATATATATATATATATATATATATATATATATATATATATATATATATATATATATATATATATATATATATATATATATATATATATATATATATATACACACACATACATATTAGTAGTATATTATATTTAGTGCTGTCAAGCGATTAATTGCTCAGATTAAAGCGTTTTTGTTTACATAATATGTGTGTGTACCGTGTATATTTCTTATGTGTATATATAAATACACACACATGCATGTATATATTTAAGAAAAATATGTTATATTTCTATATTAAATATATTTATATATATATAATATAAATTATACAAATATAAATATATACATGTAAATATTTTCAAAATATATCCTGCATGTGTGTGTATTTATATTTATACATAATAAATATACACAGTACACACACATATATTACACAAACAAAAACTTTTATTTTGGATGCGATTAATCACGATTAATTATATATATATATATATATATATATATATATATATATATATATATATATATATATATATATATATATAAATAAAACTATATTCATATAAATACTTTCTTCTTACAAAACTAAAAAAATAAACTTACCAAACTTTTGAACAGTATTTTATATTCTCAATTGTTAATTTGTAACCTTTAAAAATATCATGCACTTTGTGAAATAAAACAAATTAAATTGGTGCAGTGAATCAGACAAAACAGTAATTTAGATGCTCCACTTGATAAAGACTGAGCAGGTTACGAATTTTAATATTGCGATTTAATGCCAGGAACATCAAACCATCATTGATTGTGCCGTCAAAGCATAAGATTGGATTTAAGACTGGGAAAAAAAGACAAAAAATACTCTGATAATACACATGTAGAATGTGTCAAATCTTGCATAATGCCTTTAGATATAACTTTTTAATTATGATTTTACTATTCCTGTCTATCACTCACAAATCAAATTAGCAGCACAGTGGATACGAAGTATGTGAGCATAATGAAAAATCCCAAACCAAAGAAGTTTAATTTAAACAAGATAACAATCCAGATCTCAATAACTGCAGATAAAAAAAAGCCGAAGCCATACCGTGCCAAATAGCTCCATGTCCATCCCATAGGGTTGCCAAAGTTTTTCTCGCACCATCCCACAGGTTATTGGAATAAGCTTCCCTCAACTGGATCTTACGCTTGTACACGTGGAGAAAGAGTATGGACAGATAGAGGAAGATAACTATGAGAAAAGGCAGAATGAAGACTACGGCTAGAGGTGTGAAAACCCAGAGCAGATACTCCATGAAACTGAGATAGTCCTCGAGCCGCCCGAGTCCTGCCCACTCCTCCCACACATGAACTAAGCAGGAGAAGAAGCTGATGGATCCGAACTCAAACAGACAGGACTCATTCCCACTGGACATGCTGCTTCACTGTTAGCCTCTCCCAGTGGCAGATGGGCTGGGCAAGGCAACAACCTGCCAAAGGGCTGACCTGGGAATGAAAGACACAAGTTATCAATAGCAGACATTAAGATGGCTTTAAAGCTCAAGTGTGTCATATTTATGACATTAAAACACTTTTCCTATCCCAGTTTCATATGCAGAGTCAAACATTCTGTGTTATTTTATTATAAAATGAATGAATGAATAAATAAATACAGAAATTACAGAAAAAAAAATGTGTGATGTAAAGCAACATGAACGGATCAAATTTATTGAAATAAACAGATTAATCACTTTTGATAAATATACAAGACTTTATGAATAAACTTATACTGTAGTTTGCAGCAATAAAATAATCAGAATTCAATCAATCAATAATAATTTAAATCATTAAAGCTACAATATTACAGAAAACAGGCTTAAGAAGAAAATAGATTTGAATTGCCAGCAAAGTTGTTGTGTTGTAAAATATAAACCTGCTCTGATATAAAATCACAAAATAAATATTGAAGCAATGGTTGAGTGTTGATAATGGAAGGTAAATTATGCTTCAACTTATAAGCTTATACACAGTGCAGAAATGTATATGAGACTACTAAATTTGCACCTCATTTCACAAGCCACAGGACTCGACCAATAGCGTGAGTCTGGGGCGGAGTTAACTGTTTGTCCAAGCAATAGCAGACGGGTGACTGTTTAACAACAATCATCATATTTACCGTGTCGCCTATAAATGGCACACTTCAGCTTTAACTCACAAATCGAATTATAGCCATTTGATACATTAAAAAAATGCATTGAAACTATTTTTTAAAGCACAAAGGAAAAAACACGAACCTTCTCCAACGGAAATGTGTTGCTCGGCCAAACATACCAACCTCACAACGGTGCCCTAAAATCAAAAGATGTCGGTGACAGTTAACGTTAGCTATACCTGCTCATTCACACTCAGTCACAGGTGAGACTGTTATACGAATCATTTACACGAACACAGTCAAATTCATGAAAGATGACAAGGAAAAGCGTAACGTTAGCATTAAACCGTTCTGTCTTCAGTTAACGTTACACTTAAACACTGGATAGCGATCATAGACAAACAAACCTAACAACAGCTCCAGATTTAGCGTTTTTAAAGCTGTCACACACTTCAATTACACATGTGATCACTCGAAAAACTAAACATATAGATGGATGTTTTAGAAGAAGCGTATAAAAATATGACTACTTACATTATGATACCTCTATGAAATATACACTGTTGCCCTCAATAAATGTTTTTCTTCCTGACTCAACCGGCTCTCTTTACATGTGATGCAAACAGGAAACAGCGTATGTCCGAAAATTTCATAATAAAAGTCTTAAAGCATCATAAATGCCATATCAGTATTGCACATTTACACGGGAAGTCTTTTAACTTGACGGGTAACTTGCAAAACACGAGGGAGGAAACTCGTGTGAAGATACATGTTGTAGTAGTACTTTTAATGTTCCTCGTTTTAATTCAACAGTATATTTATATATCGCTAACTTATATGTCTCGCGGTCGTTTTTATTTCTAATGTCCGGTTAAAGAGTAACGGTAAGACAGGTTTGTAGAAAGGTCTATCCCGTAGACAGGTGTCACTCATGCGTCTATCATCATGATTGATTACAGCGAGCGGAATATTGTTCCTTTAGCTGATATCTTCTTTTATCAGGGTGAAGAGAGAGAGATGACAATACACTGCTTGTGCTCCAGAGCTTATGTCAAGTATGTATTCCTGCTGAACAGCAGTGTGATACGATCAAATAAAAGGATGTGCATGCTGTTTGATTAAGTTAACTGTGTGCAGAAAGTTACATTTTTAATTCACCGTAGCTGTATTGTTGTTAGTAACTGGTAAGAATTACCTAAATGGCCTGAGCAGCAGAGAAGTGCTCAAAATGAGCCAACAGAACAGGCTGGACAACAACTGAGAAATTGGCCTGCTCCATATTATAGATCTGAGGTAGTAAAGATAGTGAGCTAAAACCCTCGCTGTGTAAAACTGACTAAGTTGACATGGGATGTTGCCTGTTTACTATTGTGAATGGGGATTAAATTTTCTCGTTTTCATCTGCAGTGATCGAGAATTGTATCGGTCAGATTTTAAATCCATACTGAATCAGACTGACAGTCAATTGCAAGGTACAGTTTCCTGTTAATATCACATTATACATGAAGAATGATGACTGTTTACATACTGCATTTAACCCAATTGTTCTCAACCAGATGGCCCCAATAAACTAAAAAGAGGGCATCAAATGATTTGAAATAAGACAAAATAAGCATTAAAATGAGCTAAAATTATTTAAAAATCAAGATATTTTGTGCTTTAATTCACTCCCTCGCCAAGTGGAAATGAGGTCATTTTAAAAGCATAACCTGTAAAATCATGTAAATTATGTAATTAGTTATGCAAATTTGTTAAAAAAACTGGGTATTTTTTTATAATGAATATACATTTTTTGTAGTTATGATTCATTTATTTTCTATAAAGAGACAAAAATACACTTTTTTTTTGGAGATTGTAGGTATTATATTAAACCTCCTTTATTAACTCCTACAACATGCAGAAAGGGACACAAGTATGCATCGATTGCTAGATCACATCAAGTCTAAAATTAGGTAAAAGGCAAAAAAAAGAGGAAAAAGTGGATCTTGTTCTTATGTTGTGTCTCACAGCCAGGTTGCTACACCAATTTTTTATTTTTTTACCCGATAAATGTTAAACCCAACCTTCTGCTATAAACGTCCATGTTTCAAGTAACCTAGTTGGCATTTTCTATATATGCCAGCACCTACATTTTACTAGGTGCCAAGTTTTCAAATATTTTATTGGTTAGAAATTGTTTGTAAAAATCCTTAATAATTTTCTAGTAAATCACAAACACCAGGAAAATCATGGGGTCTTTGAATATTGTTGTGGACAATGGGGCTGCTAAGAGTCAAAAAAAAAATTGGGAACCTCATTTAGCCTTGATATTCTTTCTTGATTTTAAATTGAATTAAATACCTGCAACAGGTTAACGTCAGGATATAGTTTATAATGCTCAAATAGCTACACTTTACACTTTGTTTTTTCAGTAGATTTTGAAGCTTATGATGGGGAAGAGCTTTTGGAGGACCGTAACTGTTCTGTGGAGGATGATGATGATGAGGAGGAGGAAGAAGAGGCTGTTGTTGATGAAGAGACCATGCTTATGGCCAGTTTGGGGCTTCCTGTGGAGTTTGCCTGCTCATCAAAACAGAGGAAAGCTGTATGTCTGTTGGATGCATGATAATCTTGATGTTATATTGGAATAGCACTGCTGTCCATTTATGTCATCTCTGTTTATGGCTCCTCCACAATTTGGAGTCATAATGGTGCATGGACTGCTGGGTAGTAGACTGCTGTGATGTCCACACCAGTGCCTACTTTGAGCGTGCATGTTAGCCGCATAGGGGGTGCTCTTTAGCACACATCTGAACCATAAAATTACAATTGGGACATCCTGGATGTCTGTATACTACCGGTCAAAGGTTTCGAATAATTAGGATTAAGTAATATTTTGAATAATTATGTTTTTAAAATAAGTCTCTTATGCTCACCAAGGCTGTGTTTATTAGTAAAAAATAACTGTTTTAATATATTCAAGCAGTTGTGCTGCTTAACATCTTTGGGGGAAAATTATGATTTTTTTTTTTTTTTTCAGAAATCTTTGTAAAATAGAAAGTTCAAAAGAACAGCATTTATTTGAAATATAAATGTTGTTTGTAATATGATATAATTTCTTCACTTTTGATCAATTTAATGTGTCCTTGTTGAATAAAAGTATTCATTTCTTATCCCAAACTTTTAAATGGTAATGTATCACAGTTTTCACAGAAATATTATGCTGCAAAAACTGTTTTAACATTGATAATGATAAGAAATGTTTTTTGAGCACCAAATCAGAAATCACTGAATGTTTGTCTGCTAAGTATTTAGCTTTGCATCACAGGACTACATTATATTTTCAAATAAATTAAAGTAGGACTCAGTTATTATAAATTCTAATAATATTTAACAATATTACTGTAATATCCCCAAAAAATACAGCCTTTGTGAGCATAGGAGAGACTTATTGCAAAAACATTTAAAAACAAATCTGAATTATTCCAGACTTACCAATAATGTTATTGTATATACATTATTCAACAATACAAAATAATAATTGAAATAAATTATTTTAGTTTATATATCCTTGATTCTTGTTTTTTTATGTTTGTAGCATTTTCCTTTTGCATGGGTTCTTTTACACATAGCATTAACATGTATTTTGTATTTAAATAGTGTCTGGATATTCTTTAACTAGATTGCAATTGCAAATAATGAAAAAGTGCATTAGCATTTACACATTTGTCAAAAGTGGTTCCGTGATCTCATCGCAATGTGCCTCAGGTACATTTACTCTTGGCTTTTAATATATGCATGTAAATGGCATGTGAATGCCCGGATGTAAAGAGGGCCTGTGATTATGGATTATCCTGTGCAGTGAAGCTGCTCGCTTGCTATCTTCTTTGTACATTTTCATTAAAGACTGTTACTGTGAAGTTTTACCCCATTTACTTTAGGAAATGACTTGACTGTAGCCCAAAATTAATACTTGTTTCTCATCTTTAAGGGCCAAGTTTTAGCAAGACCGAAGAACAAAAGAACCATAAAGTGTTTGGAAGCCCCCTCAGATTATGCCGACACACACAAGGTCTCTGAACAGAAACAGCAGTGTGCTGTGAGTGACATCGCTGAGACCCCCGCTGAACAGCCGTGTCCCACGTCAGAGGAGGCCTGGCTGAGCTACTGGCAGCAGCACGGGGAGGGTCTGCTGTGGCAAAGCTGGCTGGAGAAACAACCTAATATCTCCTGCAGTTCGACACAGGACTGTTCCCGCTCAGAGGCAGACTGGGACGAGCACTACCAACAAACATACCAGTACTACTGGGAGCAGTTTCACTACTGGGCCGCCCAGGGCTGGACAGTGGACGAGACCTACAGCACCACTGCTGCTTCTGAGGAATATCAGGGCAGCCCAGGAGAAACAGAGGCACTCGAGAATCAGACAGAAGAAAGGTCCAAGACAGACATTACACATCTGATAAGCAGCCTGAGCTTATTGACTGAGGAAGTAGACAGTGAGAATGGCGACCAGCAGTCTTTGGTCTGTAACTGCGCTGATGAGCCCTGTGATGGCGGAAACCGCAAAAGGCCATCGTCACGTACAGCCTGCACTGACAATTCTGGTTAGTGCATGTATTTTGACATTCAAGGTCACTTTGTGTATTAGCTATGGGGACTGTGGTGTTCCTGCAGTGATGCAGAACCCAAATATATCAACACCTTCCTGCTCTGTGACCTACTTTCAGCGTATTGAATCTAGTGCAGTTGTGAAATAAGTTCAAATTTATTTTGTCAGTTATAGTGTGGGCCTATACTGTGTGCTCAATTTTCTATTGTTCAGAACGTAAACAATTTTCAGACATTTTTCTGAATTAATTAGTTTAATAGAATAATTGAATGATTATTAACCACCCCCTAGATTTGATACAGCTAAAATACAATAAAAGAAAAGAAAATTCTGTCCTCAATTATGTACCCTCATGTCTTTCCATACCTATATGATTTTATTTTTTCTGGGGAACACAGAAAATTGTTCGATCAATGTTTTGGTAACCAAACCATTGTTTTCCATTTAATGGACAAAATGGACATTTATCAAAATATCTATTTTTATGTTCCGCAGAAGAAAGTAATCATACAAGTTTGGAATGACATTAGGACGAATAAATGCTAGCAGAATTTTATTTTTGGGGTCAAATGTAAAGTTGAGGTCAAAAGTTTACATCCCCCTTTCAGAATCTGCAAAATGTAAATTATTTGATCAAAATAAGAGGATCATACAAAATGCATGTTGTTGTTTTAGTACTGACCTGAATAAGATATTTCACATAAAAGATGTTCACATAGTCTACAAGAGAAAATTAAAGTTGATTTTATAAAAATGACCCCGTTCAAAAGTTTACATCCCCTTGATTCTTAATACTGTGTTGTTATCTGGATGATCCACAGCTGGTTTTTTTTTTTTTGTTAGTTTCTTTTTTTGTGATTATTGTTCATGAGTCCCTTGTTTGTCCTGAACAGTTAAACTGTCTGCTGTTCTTCAGAAAAATCCTTCAGCTCCCACAAAAAAAGTTTTCTCCCCCTGACTCTTAATGCATCATTCTTCCTTCTTCAGTAATAGTTGCATATGAGTAACACTTGTCCTCAGTGTTAAAAGATGGATCTCAAAAATCATACAGTCATTGTTGGAAATGGTTCAAATACACAAAAATGCTGGAAAACCAAAGAATTTGTGGGAGCTGAAGGATTTTTCTGAAGAACAGCAGACAGTTGAACTGTTCGGGACAAACAAGGGACTCATGAACAACTATCACTAAACAAAAAAAACAGCTGTTGTTCATTAAGGTAACAACGCAGTATTAAGAATCAAGGGGATGTAAACTTTTGAACGGGGTCATTTTTTATAAATTCAATTATTATTTTCTCTTGTGGACCATATGTAAACATCTTTTATGTGAAATAACTTATTCAGGTCAATACTAAATAAACAATAACATTTATTCTGTATGATCCCTCTTATTTTGGTAAAATAATTAACATTGTGCAGATTCTGAAAGGGGGATGTAAACTTTTGATCTCAACTGTATCTTTGTCATGTAATTCCAATGAAGTCCCTGTGGAGATAAATGCTTAGGCATTTGTGCATATTTAAAGAACATTTTTAGAGTATTGACGGTGTTCATGAGAGGAAGAAATGGCAAACCTGCATTTTTTTGCTGTAGCAGCTATATAAATCCAATTTGGATAACACTTTTTATCAGCCCTGTTAAGGATCACAAAGTAAAGAAGTTGAGCAGATAAGTCCCACAATTATGCGACTTATTTAACATCGTAACTAATCTGATCTATTTCAGATAAAACAAGAGGGCAGAACTGGTTGCAAGGGTAAAAATAGCAAAAGGATTGCAGAAGTAAGAGGTATTTGTGATGTTAGCCGGAAAAAAAAGTTTAGATTTACATGCTAATGAATCATGCAAAGTGAAATAAAATAGAAAGTAAATTTTGGTGACTTTTTAACCTTCAACTTATTTTTTGGGAGTTGGCCTGCTCGATATGCTCTGACAGAGCCACCTGTGATCATGATGTCATCATCACACTGACATAAAACTTATAATTCAGTTTGCTATATGACAACACCCCCTGTATAAAAGCAGATAATTTTCCCCAGAGGTCTTTTTTTTTGCAGCCTAAGCTTGGCTCTGAATGTTTAATGCGTCATATCAAAAGATGTCAGCTGTTGAATAAAAGCAGCATGTGACTTTGGCCTATGCATTTTTAATGCGGGTACATGTGAAAGAGAGCACAGACTCCTGGGTGCTCGAATTGATCACAATCCACTTGCAGTCGCTCTAAAAATGTCTCTTGTCATCCTGATTGTCAGGCCATGACTGATGCCATCTGAACAGCACCCTTATTTGTACCGCTGGAACAGCTTTTTTTGCTGTATACATCAGGCAGTATAAGACAATTTTATGATGTTAACGTAGCTATTATTAATAGTAAACTGAAAGTATGTGATTTCAGGTGGCAACATGAAACAGACCTCTGCGCCATTGAGTAATTGGAGTGGACAGCCCATAAAGAGCAGATCTAATGACGAAGATCAGAGTGATGATGATGATGAACCTCCAGGAAACAGACGAGCCAAAGTGAAGAGAGCGTAAGCTACCGTTCTGTTATTAAGTATACTGTATTGTATCAGACTTACATAGTTTATGATTATGGTTTCCCTGGGATAGTTTCCCGGAAACATATTTTGTCATTATTTTTGTAATTCCAAATCCATTTGCTGTCAGTTTTTTTCTATGTTGCACAGAAAAAGCCATTTTTTTATAATTGTTACACAACTATGGTTGTGTAACGATTATTACTAGGTAATAATCACTAGGTCACTAGGTTCTGTCATTCAGAAACGTGTCTTTTCATATCACTGCTATGCTGATGACACTCAGCTCTACCTCTCATTCCATCCTGATGATCCAACGATAGCTGCTCGCATCTCAGCATGTCTAACAGACATTTCTTGCTGGATGAAGGACCATCACCTTCAACTCAACCTAGCCAAGACAGAACTGCTTGTAGTTTCAGCAAACCCATCGCTTCATCACAGTCTAACCTTCCAGTTAGGCTCATCAACCATAACTCCTTCAAAAACAGCCAGAAACCTTGGAGTTGTGATTGATGATAAGATGAATTTCTCAGATCACATTGCTAAAACTGCCCGGTCCTGCAGATTTGCTTTATACAATATTATGAAGATCAGGCCCTTTCTTTCAGAACATGCAACACAACTCCTTGTTCAAGCTCTTGTTCTGTCCAAACTTGACTATTGCAATGCTCTCTTGGCAGGTCTTCCAGCCAATTCCATCAAACCTCTACAATTAATCCAAAATGCCGCTGCAAGATTAATTTTTAATGAGCCAAAAAGAACGCACGTCACACCTCTGTTTATCAATTTGCACTGGCTACCAAGAGCTGCTCGCATAAAATTCAAGGCATTAATGTTTGCCTACAAAACCACCACTGGATCTGCACCACTTTACCTAAATTCAGTTCTTCAGACCAATGTGCCCTCTCGAAGCTTGCTTTCTGCAAGTGAAACTCTCTATTCTAATTCTATTTCATGTATCTCTCTATCTTTTTATAAAAACACACACACACACTTGACCCTCTATCAATTGCATATTTATTCTCTAACTGATAGCTTTTCTTGAAAAACTAACACTAGCTTTTCTATTCTATCTACTTGTTTCTTTAAAAAAACAACAACAACTAGGTTTCTTTTTTCTATATTCTATCTACTCATTTAAAAAACAAAAAAACCCCCTGAAAGAATCCTGAAAAACTTACTAAATAATGTGTAAATGTGTGTGTTTGTTTGTTTATTTATATATATATATATATATACATACATACATACATACAGTGGGTACGGAAAGTATTCAGACCCCCTTAAATTTTTCACTCTTTGTTATATTGCAGCCATTTGCTAAAATCATTTAAGTTAATTTTTTTCCTCATTAATACACAGTACCCCATATTGCCAGAAAAACACAGACATTTTTGCAGATTTATTAAAAAAGAAAAACTGAAATATCACATGGTCCTAAGTATTCAGACCCTTTGCTGTGACACTCATATTTAACTCTGGTGCTGTTCATTTCTTCGGATCATCCTTGAGATGGTTCAACACCTTCATTTGAGTTCAGTTGTGTTTGATTATACTGACTGGACTTGATTAGGAAAGCTACACACCTGTCTCAGAGACAGAATTGTGGCAAGGCACAGATCTGGCCAAGGTTACAAAAACATTTCTGCTGCACTTAAGGTTCCTAAGAGCACAGTGGCCTCCATAATCCTTAAATGGATGACGTTTGGGACGACCAGAACCCTTCTTAGAGCTGGCCGTCCGGCCAAACTGAGCTATCGGGGGAGAAGAGCCTTGGTGAGAGAGGTAAAGAAGAACCCAAAGATCACTGTAGCTGACCTCCAGAGATGCAGTCGGGAGATGGGAGAACGTTGTAGAAAGTCAACCATCACTGCAGCCCTCCACCAGTCGGGGCTTTATGGCAGAGTGGCCCGACGGAAACCTCTCCTCAGTTCAAGACACAAAAAAACACCTGAAGGACCACAAGATGGTGAGAAATAAGATTCTCTGGTCTGATGAGACCAAGATAGAACTTTTTGGCCTTAATTCTAAGCGGTATGTGTGGAGAAAACCAGGCACTGCTCATCACCTGTCCAATACAGTCCCAACAGTGAAGCATGGTGGTGGCAGCATCATGCTGTGGGGGTGTTTTTCAGCTGCAGGGACAGGACGACTGGTTGTAATCGAAGGAAAGATGAATGCGGCCAAGTACAGGGATATCCTGGACGAAAACCTTCTCCAGAGTGCTCAGGACCTCAGACTGGGCTGAAGGTTTACCTTCCAACAAGACAATGACCCTAAGCACACAGCTAAAATAACGAAGGAGTGACTTCACAACAACTCCATGACTGTTCTTGAATGGCCCAGCCAGAGCCCTGACTTAAACCCAATTGAGCATCTCTGGAGAGACCTAAAAATGGCTGTCCACCAACGTTTACCATCCAACCTGACAGAACTGAAGAGGATCTGCAAGGAGGAATGGCAGAGGATCCCCAAATCCAGGTGTGACAAACTTGTTGCATATTTCCCAAAAAGACTCATGGCTGTATTAGATCAAAAGGGTGCTTCTACTAAATACTGAGCAAAGGGTCTGAATACTTAGGACCATGTGATATTTCAGTTTTTCTTTTTTAATAAATCTCCAAAAATGTCAACAATTCTGTGTTTTTCTGTCAATATGGGGTGCTGTGTGTACATTAATGAGAAAAAAATTCATTTTGTACATTTTGTTTGTTTTAATTTTGATGATTAGAGCTTACAGCTAATGAAAGTCAAAAAGTATATAGTATAATTTCTGGGTATCTCTTGTTCTTTGAAAACACAATAATGAGGAAGACTGCTGACTTGGCAATGGTCCAGAAGACAATCATTGACACCCTCCACAAAGAGGGTAAGTCACAGAGGGTCATTACTGAAAGGGGTGGCTGTTCACAGAGTGCTGTATCAAAAAATATTAAATGCAAAGTTGACTGGAAGGAAGAAATTGGGTAGGAAAAGGTGCACAAGCAAAAGGGGTTACCACAAGCTTGAGAATACTGTCAAGCACAGCCATTTCAAAAACTTAGGAGAGCTTCACAAGGAGTGGACTAAAGCTGGAGTCAGTGCATCAAGAGTCACCACACTCAGACGTCTTCAGGAAAAGGGCTACCAAGCCACTTCTGAAACAGAAACATCGTCAGAAGCATCTTACCTGGAGAAAAAGAACAGGACTGTTGCTCAGATTCTGTTTTGGAGCACTTTATGCATCCATCTGCTGACAAGCTTTATGGAGATGCTGATTTGCTTTTCCAGCAGGACTTTAGCACCTGCCCACAGTGCCAAAACCTCTTCCAAGTGGTTTACTGACCATGATATTACTGTGCTTGATTGGCCAGCTAACATTCCTGACCTGAACCCCATATGGAATCTATGGGATATTTTCAAGAGAAAGATGAGAAACAGTCGATCCAACAATCCAGATGAGCTGAAGGCTCAATAGTGCCTCAGCAGTGCCACAGGCTGATCGCTTCCATGCCACACCTCATTGATGCTGGAATTTGTGCTAAAGGAGCCCTGACCAAGTATTGAGTACATAAATGAACATACTTTAAAGAACTTGAACTTTTCTGTTTTGCAAATCCTTTTTTTGATTGATTTAAGGAAATATTCTAATATTTAAGATTTTTGACTTTCATGAGCTGTAAGCTCTAATCATTAATTAAAACAAACAAACAAAAAAAAAACATTTGAAATATTTTACTTTACATGTAATGAATCTAGAATATATGAAAGTTTCTCTTTTTGAAATAGAACTTTCACAATATTCAAATTTTGAGATGCACCTGTATGTATGTGTATAGTGTGTGTGTGTGTGTGATATATATATATATCTATATATATATATATATCACACACACACACGCACTCACACATATATATATATATAGTGTCTACATTCCACCGCAAGTGCACATGAGCTCAGCTTTACAGAAACTCGCTGATATGATCACAGAGAGTGAGCAACAACACCCGGACTCTGTTTTAAACGTTCTCGGGTACTTTAATAAAGAAAATCTCTCCCGCGAACTGCCAACATACAGACAGCACATCATATGTCCCACCAGAGACCGTAATATATTGGATCACTGTTACACAACAATAAAGGACGCATATAACTTGGTTCCACGAGCAGCTTTAGGACTCTCTGATCACTGTTTGGTTCATCTTATTCTGTCCTACAGGCAGAAACTTAAATCTGCAAAGCCTATATTAAGAACTGTTAAAAGATGGACTAATGAAACAGAGCGGGACTTACAAGTCTCTCACTGATTGGACTGTTTTTGAAGCCGCTGCCACAGATCTGGACGAGCTCACAGAGACTGTAACATCATATATCAGTTTCTGTGAGAATATGTGCATTCCTAACAGGACTCCTCTAATCTACAACAATGACAAACCATGGTTCACTGCAAAACTCAGACAGCTCCGTCAGGCCAAAGAACATGCTTACAGAAAGGGGTATAAAGTCTTGTATAAACAGGCCAAATACACACTGGAAAAGGAGATCAGAGTGGCAAAGAGGAATTATTCTGACAAGCTAAGGAAAAAATTATCTTCCAGTGATCCTGCTTCAGTGTGGAAAGGAATGAAGGATATCACCAGTTACAAGACACCATCCCCCTGCACTCTGGAGAATCAACACCTGGCAGACGGCTTGAACAAGTTTTATTGTCGTTTTGAAAAATCACCCCACACCCGCCCTGAACACCTCTCCACACAACCATTAACACCTCCAGCAACCCTCCTCTCCCCCACACCTACAATTCAAATCAGTGAAGAAGATGTGTGCCAGGTCTTCAGGAAGAACAAAAGAAGTAAAGCACCAGGTACAGACGGTATGTCAACAGCCTGTCTAAAAATCTGTGCTGTCCAGCTGGCCCCCATCTTCACACAGATCTTCAACAGATCACTGCTTCAAACGCACCACCATCATCCCCATCCCAAAGAAACCCAAAATTACTGGACTTAATGACACCTCCGTTTGTCAGTGGATCACCAGCTTCCTGAAGACAGACTACAGTTTGGTACAGTTTGGTTAAAGCTTGGTAAATTCACATCCAGCACTCGTACCATCAGCACTGGAGCTCCTCAGGGCTGTGTACTCTCCCCACTGCTCTTCTCCCTCTACACCAGCGACTGCACCTCTAAAGACCCATCTGTCAAGCTCCTGAAGTTTGCAGACGACACCACACTGATCGGCCTCATTCAGGACTGTGACGAGTCTGCTTACAGACAGGAGGTTAAGGAGCTGTCTGTCTGGTGCAGTCTTAACAACATGGAGCTTAACACGCTCAAAACTGTGGAGATGATTGTGGACTTCAGGAGAAACCCCCCTGCTCTCCCCCCACTCACCATCATGAACAGCACTGTGACTGCAGTGGAGTCATTCAGATTCCTGGGCACCACCATCTCCCAGGACCTGAAGTGGGATACTCACAGAGACTCCATTGTCAGAAAGGCCCAGCAGAGGTTGTACTTTCTTCGCCAGCTGAGGAAGTTCAACCTGCCACAGGAGCTGCTGAAACAATTCTACTCCGCCATCATTGAATCAATCCTCTGCACTTCAATAACTGTCTGGTTCAGCTCAGCTACCAAATCTGACCTCAGAAGACAACGGAGAGTAGTCCGGACTGCTGAGCGAATCATTGGTACAACCCTCCCCACTCTCCAAGAGCTGTACTTATCCAGAGTGAGCAAAAGGGCTGGTAAAATCACTCTGGACCCTTCACATCCAGCACACTCCCTCTTTGAACTGTTACCGTCTGGTCGACACTACAGAGCTCTGAGAACCAGAACGACCAGACACAGGAACAGGAACAGTTTCTTCCTTCAGGCAATCCATCTCATGAACACTCAACAATAAACGTGGAACACTATAACAACTATAATACATTATCCATTCACCACACTTATTTTATTTTTATTTCTCATTTCTAATTTGCACATACTTGGCCTGTACATACATAGTTGTCTATATTATATATTGTGTTTCTGCTGCTTTGTACATTGCCTATTTGGATATTATTCTTTATTATCTGTGTTCTGTCCTGTTGCTGTCTTTCTGTTGCACTGTGGAGCTTCTGTCACTACAACAAATTCCTTGTATGTGTAAACATACTTGGGCAATAAAGCTCATTCTGATTCTGATATATATATATATATATATTACACACTAGGGATGTGCCCGAAGCCGAATACCTTATTTGGAAAGGCACGGATAATGGCTTCAAAACGAATAACGAATTCATCTGAATAACAGAAAAAATATTCGGCAAACACAATCACGTTTGCTGGAACAGCACATTAGTGAGGTCTGGGGTTGTTAAGATTTGTGCAATAATAATGGCTAGAACTGCTTTGATAGCGTTTGACACAGTTTCATACAGATAATATCATGGTGATCATTGCGTTAAAGAATGTGGTCTCCTCAGCAATAAACTATCCGCGTGCTCCTTTTTTGATTTGCTGCCTGTCAGTGCCGGTGTCACATGTCGGTTTTCCTTTCAGTTCTGTTTTGACCTTATTTGATAGTTCCTGTTCTTATTTAGTTAATTAGTAATCATCATTTAGTCTTGTCACCTGTGTTTGATTAATTATCTAGTTTTGTCCCAATCCTTGTCAGATCTTAAGTTTGTAATGGTTTAGAGTGTGTTGAAGCTAATAAATATACCTTTTGTTATTCTCTGTCGTGCGCTCCTATTTCCACAACCACCAACCGTAACAGAAGATCTGACCGCATACAGCATTAGACGAGATCAACGCTCAGGATGCTGGAGCTTGTGCCCGTCGTTTGCGGGGGTTCACGCCGCCGTTCGCGGCTCGCCCCTGCCCGTGCTGCGTGGGATGTCGGGCTGCCTGTAGCGGTTTACCCAGGCCACCCGTTTTGGGGAGAACGGGTCGCCATTCGCCGCACACCCGTACCCACCGCCCAAGTGAAATTCGCTCCGCCTGAGACGGCGAGGAATGTTCCGCCCGCGGCGAGGAGGATTCCGCCGCAAGGGGCGATGAACGTTGCGCCGTCGGCAACGAAGAGGATCCCGCCGTACACGGCGATGAATGTTCCGCCCGCGGCGAGGAGGATTCCGCCGCGAGGGGCGATGAACGTTGCGCCGTCCGCGGAGAAAAGAGATTCCGCCGCCAATAACGGTTCCCCCGAACCACCGAGGGGGGAAAAACAGGTGTCGGTGGGGATTTTAATTGAGTTTGAGGGCATGTCATTCCCTCCAGTGCCTGCTCCTCGCCAGTGCCATCCAGTGCCTGCTCCTCGCCAGTGCCATCCAGTGCCTGCTCCTCGCCAGTGCCATCCAGTACCTGCTCCTCGCAAGCGCCCTCCAGTGCCAGCTCCTCGCCAGTGCCTTCCTGTGCCTGCTCCTCGTCTGAGCCCACCAATTCCGGCACCTCGCAAGTGCCCACCTGAGTTCCCGCTGGTCCCGTCCAGCCCAACTGAGTTCCCGCTGGTCCCGTCCAGCCCACCTGAGTTCCCGCTGGTCCCGTCCAGCCCCGCGCATCCCGTGCGCCCTCTAATGCTAATGTCCGCGCTACAAGAGCGCCCCTTAGAATCCGCGCTGCCAGAGCGCCCCCAAGTGTCCGCGCTGCAAGAGCGCCCTCCTGCATCTCCGCTGGTCCCGTCCAGCTCTCCTTCGTCTCCGCTGATACTATCCAGCTTCGTGCCTCCCGTGCGCCCTCAAGTGTCCGCGCTGCAAGAGCGCCCTCAAATGTCTGCGCTGCAAGAGCGCCCTCCTGCGTCTCCGCTGGTCCCGTCCAGCTCTCCTTCGTCTCCGCTGGTTCTATCCAGCTTCGCGCCTCCCGTGCGCCCTCAAGTGTCCGCGCTGCAAGAGCGCCCTCAAGTGTCCGCGCTGCAAGAGCGCCCTCAAGTGTCCGCGCTGCAAGGAGAATGTGGTCTCCTCAGCAATAAACTATCCGCGTGCTCCTTTTTTGATTTGCTGCCTGTCAGTGCCGGTGTCACATGTCGGTTTTCCTTTCAGTTCTGTTTTGACCTTATTTGGTAGTTCCTGTTCTTATTTAGTTAATTAGTAATCATCATTTAGTCTTGTCACCTGTGTTTGATTAATTATCTAGTTTTGTCCCAATCCTTGTCAGATCTTAAGTTTGTAATGGTTTAGAGTGTGTTGAAGCTAATAAATATACCTTTTGTTATTCTCTGTCGTGCGCTCCTATTTCCACAACCACCAACCGTAACAGCCGGATTATTGCTACTAAAAACAAACACAACCAATCCCCTGAAAAATGCATCAAAATAAGTTTAAATCTTGTATTTTGCAAATAGGATACAGAATCTCTAATCTCAACCTTCAAATTCCCAATTTATTAATGCCCTAATTACTTTATTAACTCTGTTACATTTAGTATTAAAACAAGTCCAGCGACGCTAATAACTAGATCTGGCAACATGGTGGAGCATTTGCGCCAAGCTCGTTCACTCAGCTGCTGCGAGTCAGCCACATGAATTTATTCAGCGACATGATTTTAAATAATTTTTCATATGTTTTCAAATTTTATTTTTGAACATGAAACATTTACGGAGGTCTGGACCTCATAGCTGACGGGCCTGGATGTATAAAGTGAATGTGTAAACTAGCCTATATAAATAAAATGAGCGCAAATCAATAGCCGTGTTGAGGTCTATGTGCGTCAAAAATATCCTAAAAACGGTCCTAACTTCAAACCTTTTCGAAATCCAACTGTAAAAACGCATTACATTAGCCTTTTCTGTGAATGGCATCACATTTAATTATACAAGACGAAGAAAAGCGAGGTTTGATCAAGGCTTTTGGAGGGTCCAAATGATTTGTTGTGCTCTGTTGATAAAATACTCGTAAATGATCACAGACTCCAGCAATACATGATCTCCGAGTTACTTCAAGTTCAAGCGAGCTTTATTGTCATTCTGCTATGAGTACCGAACACTTTCTTTCCATTTCTTATTTTTCTACTAGTGCTCTTATTTAAGATTGTGGATGCTTGTCTCTTGACAAATTTGTATACAGTTTCACTGGAAAACAAGGAGAATAAAGTTATTATTCTTTTTTGATCAACATTTTCTGTAGTTTTAAACTGAAGATATTTGCAAAGTTATAATTATAATAAAAATAATCATTTCTTTAGTTATACAAGGCATATTTGTTAAATGAAAACTACGAATCGAACAGATTTGCATTTAAAATGGTATTTTCACATAATTTGAAGGACTTCCAGTTTAAGCCACGCCCACTTCTGGATCCATCCGAATACAAATAATTTTGAGATTGTCACAGATACAGATACAAATGATGGCTCCGCTGCACACCCCTAATATATACACACCCACATATACTATAATATGTTTTCAACATTAATCATAATAAGAAATGTTTCTTGAACTCCAAATTAACTAATTATTTTAACATGTTAAAACTGGCATAATTGCTGCTGAAAAAATATTTTCAATGTATTAAAATTATTCATAACAAAGTTATTACAAATATTTTAACATTAGCTGTTACTGGAAATTAATTATATTTAACAATAATACTAACAGTATCCCAAACTTTTATTCAAACCTTTTAGTATTTCTGTTTTAATTAATATTAGTATATAGGTTTTGAACATTATGTAAATAATGACAAAAATTATCATTTTTGGGTGAAAAACTATGATTATGTAATACAGTGCTGTTTAAATGGCTGATCTCTTCACAGTCATGAGCTGGATGTTGAGGAGCTTGCGGAGGTGCCGGTTGAGGAGGCATGGGATGCTCTCGGTCTGAGACGTGGTTCACAGCCCAAGTAAGACCCCAGACAGAGGCTAGACAGCCCTTTAGTGTGTTGAAAACAATCAGCGCCTCCATTAACATCCCAATGTTTTTTGTTTTGGCAGGTTTGACAGTGTTGTGAAGCTGAAACAAGGCCAAGCTCAATACACTGGCAGAAGGAGTGAGGAGAACAGAAAGCCTCCAGAGGAAAAAAAAAAAGCAGCCTGCAAAATCAACAAGCACATCTTCTTTACTGATGATGGACCACAAACCACAAAGCCAAAGATCAGCAAAGTCCTTCAAAAAGTTAGCTGTTTTTTGCTTCGTTTGCTTTTCACTTATGAAGAAATAATTTACCCGTAAAATCCTCCCCAAAGTTTTGTTTTGTTTCTTTTTTTTGTCTTAATTTGCCCAAAGACAATTGCATCAGGTCAGCCAAAGACTATTTTGAATGTTAGGGCTGCAGTGAGTAGATTAGATTTAATAGCTTTTGGGATGCAGTATTCTAATGAACACACTTGCACACTTTTTAATTTTAAAAGTTAAATATATTTATAAGTATGAACAAAATTAATTAAAACAGTGGCATTTAGCTTTAAGTATTTCTCACTGATTATTACAAGCACAGAAATTAATTAAGAGCAAGGCCTATTGCTCAGAGCTGATAATTTTAACAAAAAATGTTAAGAATTTTTAAAAAAAAATTTGCCTCTTGTTTATTTTAACATAAAACAAAGTGACTGTTTACATTAAAACCTGCCAGAAATGGCCGATTCACATACACAGGCACATTCGATCAGATACACTAACATTTAAAACTCCGAATTTTAAGCAGTCATTACTCCAGATTTCAGTGTCACGTGAGTCTTCAGAAATCATTCTAATATACTGTTTTGGTACTAAATAAAATATTTTTAACATTAATATCAATGTTGAAAGCAATTCTGCTGAATTTTGTGGAAATTATGATACATTTCTTCAGGAATAGTTGTTGAACATAATGTAAAAAAAAACAGCCTTTATTTGAAATAGAAATCTTTCATTATAAATGTCTCTACTACAGTCACTTATGATCAATTGAATGCATCCTAAGTAAATATTTAAATTTATTTTAAAATATTTATTTATTTAAATTTTGTTAGTATCCTTTTAGTATCCCTGTCAGATATGGCATTTAGAGACTCTTCTGGGGGATGAAGTTCTCATTTTTTTTAATGTAGTTTCTCATTTTTAAGCTCCTCTGTACTACTAGGCACTCAGATGTATGTCTTCAACAGCGGTGCTTCAACTGAGCGATGAAATGCGTATGTTTGCGTTGTTCCCTGAGGTTTTATTGAAACATGGATTTTGTGAGCTTTCATGCAAGATGCCTTACTACAGATCAGTCAAGCTCAGTGTAAACTGTTCTGAGTTTGTGTGTGAGAGGAGAATGGGCTAGAGAGTGGGCATAGAGCCAGCGAGAGCGGTGAGGCTGACACTTTATGCGGTCTGCACAGAGCTGCTTCATCTATCCCCCCCCCCCCCCCCCCCCCCCCCCCATCACAGCGCTGTCACGCAGCACCTGCTTACTGTGCTCTGTCAGCTCTCGTCAGACAGACAGTCTCACCCCTGACACTAACACACACGTTCCCAGCTGTCAAACACACTCAGGACAGGTTCAAACGCTTGCTCTTCATCACTGGCATGTTGAATATTCAAGAAGAAAAGAGACAAATTATTGTTTTCAACCCAGCACATCTAGTCATCTTGTGGGTGGATATTTTCAAGGTGGATTGCTGAGTTTAATGCCAAACCCCCAGCAGCCAGCTTAGGTTTCACGTAAGGCTGGATTTTAGCCAGTGAAGAGACTAGACCAATTTACTGCAGCGCTCTAGAATTGATTTCTCTGTAGCGCAAATTGATCTGGTAGAGGACGAAAACTTTACTGCATCAGACATTATCACTTGTATCTTTTCAGGCTGGATGCCTAAACAAGGGCTTCCTTTATCACATTGAGGCCTGCAGTTCTGCTGCTCTTAGCTGTGCCTGTGAAGGCTGTGTTTTCTTTTACCAAGGACCCATCAGTTTTTATTGATAATGTAAGAAGCTTATGTCTGCTACTTTTATCCTTTTTTTTTATTTTGCTACATTGATGAAAAAGCCTTTGGTGGAGAATAAATAAATAAATTAATTCCAAGGACCCCAAATATGATGATCCATTTGTGAGAAACTCTGTTCCCTCTTATTTATTTATTTATTTTTAGAAATTAATGTTTTTTTGTTCAGCAAGGACATTTAATTGATTAAAAAATTTCACTTTTACATAGCTACAAAATATTTCTATTTCAAATAAAAGCAGTTTTTTTTTACTTTCTGTTTATACTGGAAAATGTACCATGGTTTCCACAAAAATATGAAGCAGCACAATTTTTTTTTAACCTTAATTATAAGAAATGTTAGAATGATTTATGAAGGATCATGTGACACTGAAGACTGTAGTAATGATGCTGAAAATTCAGCTTTGTCACCATGGGAATAAATTAAATTTTAAAATAATTAAATAGAAAAGAGTGGTGTTAAATTGCAACAATGTTTCACAATATTACTGTTTTTAATCAAATAAATATAGCCTTAGTGCCCATAATAGACTAAACATTAAAAAAAACAATAAACAATAAAAAATGTAACTTTTGATCATTTGTAATATGTTTTTTTATATATATATTATAATATAAAATAATAATTACCGTTTGGATTACAATTGATCTGCATAACCCTTTTAATGATAAATGTTGTTCCAAAACAGCTTTACAGAAAATGTTACCTAGTAAAACTGATTATTAGAATGTGGTGTGCAGTATTTGGGTTTGTTCCTTCCTATACAAGCCCTATATTCTCTCATACCCTCACAGGTCCAGAGTTTCCTTCAGCAGGTTCAGACTGATGCTGACTCTGAGGAGGTGACTCCAGCCTCCATGCCTGAAGCCCTGTCTGAGCCATGTGAGAGAGCAGAAGATGGAAGTCTACCTACACGAAAGGAAGACGAGGAAAAAGCTGATGAAATAGAGTGTGAGAAGACTCCTCAGCTCAGCAGAAGATGTGAAATAAGTGAGAAACTTCAGCAGAACATTCAGCCAGAGCCAGAAGAAAGACAGGACAGTGATTCAGATCCTCGAGGAGAGCTGCAGCCCTTGGACATCCCTGACTTCTTACTCCCTAATGCTCCTGAGGACGCTGAGGGAGGTCAGCATTTAGCGCCATGCTTTTGCATGATACAAATGAGATAATCACAGTCTGTGAAACATACAAGCCAACCATTAACACAGTTAGGCTTCTCATTTGCCGTTCAAGGCAATTTGACATAATCATACTGTTGCTTTTCCCAGCAGAGAGCGTGCAAGCCTCTAAAAAGAACAAGAGAAGGAACCGGAAAAGGAGAAAGGATGTGGAGATGCCTCCTGAGATTGCAGCAGAACCTGAGCTGGCCAAGTACTGGGCACAACGCTACCGTCTGTTTTCCAGGTTCGATGAGGGCATCAAACTGGACCATGGTGAGTCAGCACAAAGCCACCATCTTCATTTTAGACAATTCATTAAATCATTGCATTTATTCAATTAGCAGATGCTTTTATCCAAAGCAACTTCAGTGCTGCAGCGTCTAGGACATTAAGTTTTAAACAGTGGAAGGTTACAAAGATAGACAACCTATTGAACTTAATTATTAGAAATTAATTATTCTTCTTAAATCTGGCTGATAAAAATGAATCGTATTGCAACATTTTTTTGTCTTTTGTGTTTATAACCACAATTTAAATCAAAGCCAGTGTAAGCCTAATAGATTAAAAATGTTAAAACAAAAACACAGTTGATATCTACTAATATCTAAGTTTTCCACTAAATAAACACAGTGAATCCTTTTTAAACATTTTCATGCATATTTGCATCAGTACAACAATGCAAATATACAGCAAAAAAAAACAATAAATAACAATAAAAAAATTTATGGATAAAAGTATGTCCCGCAGAGACCTCGGTGAACATTTCTTAACGTTGATGCAAATTAATTGTTGAGTTATGAATAGATTAATTGAAATTAACTGTTTGAAATGATTTGCAACAAACCCCCAATGCTGAAGTTTAAATCTTAACACTATCATACTTAAGTCATGAGAATAGAAGGGGTCACAAACTAATGACACATTTTAGAAAAATGGTCAAATGGTCAGATAAAATCATTGTCACAGTGTTAAGTTTGTATTACCAAAGAAAACTGCAAATACATTGAGTATTCAATGTATCACCCAGCCCTAATTCTTCTCAGTGTCAATTTTATATTTATACTGATAATTTGATGAGTGAACGGGGACAAAAGCTTGAGCAGGATTTGACTTATACCTTTGGGAATTAATAGGATTATGAAACAGTCCAAATAGCTATTGGGAGATACATAAATCAATAGCCCGCACAGCCTATGTAAGTGACGTCACTGGCAAACAAAAGTCTTTTTATTTTTTTGGAATAACGTGCACCAATGAATCATTCACAGTAAAACCAGTGACTTTAAGAAAAGCAGGGACCCACTGAGAAGTGAAGGACAGAGAATGATGTCAGTGTGAGGTTGTAGCAGCTGAAGGTGTGGGCTGTCTGACTGCGCTGGCTCTGTCTGCAGTGTTTGTGCTGATGCTAGACACGGAGCCCCTCATACCTCCTGTGTCAGGCCAGAGAAAAAGGGAGGGAGACAGCGAGCGAGCGAGATGGAGCAAGTGAGAGCAAGGCAGCAGGCAGCTTTTAGAGCGCTCAGGAGAGCACTCTTTTCTTTCCCCACGCTACACTTTACACAAATAGAGTGCTCAACCTCAGAGGAGGACAACCTTTAGCTCTGGTGCTTTACCTGTGTTATCCTCTCCACTGCCGTCTGCAAAGTGGGTCACTCTCTTAATGGACACAGTGTATTAAACTCAACATAAACCTGGTTGTTAATTGCTTTTCACTTGTCTAATTTTATCTTGTAAAAGGAATTTTATTTGCTGTATAGTCTTTTATACTTTTTAGTTTTTTTTACCATTTGGTCTTTTGACCATTTATTCTTTATATTAAAGAAAGAACAAGAGATGAAGTAAAAGGAAATGAGACCATGTGAATTTGAGCACCAAGGCTCAATGTGTAGAGCACAAGAATTTTTAAAAGAGGCAGCATTGCATAAGAAAAAATTAAGACTTGTTTTCATAAAGAGTATCTTTAAGTGTAATGTTTTTTTGTTTTGTGAACTTGATGCGGAATATAAATGGAAAAGATCTGCCAGTACAGTAAAACAAAATACACTTATGAATCAATAAATTAATCTTGTATTGAAGATATATTCTTTGAAGATACATTTTCATAAGTCTTAAAGGGATAGTTGACCCAAAATGGAAAATTGTGTCATTAATTACTCCCCCTCATGTCGTTCCAAACCCGTAAGACCCCTTTATTCATCTTCGGAACACAAATGAAGATATTTTTGAAGAAATCCGAGAGCTTTCTGACCCTGTATAGACAGCAACATAACTGACATGTTAAAGGCCCAGAAGGTTAGTAAGGACATTGTTAAAATAGTCCATTTGACATCAGTGGGTTCAACCTTAATGTTATGAGGTTACGAGAATATTTTATTTTATTTTTTTTTCGTGGTAGTGTCGTCAACAAAAACTGACACAGAAGAGAAGAAATTGAATAAAGTCATTATTTTTCTTTTCTTTTCTTTGGACACAAAAAGTATCCTCGTAGCTTCATAAAGCTTTTGATTAAAATAATCAAAAATATCTTGTGTTCTGAAGATGAACAAAGGTCTTACGGGTTTGGAACGACATGAGGGTGAGTAATTAATGACAGAATTTTCATTTTTGGGTGAACTAACACTTTAATATATTATGCAGGGTTGCTTCTCAGGTACATTCATCTTATTTTATTTTTTCATATATTTTAACTGGACATTATACACAAATATTAAGAATGTCATTGTAAATGCTACACTAAAAAAATAAATTACAGTTTCAATGATTTAGCAACACCTTCAAACCACCTGCAACACCGCAGCATTGTGGTGGTGACTTTTGCTAAAATAGCACCACATTTTTTCCAGAACATGTAAAATATAGTTTTTTTTTAATGTCACTGACCCCAAGTCACTTTCCTTGTTAAATTCAATGGCATATCTTTAATATAGAGTTAGGATTTAGTTTTTAATAGAGCTCATCTTGGGAAAGATGCCTTTTAATCAGCACCAAATGTCAAACGGTTTTTCTTGTGGTACTATCATGAAAGGTCCCCTTATTTGGGATTAGAAAAACTCTCCTCATGGACAGCAGATTTCTCTTTGAATTCTCCAAAGTACCATGACTAATGTGTTTTTATACGTCTCTCTCACTTTCGGATCATAACTCTTTCACTGGAATTCTGTTTGAAAGTGAGATCAGAGCCTCGTATCTATTCACTTATTCATGTCAACAGAGGCAGTAGCCCATAGCCACAGTGAGCCTCTTTTCCTTCAGCACTGCCTGATTGGACAGAGGATAGCGAGGGTAGATCAAGAGCGTGGGCTGAATTGTGCGTCTCCTGCACCCCCACCATAAAGAGGAGGGGGATTACCTCAAGGCTACAAAGATGCAAACCCACTCTTTTTACTACTGATACCCACCGAGAGGAACCAAACAACAAGCACAGTTATGACGTCAACATAATGCCAGTCAAGATGCAGACTTTTAAATGGAATGAGGAAATTTGGAGTGATTTTTATCAGCATGTGACCCTTCTAAAGGGCACTGGCATGCATTACCACTTCAGAGGCATTCACAAGACATTTTACTTTGATGTAACATATCCATGTGGAACAGGATGTTGAACAAGGAAAAAGGTTTGGTTATCCAACATTAACTAGTAGTCTGGAGCCAACAATGAAAAAAAACAAAACTTGTTCTAGTGAATTGTGCTTAACATAACCAGGAATGTGACTTAAAGTAAATGGGGTCTTCTGAGTTTCATAGGAATCAATCTAGCCATGGTTGTTTTTTTTTAATCTTTCAGTACTTAATATACTTTTTAATTGGAAAAAAATAGGAAAAAGTTTGTTCAAAAATCTGTCGTCAATTTAATAATTTACATCAAAACAATTCTCACATTTTAATGTAGTGTTAACCATATGAAAACAAAAGCAACATTTTAAATGTCTTTTCCTGAAATGTCATTTTCACAGATAGATAATTAAATATTAAGATCAATGTTATAGTACCTTTCTCTGTTCTGAAACACATTTAACTATGACATTTGTTAGTGGTGTTACTGAATAATTTTTTTTACAATCATTCATTTTGACCTTGAGTTATATGTGAAAGGAGATACTTTAATCGATGTAGCATGGTAGGTGTCACGGTTTGGTTTCTGTTTAGTTCCCGTTTGTCCTTATTTGGTCGGTAGTTAATCATTGTTTATTCCTTTCACCTGTCTTGTATTAATCATCTTGTTTCCTGATTAGTTTGTGTTCTTTATAAGCCTCGAGTTCAGCAATCCTCTTCGTCGTGTCTCAAAGTAATGTTATGTTTATGCTGTTTATCCAGTTGTTAATAAGTTTACTCAATTAAAGTACCTGATTATTCTGCATCCCTCATCGTCCTGTCTCCTACTTCAGCAACGCGTAACAGTTTTAAAACATTTTCAGGTGGAAATGTCACTGCAATTATAAATTGACTCCAATGTAATTATTTGTTATTAGTGTTGACAGTGTGTTTTTCTGTAATATTTGGTCCTTTTTTCGGAGCTTATGCAAATTTAAGGTACCACTTACAGTATATGTGCTTAGAAAAGCAAGTTCTCTTTACTCGGGGGGGCACCTGTACTTGACAGGCTCTTGGTGCCGCTCGCTGTCCAGACCTCTCACTGTAAACAGGAAGTGCTGAACGTGGTTGCTCCAGACCAGTGATTGTTACTTTAGCAGGTGTTCTATTCTCAGTGGAGAGAGAAATACGAGAGGCGGAAAAACAGAGATGCGTTTGTAGAGGCTAAAAGCAGATGGTGTTGGTCTCCACAGAATCAGAGGAGGACAAGCTCTGTTAAACTCCAGTCTCTCTGTGCTCTCTGACTGCTTCTGCCACAGCTCTCTCTCACAGATACATGCAACACCCTAAAAACGTGAAGATCCAGCATCTGATGCCATGTTTTAAAGTGTCACAGCTTTCAAGAATGATGAACTGCTTGGAGATACAGAGGGAGTCTGCTTTAAGGTCATCCTATCTTGGACACATTGTGCAGCTTCTCCTAGAAAGATATGGTTTTCTGCCATCACATGATGAATTAACAAAATAAAAAAAGATCATCCTTTTGCCACCAGAAGCTCCTCCTAATATGGGGCTAAGCTATATATTTAGAGAGGGGAGACGGTGTTTGATGTAAGAAGAGCCAAGCTTCAGCTCTTCAAATAGAAAACCAAAACTGCAGACTCCCTCTGGTGGTCAAAGTGTCAAATTCTACCACATTTGTAATAAAAAGATGCATTTAGGTTTAACTATAATTTGAATAATATTCTGCTAATCTTAATATTTAGTTTGAGAAGGACAAATGCATGAACTGATAAAAGCCTTTTGCTTCTAATTTGAATTGTGATGTGCATAACCTGTGACTCTGTTCTGTCCACAGAGGGCTGGTTCTCAGTGACTCCTGAGAAGATAGCAGAACACATTGCTCTGAGAGTGCAGGACAGCTTCAGCACGGAGCTCATTATCGATGCCTTCTGTGGTGTCGGTGGCAATGCCATTCAGTTTGCCCTCACTGGTAAAAGAGGTACAGTTGTATTTCATATTGCCATGTCAACACAGTCCTACCATGCTAACACCAAAACAATTGTCTTGAGAAACCATCTGAAATTTGATTTTATTTGTAATTAATTGATCTATTTTAGCATTTGAGGTTGACCATATAGTATTGTTGTTTAAAAAAAATGTCCATGTGGCTATGTTAAAAAAAAGCCCCCAAAAAACGATAGCAATCTATGTATATATATATATATACACACACACACACACACACACACACACATTTACTTAACTATCTAAATGGGGACATTGCATAGGCGTAATGGTTTTTATACTGTACAAACTGTATGTGTTATTGCCCTACACCTAAACTTAGCCATCACGGGAGACATTTTTACAATTTCAAAAAAACTTTGTTTAGTTTATTTTTAAACCCGTTTTACAAATGAGGACGTCCCCAAAGGGAGGTTTTTGGAGATGTTGTCAGGTTTACCTCACTTTTGGGTACAAATTTGTCCCCAAAATATGGTTAAGTACACACACACACATTTTTCCAACCACAAATATAATTTTTTATCAATTAAAATTAATTTAGATATTTTTGGATTGTTTTTGTAATTCATAATATTTAGGAATATTCAAAATGCAAATATCTTTTTGAAAAGTCTCTTATGCTTGCCAAGGCTGAATTTATTTGATCAAATATACAGTAAAAAGGGATATTATGAGATGTTACAATTTAAAATGAATGTTTTCTATTTTTATATATTTTAAAATATAATTTATTCTTTTGATGGAAAAGCTGAATTTTCAGCTACTATTACCGTCTTCAGTGTCACATGATTCTTCAGAAATCATTCTAATATGTTGAAAATTGCGCTGCTTGAAATTTTTTCAGGATACTTTGATGAATAGAAAGTTAAAAGCATTTATTTAAATTATATATTTTTTGTAACACTATAAATGTCTTTACTGTCACTTTTGATCAATTTAATGGGTCCTTGCTCAATAAAACTATTCATTTCTTTTTTTATAAAAACAATCTTACCCCAAATGTTTGAACAGTTGTGTATATTTACTCGCATGTATTCAAGGTGTAATGTAAATGTGTTAGTACTTGATGATTATACCATATGAGAATCTTAAAGTCAGTAAATAAAATGTTTCCTGAAAATTGTATAAAAAATTTTCAAAACCATAATTACAAAAAGAATAATACTGAACTTATTTGTTTTTCTTTATCGTGTCCACTCTTGTTTGTCGTTGACCCTTTTGTAAGTGAAGTTGTTTTTCTCCTCCTGACATCCAGTGATCGCCATCGATATCGACCCTGTACGGCTGGCTCTGGCACAGCACAATGCAGAAGTGTACGGTGTGGCGCACCAGATAGAGTTTGTGCAGGGAGACTTCCTGCAGTTGGCTCCGCGCCTGCGAGGAGACATGGTTTTCCTCAGTCCCCCGTGGGGAGGACCAGAGTACCTCAGTGCTGACGTCTTCAACATCAAGACCATGATGACTCCTGATGGATATCCTTTAAGTCTTACGCTCTGTACTTTTATTCTAGGCAGTGCCTCTTTCTTTTCAAATGAGGTTTTCATAAAAATTTTGAATCAAAGGTTCAGATTTGTCCTTTTTCACATCACTCCTCTTTGTGGAAGTTATGATATACTTTCTAATGTATGTGGTCATGTTGCTTCAAACCAACTATTCCTACTTCCTTAACTATCTATACATTTGACATTTTCAGGTTGTCAAAAATGATTTCAGACAATATTGTCTATTTTCTTCCTCGAAACGCAGACAAGGAACAGGTAACACTTTTATTTATTTACATGAATAATTTGTTTTTCATTTTTATAATCATTTTTTCTTTTTTATAATTTGTTTTATAATTTAAAAACACAATTATCTTTTTTGTATTGATGCTAAAAGTTTATCAAGTTTTTTTTTCCACTTGGAGAACCTAGTAAATTAATATATTGCATTTATTTCATAATAAGTATAGTTCAAATCTATTAACATATGTACTGACATATCGCTTGAGACTTACTGATATAAAAAATATCAAATTTTATTTGGCATACTAAACACAATACATGTTTCTTAATATTAAGCCTAAAATGTGGTTCAATGTCACTATTGATGAGAATTGTATGATCTTTGAAAAATATCAGTCTTTAAATGCAAGATATTTAAAGTGTACCTGAAGTATACTTGTAATAGTTTCACTTTAGCACAATCAAATATACTTAAGTATACTTTAGCTGGACTTCAGCACTACTTTTGCACAATTAAACAGCGTTAAGTACAAAATAGTTTGCTCCGATTTAGCAGACTTTAAGTATACTAGTTTAGTATGCCAAAAATACAACTGCAGGGTATTTTTATTTGGCACATAAATATGTAAATGTATTTACATTAAATGTTTTTTCAAATACATTTTAGCATATTTATTTTTCACTAGGGGATGTACACTAGTGTATGGATGAATTTAGTGTTAGCATACATGGACGTAAAGGCATCAAACTCTTATTTTAATTGGACAGGGCCTAAATGAAGTCATCTGATTTTAAAATTAGTACACATGGCTGCTGTACACTTATTCTTAGATATGCATCTAGTTTCAGTTATCATTTATTGTGTCCTGTGTGTCAGGCAACACAAAATAAACTTAGTGCCAAAGTCCATTCGCTGATATCTTATACTTAAGTCAGAAATTGAGTTAATTTCACAGAATACACTATGTATGTCTGGGTTTAGTTTAGTGCATCTGATATTTGTCAATTGCAGCTCTATAGTGGTTTTTGAATTCTCTGAAAGGTCTTGTTGTCTGGTGCAGTGTGGTTGCACCTTCTGAAACCACATTCATTTCCGGAGCATTCTGTGTTTGACTGTAGCAAATTTCTTCACTAATATCTAAAGTAAATACATCATTACCTTTTGCCCATATGTATTAGTGACTTTCTTGTGATTGAATTCAGCAACATTTCTCCCTAAACCAAGATACTGTGTTTATATTACGCTGACATGTTGATATTGCCAACTAATGACCACGTCGTCTGTGATGGTATCTCACACCTGCTCTGCCTCTTTTTTTTTTCTTTTTTTTTCTTTCTGTCTTTCACTCTGTGTAGATTGCGTTGCTCGCCGGCCCAGGTGGAAAAGTGGAAGTGGAGCAGAACTTTCTGAACAACAAACTGAAAACAATTACTGCATACTTTGGCAACTTAATTAAGTCAAAAACATAAAGCCTTTTATTTTGACCTTTGGCAGTCATTTATGTTAGCTGTACTTAAAGCACTTAAATTGTACTGTTTTGTAAAGCCATTGATGATGAATTTTTCATAAAATGTACATTTTGTGTCTTTGTGATGCTGCTAGTATACAGTAATGCTTATTTTAACTTGGATCTGTTGTTTTTCCCAATATTGATACTTATCTATTAAAGTTCATTTGAAGAAATAAAGGAAGTTTTAAAATTCTAAAAAAAAAATCTATCTATCTATCTATCTATCTATCTATCTATCTATCTGTCTGTCTATCTATCTATCTATCTATCTATCTATCTATCTATCTATCTATCTATCTATCTATCTATCTATCTATCTGTCTATCTGTCTGTCTGTCTGTCTGTCTGTCTGTCTGTCTGTATCACAGTGCTGTATAATATTTGTTATATTTTTAAATATTAATATTAAATATTTTTATATTGATTACTCGTTTATATACATGTATTTCTAACTGTTCAGCAGGTTTTACAAACGTCAATTAAATTTGTCAACCGTGAATGGAATGAAAGCATATGTGTTCACATCATGTGAGATTATACCGATATATTTTTCCCCAAAATACTACGAGTTGACACTTGCGACACAAGCGTAATGGCACTGCGGTTTTATGCAAACAAATAAAACTGAACTCTAATCAACATGGTAAATATTGTACCAGGAAGTTGAGGGAGCATTAAAAGCAGCAGGCGTCCAGTCTCAGGTTCCTCATTCTGTGTTTGTGTGTGTCGCGTCAATGAGAGGAACAGCGCGCGCACTCGACGCTTATTTCGCTCAGAAACTTTTCCTTTTAACCACTTTTTCTGACATTTGACAGGTAGGTAGACTTCTTATGTTTTAAATTCCTTCTCACAGTCTGTTGTAATGATGTTACAGTACATGTGTGTAATGTAACGTTTTACGTGCATATGTATCAATATCAAGTTTTTTCTCCGTATATTTGCCTTTGCATGTTTAAATTTTGATTCAACGCTATGTAAATATGTTTTGATGGAAACTCCCAGCTGCCACAATAGAAAATGCCGATGAGCCTTGAATCATGGTGCCTTTTACACTGGCTGTAAAATTTGAATAATTATTAACTCATTAAAACCTGTTAACGTTCACCAGAGCGACCTCGCACTGAACGCTCTTAATTAAAAATTTTGCATGATGGTCACTTTGATTTCTCAAAGTTAGTTTTAGAAAGATCACGCACAACATGTCCCGTTGGAAAAATAAATCACTAATGAGATCCCAATCATCTTTCCTCAACAGCAAAAAGTCTCCTAGGATCTCCAAAATGTCTCAAACTGCGGTCAAATGTTATACGATAGGCTGTGTGTCAGGGATTGAACATTTCTCATTAAATACATCTAAGTTATCTCACGTTTGAATCTATTTTTAGGCTATCTCTCCTAAGGAATGCTAGGAAAAACATCTAAAACATCAGCTATAAAGTTAGTAAAATTAAACATTGTTGAGAAATATATGTTGACACCATCAGACTTAACCGTTAAAATTACATTAGGACAACTTGTTTTTCTTTCAAATATTACATTTATTTCCATATTACAGTTGTGTCTTGCATGAAAATATCATGTAAAATAGCCTACATCAACTTTGTGTAAAGGTTCCTATTTCATTTTTTAGCTAAAGATGCTGAGTTTTTACACCATGACACTTGACCCGAGTTGTTGCAGAGACGCCCTTTTCAATATTTTGTTCTCAGAAGTAGGCCTATTCACTTTCTGTCCTTCCTCCAGCCTCAAATTTCTGTATCTGCAGGCTACAAAAACACGAGTTAAATAGCCTAGATTAGGTTTCATCATTCAACAAGATGATCTCAAGGCACATATAGCATTCTCATACAAACAGACCAGAGACTGAAACTCAGAAGTAGTTGAGAGGTCTTTTGTGTCTCTGTCTTTCCTGTCTTACTGAACACCCTAGAGACGCTGGTCAGAGGAGGAAGTGTGCAGCCTCAGTGGCCTGCTTGCTCTCGCATTAATCTAGCATTATAGCCTTGTTACTAGTTTCCTGCTGACATCTAAAAATACAGCCACACCAGTAGAGTCCAGGATGGCCACATACACGATTTCAGCCTGGTGTTGTTTAGCCATTTAAGCAACTTTAATAACATTTCACCTTCAGGACAACAAAGGGCACTTTTTACCACTGTTTCTTCCTTATTACTTCTGACATAACAAGGATTGTTGGCTAAATATAACCAGAACAATGTCTGTTGCTTTGGGAGCTATAGAATTATCTGTTGAGACATGTAATCAGACTTATTGATGGCTAGTAAAAGCGGTTTTTTTTTTTTTGGTTTTGTTTTTTGTGGCCACTTTGGGAACTGACTGCTTTGGTCAAAAGGCAACGGTGTTAAAACATTTCCTGAAATACCAAAGGATGCGGAAAGAATTGGCAAACAGTCTTGTCAGAATTTCCCAGGGGAGGGCAATCCTAGGTCAAAATATGGGATGTTGATTTTTTTTTTTTTATTAAATAGCATTTTTAAAACTAGTTTTAGGTTTATTTTAGAACTTCGCTCTGCCATCTGTCTATCTATCTATTTTTATATCTGTTTTTAATTGTCATTTGAATTCTAACCTTGTAAAATACAAATGAAGTAATTTAGCGTTTACTGCTCATTGATATAAAGTCCATTGCCCAAGAGATTTACAGTACATGCATTTCTTCCTCATAGTCCTGTTGTTGTTGCTTTGGTAAAGCTGACATCCAGCATTTATGACCCCTACAATGAACCTGATTTTAAGAGAAAATGATTATTTCTTCCCAATACTCAGCTGTAAGAATAAGCAAAGGGCATATTTTCTGCAGGGGAATTCCTTGGTTTCTTCCCTATGAAACTCTAACCTTAACTAGCTCTGCATTTATATTTAACAGAGCATTGCTTTGATGTGTTCACCTGACCTTTCAGTGGGTTTTCTAAGCTGCAAGTCTTCCTTATACCATGTTGAGAGGGTGTGTTATTATTTTGAGGGCATATTGTTATTCATATGATGCCTCTTAAAATGTACTGGCAATCTTATACCGAGTGACTCAATGCTTCTCCTCAGCTGACCTAGTTGGATAAGCACATGTCAAAAAGAGTTCTTATGACTTAGTTGGTCATTAGGAATTGTAATGTGTTTTTGTTGACTTGCATTTAAGTTTAGTTTAGTTTTCATTTTAGTTTAAAGACTAAAACTAGCTTTTAATGGATCAATTTAATGTTTGACATGAAACTGAATTTATCATGAAAATTTTAAGTTATTTTCCACTCCCTAAATTATTCATCCCCTTTAATGTAATAAATAATAATAATTATTATTATTATTAATCATATATTATATATGTATATATTTTCAAAGCAGTAATCAAATAATAATTAAAAAATCAGTTGTACATATCATTCATCAAATATTTAAATTAAAATATAAATATTTAAATGTATAAATATTAATAAATATTTAAATTAAATAATTTTTGGTGTTGTATCTGCCATGTAAAAGCAATATCATTTATATCTGTGCTCGGGGAAAGAGAATGGGTCTGAAATCGTCTCCGCATCAGTTGTATTAATTTTTAGTTATCTTTACTGGAGCAGTGTTTTATCGCTTAGGCATTATTATGTAATGCACTGTAGAGTTATTTTGATGTAATAGTGTCATAAAAAAATTAATAGTTACCCAGACAGCAACATAGTGTTGGCCCAGATCCGGTCCACATCTGGCCTGAGTGAAATCCATGCGGGCCAGATGTGGGCTGGATCTGGGCCAACACTGCTTGCTGTCTGGGATATGCTTTGTTTTGATTTAATTCCAATTTCAGTAAATTACATTGTTTAAACGTCTTCTTGCAGGAAACATGGGTTGTAAAAAATCCAAGTTGGATGGAGACCAAAATGGAGGTGTGCTTGAAGGGAACAAACACCATCCAGTACGTACTGACCAAACTGTATATGTGAGAGATCCAACCTCCTATAAGCCTCATATAGTAAGTAGTGAGTAGTGATGGGGGGGGGGGGGGGGGGGGGGGCATCTCATCATGTTAAGATTAATTCTGCTGTTTTGACTTTCATAGACTCTAAAGAGAAGGGTTTTTAATACTTTTGAAACGTTTTCATGATTATATCGTGATTATATGAAATGTTTTATTTCATAGAATAATCAGAGCCCCGGGCTCCTGCCTGGTCAGGTGTTCCAAAACATGGAAGGTAGTTCTAATGAGCTTTATTCCACATCCTTATGCTTTTGTAGCTTTGAACGTTTTTGTCAAATTTGTATTAATTTGTTTATTTTTATACAGAAAAGGAAAAAATAGCCATTGCTTTGTATCCGTATGACGCCATTCATGCTGATGATCTGGGCTTTAAAAAAGGAGAGAAGTTAAAGATTCTTGAAGAGTAAGTAAATGTCATCATCTTAGTGTTTTTCTTTGCCTGTTATCATGTTGTTGTTGCTGTATGTGAAGTGTGATATTTTTTTCCAGACATGGAGAGTGGTGGAAGGCAAAGTCTTTGACCACAAAAAAGGAAGGATTCATTCCTTCAAACTATGTTGCAGAAGCAGACACTATAGAGACAGAAGAGTGAGTGCTGCTCAATATGATGAATTACTGTACAAGTGTAGCTATATATATATATATATATATATATATTTGAGCACTTATTTTTTCATCTTGGTATAATTTGATTTACCATGCACACAATTTAGATGGTTCTTCAAAGATATCACACGGAAGGATGCAGAGAGACAGCTGTTGGCGCCTGCTAACAAACCCGGGTCTTACCTCATACGGGAAAGTGAAACCTCAAAAGGTGCACACTCTTTACTGTCTACTAGTGTCTTTTGCAGTAATATAACTTTGTGGTGTAACATATTCTGCTTTGTTTTGAACAGGAAGTTATTCTCTGTCGATCAGAGATGTGGACGCTCAGGGGCTGGATGTTGTTAAACATTATAAAATCAGATCTCTGGATAATGGTGGCTACTACATCTCTCCAAAAATCACATTCAATGACATCAACAGCATGATAAAGCATTACCACAGTAAGTTCTAAGGATGCCAAAAATAAATGATAATATATTGTATAGCTGCATAAATAAAATATATGCTTTAATATTAAATGTTTAATTTATTCATAAATGTATAAATAAATATTAATACATTTATAAATGTATTGTTATATGATTTATATTATATATTACATATATATTTGTATTTTTGTGTGTTTATGTATGGTTTGCTAAAATAAGAAGGATGTGCATCATTTTGTCACAGAACAACCAGACGGATTGTGTCGAAAACTAGAGAAACCATGTGAGAAGCCAAAAGCACAGAAGCCTTGGGACAAAGATGCGTGGGAAATCTCTAAAGAATCCATAAAGATGGTGAAGAAGCTCGGAGCAGGGCAGTTTGGAGAGGTGTGGCTGGGTAAGTAAAGGAAATGAAACCCTTCAGCTTGACAATGACCTACAAAAGATCTGGAATTTGCCTGAAGTCACAAACATACATTTAGCCACAAAGTGTTTCCTTCATCAAAAGTCCATTGCATGTTCAGCTTTGCTAAACTGCAGAAAAGTGTTGCTCTCTTCTTTATGGTCTTGTTATTCAAATTCTCTCGGTCTCTAAGATCCCCCAAGCGCTTGATCAAAAAAACCCAGCATTTTATGTGCTCTTCAATGGGCTTAGAAGTGACATCCTTCAGTGTTTGTATCGATTAATCGATCTTCTTTGAACATGTGTAGGCTAATTGTTACTATCTAATTCTTTGAGTCATAAAAGCTTTTGACAAGTCATTCAAATCTCGAGTCTTCCTGCTGTGGCTTCTGGCTGGCATGAATGGCTCCCTTATAGCTCAGACTGATAGTACACAGAGACCCGGCACAAACGAGACTCTTATCAGTCAGATCTGAGGAGGAAACTGCTATGCAACTGACGCAGGATTTGCATTTGGATTTCGTTATTATTCATGTTCCTCTTTTCCTTTCAGCTGACATGATGAATTGCAGGAAGCGGCCTTAGCAAATATACAAATGGCTCTCCACCGCCCGTGGCCAAGATGTTTCCTTTTGCGCCCCGTGACGTTGTTGGCACTGCGTTGCCAGACCTTAAACACACTATAAGTCCGTACGATGACAGACGCACTCAACGTGCCCTGCTTTGTTACGTCTCAGCAAATTTATTAGATTGAAACTATTAGATTTCAACGGCTAAGACGCACATTTGGGCATCACACGTCCAGCAGATAATTTGTATGAAAGCTGTCTGTAATTTTGAATGAACAAGGAAATGGCATTTAAGTGGAACAAGGGATGAGCCCATGCAAAACACAGTGGTCAGTAAAAGTCATTCACATAGTGGCACTGTGTCATCACTTCTGAGAAATGTAGTTTATGGACAGCAGTGAGTTGCGTAAGATCCTCGGTGAGAAAATGTGAGGATTCGTAGGAGTCAGTTCCTATAAAAGGTTTTTTAGGGCCAATTGACAGTTCCTATATCTATACTGATAAAGTTTCTGTTGCATTTCTCACTAGGTTTTGTGTGAGACTCAGTCTTTAGTTCGTTGTTTTGTGGCTGGACTGTGACTGTGGTGTTGGAACAGGAAGATTATTGATAACCACAGAGAATTGCACACAAGTGTTTAATTGTGGTTTCTATTTGTTCGCAGCCTACTATAATAACAGCACAAAAGTGGCGGTGAAAACGCTGAAGCCGGGCACAATGTCAGTGGAGGCTTTCCTAGAGGAGGCCAACCTGATGAAAACCTTACAGCACGACAGACTCGTGCGCCTCTATGCTGTGGTCACCAAAACTGAGCCCATCTACATCATCACTGAGTTCATGGCAAATGGTACAAGAAATACTGGTCACACTTTAGGTCCAATTCATGCTATTAACAAACCATTAACTATGACTTTTCCCTCAATAAACTCCTAATTTGCTGCTTATTAATAGTAATGTAGTTGTTAAGCTTAAGTGTTAGGTAGGACTAGAGATGTAGAATATGGTCATGCAGAATATGTGCTTTATAAACAGCCAATATGGTAATAATATGCATGCTAGTAAGCAACTGGTTAATATTGAGAATTTTTCCCTATACAAAATATTTTTTAAATGATTAAAATCAGAGAACTATGAGAGTTACAGATCAAGAAAACTGTAGTTGCAAGAAAATTGTATTTTCAGCGACTTTTATTAATTTTTATAACAGTTTGTTTCTTCTTCTACAGGAAGCTTATTGGATTTCTTGAAAAGTGCAGCTGGCTGCAAAGTACAGTTACCGAAGCTAATAGATTTTTCTGCACAGGTAAAAATATTGGTTCAAGACATGAATTAGCCTTCTTTTCTCTTAGCCCTCCATTTCCGTATTTCTGGGGTAAGTTTACCGGTTTTTGCGTCAAGAGGCTGACATCACTTTTTCCATTAGTTGAAGAAAAAGAGGAACAGATTCTTTTGTCTGTGCTTATTTAAAAACAAATAAAATAAGTCAGTCAGCCGTTTCTCAGGAATTAACAATCTTATTAAATTTACAAATCTTAGTTTAAGTTTAAGTTAGAATTTCTATATCATGTGACAACAGAATAATGTTGAGATAACAAATGAAAAAAAAAAATGGCTGGTTAAAGCATCATGGATGTCATAAAGTATTTACAGTCATAATTGACTGCTTCAAAAGAGAAGAATTAAATCTAAGGACAAAAATATGTTTTCAGTACGAGTCTTGAGGACTTTAAGATTGCCTAGATACTGATTTCTGGTGAAGCAGCACCAAAAGGCAAAATTGCACATCCTGTTTTAGAGAGTGAAAGAGGATGCCAATGGGGAAGTGAGACACCATTGTTTTCCTTTTGTTAAAACAACTTTTACTCTGTTAAAATTAAGTGAGAATTGCGACTACACCCACTTCTGAAGGGGAAAAAACCCATGAACTGCCGATTTACTGTGATCTACACTACTAACTGCCTAATTTATGTACTCGTGTGTATTTGTGTGCATATGCACTACTGTTCAAAAGTTTGGGTTGTGAGACATCTCTTATGCTCACCAAAGCTGCATTTATTTGATCAAACATATAGTAAAATATTGTGAAATATTAGTACCATTTCAAATAACTTTTTTGTCATTTATTCCTACAATGGAAAAGCTGAATTTTCAGCAGCCATTACTCCAGTCTTCAGTGTCACATGATCAGATCTAATATGCTAATTTGGTGCTTCATTTCTTAACCCTTGTGCACTCTTATGGACATTTTTGTCCATTTTAGTGTTTTTTTGGATAATTTTGCCTGTGTTAATGCTAGCTGCATACATTTTGGCTCAGGTGTGTATTTTTATTTGAATTTTAATATTCCACCCTCATTTCCTTTAATAAATCTATTTTACACTATGTACAAAAAAGTGAAACACTCAGCACCGTTTGGACAAAAATGTCCCCATTGAAACCCATTAAAACAGCTATTTTTAATCGCAGTGCCGTTTAACTGTAAAATTATGCAATTTTTGTTAAAAGGCTTTCATTCTGTTGGCAAGGCTTTTTTTACTATTTTTTTACCAGATGGTGCCATTTTTTCAGGTTTGGTCTATAAAGGGTCTATAAAGCAAATACTTGCTTTATTTCTGTTTTCTGCTTCTGCGTATTATAGAGCCAATTGGATAAATAATGCAGCTATAATTGTGTGGGTGTGTTGGTATAGATGTCAGAGTGTGGTTTGTATGTGTGTCATAAAAAAAAATTGTGTGTGTGCTTGTAATATTTGAGGAATAAAACTGTACTGTAAATCACAAATCCAAGCACTGTGTGCACCAGGCATCTAATGGGGAAAATCTGGTACTGCGCCCAAACAAAATTTTACTGAAAGCTCATTTTTTGAGATATCAACCTCAAATTTGGAACACAACTTTAGATTTATGGCTTTGATTTTCTAGCAGGTTTAGAGTTCAACATGTTTCATATATAAAATATTCATAAAATAAAAAATAAAATATTGTTCATAAATCATTTTCATAAACTTAAACCTGTATAAGTTTTGTTTGGTTTCACTTTTTAAAAGTTTGTTTGGTTTTTCACTTCTTTAGAATGAGACCAAACAAAAGTCTGTGCTCTCAAGCTTCCAATTTCTATGACCGTTTTTTTTGACATGGACATTTTTGTCCACTATGGACCTAAGTGTAACTTTTTTTTATTGATGATGCACAAGGGTTAATATTATCAATGTTGAAATCAGCTGTGCTGCTTAATATTTTTGTGAAAACTTTTTTTAGGATTCTTTGATGAATAGAAAGTTCAAAAGAGAGCAATAACTTGACATATAAATCTTTTGTAATATTATAAATTTCTTTACTGTCATATATGTTCGATTTAATATGTTCAATTAAAAAAAAAATCCCAAACTTAGAGTATGTTTGTTTATGTCAGTGATTCTGAGTTTGTGTGTGTCTCTGCAGATAGCTGAAGGTATGGCCTACATTGAGAAGAAGAATTATATCCACCGAGACCTGAGGGCAGCTAATGTGCTGGTTTCAGATAGCCTCTTGTGCAAAATAGCTGATTTTGGCCTGGCCAGAGTAATTGAGGATGACCAATACACAGCCAGAGAAGGTGAGTGTGTGACACCTTTCAGTGGTTTAGCAGCATATTGGATGGACAAGTCATTTTGTACAGCAGACGCCTCTCCAGACTGCGCCTGCTAAGGCTGTTATGCATACTGATATGGTGATATTCCTGCATCAGCAGACCTGACTGATCTGTGTGAATTTTGTGTGTTCTGTGTCTCAGGAGCAAAATTTCCTATCAAATGGACGGCACCCGAGGCCATCAACTTTGGTTCTTTCACCATCAAATCTGATATGTGGTCCTTTGGGGTTCTCATGTATGAGATTATAACATACGGGAAAATTCCGTATCCAGGTAATCTAATTGAGATAATGGCACCTTGATTGCATTTGAGTTTAAATAAAGCATTTCAATTTTATTGGGAGCTATCAGCATTACTCTGCAGTGGAATAGTGATGATAAAACTGATTCTTTTGTCTGGACTTTGTCGACATCTGGTGGTCAAATTGTGTTAGATATGTTTCGGTCCGTTGAATACATCTGAAATGACACAATTGTGTCATTTGATGCAAATGTTACCAAATTTAAATGTAACATAAATGTAAAAATAATGACTGGTATCCTGAGAAATATATTTAGCTCTATATTAAGCTAAATTAAAGAGAGACACTATTTTGCACTTTTTTTTGCTTTCATAACATGACTTTTTTTAGACTAATGGAAAAAAAACATCCAAAATGCACATTTAATTGTCTAATTTAATGCACTGAGCCAGAAAATTTATAAAAAGTGATAGTAAAGACTTATATTGTTAGAAAAGATTTCTATTTTGAATAAATGCTGTTCTTTTTAACTTTTTATTCACCAAAGAATCACAGGTTCCCCAAAAAAATATTAAGCTGCTCAACAGTTTCAACACTGATAATACACTCTTAAAAATAAAGGTGCTTCATGATGCTATAGAAGAACCTTTTTTGTCTAAATGGTTGCACATAGAACCTTTAACATCTGAAAAACCTTCTGTTTCACAAAACGAAAGAGGGTTCTGGAGATTATAAAAAGTTAAGAAAGAGATGGTTTGACTGAATGGTTCTTCTATGGCACTGCTTGAAGCACCTTTATTTTTAAGAGTGTAAATCAGCATATTAGAATGATTTCTGAGGGATCATGTGACACTGAAGACTGGAGTAATGGCTGATGAAAATGCAGGGCTGTCACAGAAATAAATTGTATTTTATAGTATATTAAAATAGGAAACCAAAATTTGAAATTGCAATATTTCACAATATTAATTTTTTTTTAATCAAATAAATAAAGTCTGGATGAGCATAAGAGACTCCATTAAAAAACCTTAAAAAATCGTAATGATCCCAAACTTTTGAACGTTAGTGTAAACCAAACTTTACAGTTTAATTTCTATATGTGTTCTGAAGGTATATGGAGAGGTTTGTTTATATACCATTCACCTGATCACATAACATTTTATGAAAATGTATGCAAATGAGTGGATATTTAATTAGATAATGTACCATTTGCATATTTAAACAAACAAAAAACTTTTTGTCGCCTTGTCCTGTGATTAATCAATTAGGAAAATATTGTGATATCTTTTAGTTAAAATGAGTTAGTCTGACAAAAATGCCTTTCTGAAAACTCCATGTGACATTTATTACTCAGTTTTTCTCTTTCTTGCTATCAGCCCACTTACCCTTTCACTTCCTTCTTTTATTTACCTTCAGGCATGAGTAACAGTGAAGTCATGAGCTCTGTTCAGAGAGGTTACCGGATGCCCCGTCCTGAAAACTGTCCCACTGAACTTTATGAGATCATGACCTCATGCTGGAAAAGTAAACCAGACGACCGGCCCACGTTCGACTATATTCAGAGTGTACTAGATGACTTCTACACAGCCACTGAGGGCCAGTACCAGCAGCAGCCATGAGGACGCAAAATCATCCGTCATATTTTTGTACTGTTTCAAGATGATCAAAAGATCTGTGATGTATCTATGAATCAATGTACTAATATGTAACTAATAATGGGATCAATCTGCTTACTTATGCGTAAGCAAGGTTCAGGTTTTCTATTTCTGCTTCAAATTGAAGTTTTAACAAACTATTTGCCACTTTTGCTCTTCTCATTCAAATTTCAATGGCTGCATTTCAATTTGTAAATAATTTTTGTTTCAACATACCCTACCAAAGTTTCATTTTTATTTTTTATTTTATTTTTTAAAACGAGGGGTTCGCAAACTGGAGTCTGGGGACCACTATTTGCAAATGAATTCAGAGAAAATAAAATATTTTACATTTAGGGCTGTTGAAGTTACCTGTAAAGCTGTTCTGGAAGGATATTTATTGTAAAAGGAGCTATACCGATACATTTGAACATTTGAAATGAGATGTTTAGTTACATTCACAAATGTAAACGCTTAAAATGAATACTGTAAAACTCTTGTCTTTAAACTATCACAAATTGTCTTAAAGGTTGTGAATAATTCATAAATGACATTATACAGCTGCCTATATATTTTAGTAAGAGGGTTTCTCAAAAAGGATCATCATATTTGGAGACTCTTGGGAGCAAAAGGTTTGAAAACCTCTGGTTTAAATTAAAATAATGACTAATGAAATCCATGCACTGTAGACTACTGTAAAGAGAGTGTGATCTTGACATTTTTTTACATATTTTAATAACAATATTGATAATTTTACAATAATGAACAGTGACAGAGGGTAATATTTTGTAATTAAGCCATTAAATTGCCTTGCATTTGATTAGCTATAAGAATGAAATGCTTTGTATAGTTAAAATATTTTGTACATTTGTACATTATCTAGAAACCTAATAAAGTGAATCTTTTGTGATTGATAACAGTTCTCTGGGTCATGAAATACTATGCTGCCATAACTAAGGAAATTACCTTGAAAATAGTCTTCTTTAAAGGGATAGTTCACCCAAAAATAACAATTCTGTGATCATTTACTCTCATGTTGTTCCAAACCTGTATGAGTTTATTTCTTATGTTGAACAGAAAAGTAGACATTTTGAAGAATGTGGGTAACCAAACTGGTAGCCACTGAAGCAGCTATCACTGAGCCATGGTGTGGAAAAAAAATCAAAAATAGGGACCAGAAACTGTTTGGTCACCTAAATTAAAAAAACAATAATAATAGTAATAATTATATATATATATATATATATATTCTACGTATATGTATGTATGCGTATGCTTTTGTGTTCAACAGAAGAAATAAATTAATGGAGGTTTGTAACAGCTTGATGGTGAGTAAATTATAAGAGTTTTCATTTTTTGGATGAACTATCCCTTTAATTCCCCGCCCATTTATCGTCATGTGACCATTTCAAGATGTCCGCCCCGCCCATTTATGGTCATGTGACCATTTCAAGATGTCCGCGCCCTTCAGATTGGAGGCGTGACGTTGTTCATTTGTTACAACACAGTGTCAGGCAGAGAGAGTAAAACAGCTTGTCAATCCTGCAAACTCTTATTCAAGCTCTTTGACGCTGGTAATAATGGATAAAGACAGCCTGAGTCTGTAAGTGAAAGATGAATGAATGCTGATTGGCGTGTTATAATGATTTCTTTAGGCCTGTACGTGTTGTTGTAGAACCAGATCAGCTCACTGACCAGATCAAATAATTCTGGAATTGCGAATACTTTCGTTTACAGGCAGGTAATACAAAGTAGCTAGTGTGAGAAAAAGTAGCATGTTGCATAATGTTATTCAATTCAAGTTTATTTGTACAGCGCTTTTTACGATACAAATCGTTGCAAAGCAGCGCTACAGGAAATTAAGTTTCCACAATATATGTATATACTGCAGAAGCTTAATATATTCAACTTATGGCAAAATTTGGTAATTCTGTATGTTGTCTGAGCATTGGCATCCTCTGATCCTCTTGGATCCAGACTGAAGCTTCTGTAATTCCTAGTTACCACGGGATGTTAATCAACAGAGAAACCTTAGGGAGCGGGTTGGATTGTAGCGTGGTAGAAGACGAGTTAGGTAACGTTATGCAGGAGCTAGGGCCTTATAGGCAAGTAATAATATTTTGTAAATGATACGGAACTGAATAGGTAGCCAGTGCAGAGACTGTAAAATTGGGGTAATATGGTCATATTTTCTTGACCTGGTAAGAACTCTAGCCGCTGCATTTTGGACTAACTGTAGCATGTTTATTGAATATAATGTTATGCAGTTTAGTAACTGTAAACTGTGGGAAACTCATATCCTTAAATTAACGTTAGCTGTCTAAGTTAAGTATTCAAATGTCAGATTAAAAAAAGAAAAAATAATTGCAATAATAATATTACTTATAAATGTCTTTAAATAATTCACAAAATATAATCTATTATTTAATAACCAAAGAGCAACTAAGTATTGATAATACTATAATGAATTGGAATACAGGTTATCACCCTGTATCATTAATATTTCATGTTTTTTTAGCACTTATACTCGATTGTCTATTTATGTTAATTGTCATGATACCAAGGTTATTATCAGTACAATCTCTTTAGGACTTGTTTTATAAGATGGACACAGAAGAACTTTTACAGTTTCTTTCAAAAGTACATTTAAAGAAGCTGTTATATAATTTTATTTCAAAACTTTGTTTTATAATTGCTTTATTTAATTTTTGTATTGTGTACTACTGTGTTGTTTTTCTAATGTATAATCTTTGTTTGCCATGAAATAGCTGAATAAATTTAAATTTAGGCAATAAATTTAAAGGGATAGTTCACCCTAAAATGAAAATTCTGTCATCATTTACTCACCCTCAAGTAGTTCCAAACCTGTATGAATTTCTTTGTTCTAAAAGATATTTTGAAGAAAGTTTGTAACCAGGCTGTTTTGGGGCACTATTGACTTCCATAGTAGGAAAAAAAATACTATGGAAGTCAATGTGCCCCACATTCTTCAGAATATCTTCCTTTGTGTTCTGTAGAACAAAGACATTCATACAGGTTTGGAACTACTAGAGGGTGAGTAAATGATGACAGAATTTTCATTTTTGGGTGAACTATCCCTTTAAATCAAGTCAAGACACTGCGGTTCAAAACATTTTTATCATCGCAGTTGAAAACAGTTATGCTGCTAAATGTTTTTGTGGAAACCTTTTTACAGATTCTTTGAAGAATAGACTTATGAAAAGTATTTATTTGAAATAGATTTTTTTTTTTTTTTTTTACAACAATGTGAAAATATACACTGTTTTGGTCATCCTCCTGAATAAAAGTATTAAATTATTAAAAAAAACAAAACAAAAAAAAAAAACACTGACCACAAACATTTGAATGCTAGTGTTTATATGCATGGCTTTGTAATGTAGACAATAGGGTGTGTTTTTTGTGGCACTCTCTACACAAATGCTTATCAAGCTGTGAAGAAAGTAAACCGTTAGTCCCTGATCTCAAAAGCCCTTATCTACTCCCCTCACTTGCTGCTTAACACATCTGTGAAATCTGATCATCTCAACCAAAGGGAGGGGCATCTGAGTACAAATGATGCATGAATTCCACTGTAGTGTTTTAAAAAATGAGTGAAAGGGTATGTGTGAGTTATTGAGATATTTTGATGGCTGTTTTCCATCCCAGCCCCAAAGACTTTCCAGAGCTGAAGAACGACACATTCCTGAGAGCCGCTCGAGGAGAAGAGATTGAGCACATTCCAGTGTGGTGTATGAGACAGGCTGGCCGCTATCTGCCAGGTACGTACCGATCTTATGTGCTGATGAGTACCGCCTGTGCTTAATGTGATCGTTTACCATGAAGCTGTTCTTTTTTATTGAGTATATGCACTGCAGTGTATTTACCATCTAGTGTATCTGTGGCTCTATTAACAGAGTTCAGGGAATCGAGGGCAGGGAAGGATTTTTTTGAGACATGCCGTTCCCCTGAAGCTTGCTGTGAGCTTACACTACAGGTCAGCACCACTGAGCACCTTCATTCTTACCTGCTTCTTATAACATAATGAGTTTTAACACTGTCTCAATTTTCTGTTTTAGCCACTCAGACGATTCCCATTTGATGCTGCCATCATCTTCTCTGACATCTTGGTGGTCCCTCAGGTGAATGAGGGTCATAGTTTGACCTCTAACTTACTGAATTACCAAAGAATATTATGTATATTTATATCTAAAATGTGTATGAGCAGGCCATGGGAATGGAGGTTCAGATGAGTCCAGGAAAAGGCCCCACATTCCCAGAACCACTGAAGGAGCCTGAAGATCTGCAGAGACTAAAGACTAAAGTGGACGTGTCGTCTGAACTCAACTACGTTTTTAAAGCCATCACACTGACACGACACAGAATAGAGGGAAAAGTTCCTCTCATCGGCTTCACTGGAGCTCCGGTGAGAAAACCAAGCAACAGTCCTCACATGACTAGAGATGCTTAAAGATGTTTGGGGATAACAAATAACAAGATCAATTGTTTAGTATTTCTATTGGAAACTGAATAGAAATGTGTAGAAGTTTGACAGTAACTACTTGTTTGTTTTGCTAAATTAATGACTTAAACTCCTGCAAACTGCATATTGTTCATCTGAGCTACAGACACTACCATTCAAAAGTTTAGGTTTAGTAAGGTTTTCATTTATTTATTTTAAAATAAATAAATACTTTTATTCAGCAAGGATGCGTTAAATTAGATCAAATAAATGCTAAACTTTATATTTATCAAAGAATATTTCCACAAAGATAATAAAGGCATAGTTCACCCAAAATAAAAATTGTCATTAATTATCCACCCTCATGTTGTTCCAAACCCGTAAGACCTTCGTTCATCTTTGGACCACAAATTAAGATATTTTTGATGAAATCTGAGAGCTTTCTGACCCTACGGACGTTATTAAAATAGTCCATGTGACATCAGTGGTTCAACCTTAATTTTATGAAGCTACAAAAATACTTTTTGTGCGCAAAGAATACAAAAATTACCAGTTCATTCAACAATTTCTTCGTTTCCGTTCCAGTCTTTGATTCGTGTTCACATTAGTACCATGAAGTAAGAAATGTTTTTTGAGCAGCAAATTATAATAATTTCTGAAGACTCATGTGACAGTGAAGACTGGAGTAATGACAGCTGAACATTCAGATGTCATCACAGGAATCAATTATATTTTGATATATATTAAAATATTAAACGGCTATTTTGAATTGTAATAATTTCACAATTTTTTCAGTTTTTACTGTTTTATCAAATAAATGCAGCCTTGGTGAGCATAAGAAACTTTTTAAAAAACAAAAAACTTTTGAATGGTAATGGACATTAATGGTCTCCATCATCATCTGTTGTGTCTCTCATGAATGGCAGTGGACTCTAATGTCCTACATGATTGAAGGAGGAGGCTCCACGACACACTCAAAGGCAAAACGCTGGCTCTACAGGTATCCAGAGGCCAGCCACAAACTCCTGAGCCAGCTAACAGACGTCATAGTGGAGTATCTTCTCGGGCAGGTGAAAGCTGGAGCTCAGGTGAGATCGCGGAGGAGAACGGTTTAAAAATCTATAGCACTATTTAGATGTTCTGTAAAGTTTATGGACACAGAATGTATGTAATATACAGTCAGTTTTCACTAATTTCTTTGTCTTGTCTTTCCTTTAGGCTCTGCAGGTTTTCGAGTCTCATACTGGTTGTTTGGGCCCAGTGGAGTTTAAAGAGTTTTCTCTGCCATATCTGAGAGACATAGTTCACCGTGTTAAAGACAAGATCAAAGAATCTGGTTTGGACAATGTGCCTATGGTAAATAGAGTTTGACATTTTTGTCTCTCTTTAGGTTTAACCATGATTTACTAAGTAACACTTAATTTTATTAATATGTGATTGAAATGTGGAAAACAGCAACATAAGTGATTCATCCAAAGATGTCAGTAACATGTATTTTAAATATTTTTTCTTATCTTCGTAAAGTGGGACTATTGCAAGTGTACTTCAGGGACACTTTAAATATTTTGCATTTAAAATCTGATATTATTCAAAGATCATACAATCCTCATCAAAAGAGACAAACAAATTTTAGACTTAATATTAAGAAAAGTGCATTGTGCACAAGTAATATGCCAAGTAAAGTTTAATTATATTTTTTTTAATTCTCAAGTTATCTAAATATGTAGTAAAAAGTAAATATATTAATAGATTTGAACTATACTTAGTATAAAATAAATGTATTTGAAATATATTACTTTTTACTAGGGATGAGAAATGCTGCAATTTCTTAATTTATCTTTAAGACTGCTGAAAACAAGGGACTGTGAAACCACAGTGATATTTATATATATATATACATGCATACATACATACAGGTACATCTAAAAAAATTAGAATATCATGAAAAAGGTCAATATTTTTGGTCGCTCATTTCAGAAAGTGAAACTCAAATATTATATAGATTCATTATACACGGAGTGAAATGTCAAGCTTTTATTTCTTGAAATTTTGATGATTATGGCTTGCAGATAATGAAATCCCAAAATTCAGTGTCTCAGAAAATTTGAATATTACATAAGATCAATAAAAAAAGGATATTTTAAACAGAAATGTCAGGCTTCTGAAAAGTATGTTCATTTCTATGCACTCAATACTTGGTTAAGCCTCCTATTGCATGAATTACTGCATCAATGCGGCGTGGCATGGAGGCAATCAGCCTGTGGCACTGCTCAGGTGTAATGGAAGCCAAGGTTGCTTTGATAGCGGCCTTCAGGTCATCTGCATTGTTGGGTCTGTTGTCTCTCATCTTCCTCTTGACTATAGCCTATAGATTCTCTATGGGGTTCAGGTCAGGTGAGTTTGCTGGCCAATCAAGCACAGTAACACCATGGTCATTGAACCAGCGTTTGGTATCTTTGGCAGTGTGGGCAGGTGCCAAGTCCTGCTGGAAAATGACATCAGCATCTCCATAAAGCTTGTCAGCAGAAGGAAGCATGAAGTGCTCTAAAATTTCCTGGTAGATGGCTGCGTTGACTGTGGACTTCAGAAAACACAGTGGACCAACACCAGCAGATGACATGACAGCCCAAATCATCACTGACTGTGGAAACTTCACACTGGACTTCAAGCAACATGGATTCTGTGCCTCTCCACTCTTCCTCCAGACTCTGAGACCTTGATTTCCAAATGAAATGCAAAATTTTGTTTCATCTGAAAAGAGGACTTTGGACCACTGAGCAACAGTCCAGTTCTTTTTCTCCACAGCCCAGGTAAGACGCTTCTGACGTTGTCTCTGGTTCACAAGTGGCTTGGTAGCCCTTTTCCTGAAGATGTCTGAGCGTGGTGACTCTTGATGCATTGACTCCAGCTTCAGTCCACTCCTTGTGAAGCTCTCACAAGTGTTTGAATCCGCTTTGCTTGACAGTATTCTCAAGCTTGAAGTCATCCCTGTTGCTTATGCACCTTTTCCTACCCAATTTCTTCCAGTCAATTTTGCATTTAATATGCTTTGATACAGCACTCTGTAAACAGCCATACCTTTCAGTAATGACCCTCTGTGACTTAGCCTCTTTGTGGAGGGCGCCAATGTTCATCTTCTGGATCATTGCCACGTCAGCAGTCTTCCTCATTATTGTGGTTTCAAAGAACAAGAGATACCCGGAATTTATATTGTAGGGATGGTCATTAATTGAAACTCAAATGTAAATATTCTAATATTTTGAGATACTGATTTTTGACTTTCTTGAGCTGTAAGCTGTAATCATCAATTAAAACAAAAAAACTTTTGAAGTGTTTTACTTTACATGTAATTAATCTAGAATATAGGAAAGTTTCACTTTTTCACGATATTCAAATTTTTTTAGATGTACCTGCCTGTATGTGTATATGAATAACAATAGTTAGTTAGAAATGCCATAATACATTAATTGATATATTTCCATGTATTCATATTAAAATTTAAACCAACTATTTAGCTGCTAAAGATTATAGTTTTATTGAATTAATAATGAAAATGATTAAATAGTGCTAAAGTTTTCTTTTTGAGCGCAAGTATCCAGAAACCAGCAGTGTTACTCTATGCACACTTGTAATAACATGATTTGCCATTAGTTGTCAGTATCAGGTCAGGTTTTCTTGCAGGCATCTCTTTTGAAAGTTTCCACTGAGAATCTCCTTCAGTGATCCCACAGCTCCTCTGTAACTTTTGACTTTTCTGTTTCGTGTTCAGATTGTTTTTGCCAAAGATGGTCATTATGGGCTTGAGGACCTCTCTGAGTCTGGTTATGAAGTGGTGGGTCTCGACTGGACCATAGATCCACGTTCAGCACGGTCAGTCACTGAGATGTGATGCAGTTTTGGTGTGAGTTTTTCTGATTTCAGTGTATGTATTTGCACCATCCATTCTTTCTTTGAATAAAAATAAGCCCAAATCTGCTGATGAAAATACTTTTACAGCACGATTCTACTACCACCTCCAAATCAGTTCCTATTTATTTATAAAGCACATAATACACACAATACTAATAATTGACCACAGTGCTGTACAAAAAAAAATCTAATCAAATAATAATACTACTGAAATAGTACAATCAAATAATAAAAATATATAATACAGATGAAAAACACTCCAGTTTATAGATTTCAAATACAGAAATATCAGAGACGGCCAAATGTCAATATAGGATTTCTAATGGATTAGAATGAAAGGGTTTGGTTGAGTCTGAATAGTCCATTAAGGCACTGTGTGTATGTACATATAGTACTAGTCAAAAGATTTGGACAAACAACTATTCTTTATACATTTCATATATCATTTAAAATACATTTTAAATAAGAGCCATCAAAGAATTGAATTATTGGAATTATGTAGTTGCTATCTTAAACAAATTAAATAGCTTTTTTGTTTTTTATTTAACACTCCCATTCAAATAGTGTCTGCTCTTCTTACACTATCTGGTTCAATTAATCCTTTTCTAAATAAAAAGTTAATTGATTCAAAATCTAGTTTTGTAAAGAGGTCCATACAGAACCACAATTTTATTTAAAGTAACTTTTAGCTCATTTTTTTTAAGATCGTGAGAAACTGTTCAAACCTTTGGCTGGTGTGAGTGTATTGTGATGTTTGACTATTTCTTTGCGTTTTTCAGTATCAGGACTGGAGGAAAAGTTAGTTTGCAAGGCAACATGGATCCCTGTGCTCTATACGCCACAAAGGTGAGGAAAGAAACATCAAAACAACTCGCAACAGAATCATGTATCCTTTGAAACCCAAGCAGTTCTCTGCATCACTTCAGTTTAGTCTACGTTGTATAGAAGTGTTTTGTGCTTCAGACGTATTACTTTTCTTCTGGTTAGTCCATTTCAAAATAAAGAGGCCATTTTGTTTTTACAAATTTTAGGCCCTGCTGGAAATATGGGCCTGAAGAGCAGCTGTTTTCCACACAGAGCCGTCTTTGGCTTCCATTGCTCGTTCATTACAAGCATGGCTTTCGTAGCATTGTCTCAATGCCTCCGAAATACATTTTTTCCACCATATCATATTTTCCATCATATCAGAAGTTATGGGGGTGTTTGAAAAACCATAGCTCATAGATTTTGACCTGATGTATGATATCCAACCCAAACACTTCTCTTCATTTATGTGTGATCAGGAGCGCATATCAGAGATCGTGAGGAGGATGTTGGAGGGCTTTGGCACCAAGGGCTACATCGCTAATCTGGGTCACGGCCTGTACCCTGATATGGACCCAGAAAATGTGGGCGCGTTCGTAGAGGCTGTTCACACCCACTCTCGCCAGCTCCTCAACCGCAAATAAGACGCTACTTTTCCATCAGAAGACCTGAAGCACAGGAGAAACAACAACTGCTGGTGTGCAGCGCTATAGCATTAGATATGTTACAAGGTGAACCTCTCTCAAAACCTGTCCACAAATGTCCAGTTATATTTCACTCCAAAAGTAAAAGAAATAAGAAAATATTTTGTGCTTAAAGAAAAAGGACCATTAAGAACATACATTTCACATTTCCCTCCAAAATTCTCATTACCTTAATGCAAAAAGTTTCCCATTTACACTACCATAATGTGAGAACAAAAACAGAACTATATGAAGAGTTCAGATACAAAAGATGCATATATATATATATATATATATATATATATATATATATATATATATATATATATATATATATATATATATATATATATATATATATATATAGTGGGACACACACATACAGTTGAAGTCAAAACTTTACATACACCTTTCAGAATCTGCAAAATGTTAATTATTTTACCAAAATACGAGGGATCATACAAAATGCATGTTATTGTTTATTTAGTACTGACCTGAATAAGTTATTTCACATAAAAGATGTTTACATATAGTCCACAAGAGAAAATAATAGTTGAATTTATAAAAATGACCCCGTTCAAAAGTTTACATACACTTGATTCTTAATACTGTGTTGTTACCTGAACGATCCAAAGCGGTGTTTTTTTTGTTTGTTTAGTGATGGTTACTCATGAGTCCTTGTTTGTCCTGAACAGTTCAACTGTCTGCTGTTCTTCAGAAAAATCCTTCAGGTCCCACAAATTCTTTGGTTTTCCAGCATTTTTGTGTATTTGAACCATTTCCAACAATGACTGTATGATTTTGAGATCCATCTTTTCACACTGAGGATGACTGAGGGACTCTTTTGCAACTATTACAGAAGGAAAAACCATGCATTAACACAATTAACAGAATGAAGATGTGTATATTTTTTTTTTTTTTTGCCTAAATATCATATTTTTTCATTTAGTACTGCCCTTCAGAAGCTACAGAAGATACTTGCATGTTTTCCAGAAGACAAATTAATTAAATTAATTACATTTTTTACCTTGATCTTCAAATTCAAAACGTTTTCACGCCCCGGCTTTTAATGCATGGTTTTTCCTTCTGGAGCATCAGTGAGCGTTTGAACCTTCTGTAATAGTTGCATATGAGTCCCTCAGTTGTCCACTGTATGATTTTGAGATTCATCTTTCCACACTGTCATAGTTGGAAAGGGTTCAAATACACACAAAGAAGATATTTCACATAAAAGATGTTTACATATTTTCTCTTGTGGACTATATGTAAACATCTTTTATGTGAAATATCTTATTCAGGTCAGTACTAAATAAACAATAACATGCATTTTGTATGATCCCTCGTATTTTGGTAAAATAATTAACATTTAGCAGATTCTGAAAGGTGTATGTAAAGTTTTGACTTCAACTGTGTATAATAATATACATATAGTGTATTTTTTAATTATATATAATTAAAAAGTATACTGTATATGTATATTATTTAAAATTAAAGTCTTAATTTATGCTGATTTTAGTAAAAAAAAAATCATTTTTTTTAAATACTGTATTACAATAATAATCATATCAACAAAGTAAAACCTAAATGAGAATTTGAGGGTAAATGTGGGTATTTTGCCTATATGAGGGTATTTTGCCTATATGCCAAATATCTTAATTGTCTGAAATGTAGGCTTCATTTTCTATATGCAAAATATAATTTTTTATTTTTTTTTCCTCTTAATGATTTTGTGGTGAAATGTGACCCAGATATTTCCTGACAGGCTTTTGAGAGATTCGCCCAAAAGTCTGGTCCCGACTCATTTCAATGATTATGTAGGCCGTCTTTCTGTTTTACCTACTTTTTATAATGGCTCCACACCAGTCCATCTAATCTTTAATATAATTTTCAGTCGAAGCATGTCTTTCTCAGTTGGATTGATGTGTTTTCATTAGAGCCGATGCACTGTACGATCACTGAAGAATGTGGAATAAGTGAAGAAGGATAAAATCTGATTAAATCCGATGCGCTGTATGAGTTTTGTTTTTAATACAGTACCATAGTAACATCTAGGCTGAGACTGTCTTCACTGGAATTGTGACTGACGCTAATGAACCTCCGAGAATGTGTGTACATATGGATGTTTTATGACGCAAAATAAAGAGTGATCCTTTTAAGACAAACACCCCTCAGGGGACTTTCTCCTAGCAGAGTGTCACATACCTAAATCACGTGCAAACATTTTTTTCTATTCCCTTTGTTTTGCACAGGTCTTTCGGTGGGGGGGTTCACTCTTGATCTATGATTACTGTCTCTCTTCACATTTAGTAATAGAAATGTTAATCCCAGAGGATTTAATACCAAACGAGGAATAAGCACCCTGGGTAAGCAAATCCTTAAATCCAGTTGTTTTTTTGTTTTTGGGAGAGTGGGAGTGGGATTCCCCAGCAACACATCATGTGATATGACGTATGCGAGATGTTTTGAAGAACCCTGAACTTCAAAACAAGGATTTATTGGAATTACTATACATTTTTCAATCGTGTTAGTGCTTTCTGAACCCCGTTTGTGTATATGAAACTGCATAGTTTTGATACGAGCTTGCAAATCTGTCATTTGTTAGCATAACAGAATGATTACTAATTCATTTTCGGTTAAAGTTGTTTACTATCTGTTTTACAAGCAACCACAGACTGTAAATTGAAACAACATGATGGATGTTTTTCCCCACTCGCATACGGTCATTTAGTGTGAAATGGTGGCAGCTGCAGCCCTCTTTTACCCTCATCCGCCAGTGTGCGGTGTTGTCAATGCCGGATCAGTCTGGCCTTGATTGTGTGTTAGGTGCTGAAAGAAGAAACGTCCTGTAATCAATTTGCTGATTAGTGTTTTTGGATTTTTAAGCCCCTGTCGCTCGCCGCTAGTTTGTGTCCATGGAGCACAGCTGTGATTGGGGGGCTGGACCCTCTTCCTAGTGAGGCACAAGCGCATACACACACGTGCACACACTTATTCTGCGATGCCTCAAGGGGCTCCTGGCATTATTTTTAATTGCGACAATGAATCCACTAAAAAAAAAAAAAAAAGCTGAATCCCCCAAGGTCTCCTTTAGGAAGGCACAAGGGGGATGAAAGTGGGGATTTGGGCTCAATCTCTCAGCAAATCAGCAGGCCTGAAAATCCAATATGTTCCTGAAGACAGCAGGCTGTACATCATTTGTCAGGTCCTGGCACTATCACTGCTTTATCAGATGGGAGGGTTTTGGGGGGCTTGGCCTAAGATTGATTTGAAATTTTGGGGACTGTTTTCAAGTTGGTGTCAGTATCCACCAGTCCAACTTGTAAAATCGAAATGATTGATCATTAAAAATTAGTTTATTCCAGGCTGCTTTTCTTACAATGCCATGTTAACAAAACCAAAGTGTGATCATGTAAGTGAACTTTTGTTGGGAAAAAAGGTTCATTATTTGAAGCAATGTATGAGGCACAACTTGCACAGAAGTCACTTTCAATAAAAGCAGGTTTCTTTCAGGGTTGCCAGGTTTTCACAACAAAACCCACCCAATTGCTACTGAAAACTAGCCCAATCGTGTTTTGAGGTGGGTCCACAGGTAAAAACAGTGTTCCGAGGGTAACATATGTTTTTAGCGCGGTTCCCCTGGTAAAGTTTGAATTTTAGGGTCTTAATATCATGTTATTGGGGTCACTTAAACCCGCGGACCAACTCTAATTCGATGCAAAATCTGCATGGGGAAATGTTTCACCCTCAAATGACATTCCCAAATGCGTGTTACTCAGTGTATAGAACCAAATGCTTGAGTGAGTGAATAATGCAACGACTTAAAAACGTTTGTTGCCACTAATGGCATATTACCCCTATATCCCCAGTTACCGCTGCCTACTCTCTGAGCATGGGATGCTGTTAAAATTACTTCACTTGATAAAATGTGCACACAGACGAAACAACAGGAGTGCATATTAGGTGTAATGCTATAATTCTGGAAATAAAATGTAAACCATACTTTAATATACATGTGTATAATACATCCAAGTGCATCTGTTTAACTATTCAGTTGTTAAAGGGATATTGCACCCAAAAATAAAAATTGTGTCATTAACTACTCACCCTCATGTCGTTCCAAACTCGTAAGACCTTCATTCAGCTTTCTGACCCTTAAGCAACAAGGGTCCTACCACGTTCTCGTAGCGTCATAAAATTACAGTTAAGCCACTGATGTCACATGGACTATTTTGTCATTCTTGGTACCTTTCTGGAACTTGTGGTAGTTCCGCTGCTATCTGTGGAGGGTCAGAAAGCTCTCAGATTTCATCAAAATATTTTAATTTGTGTTCCGAAGATGAATGAAGGTCTTATGGGTTTTGTGAGTGCTTAATGACACAAATTTTCATTTTTGGGTGAACTATCCCTTTAATGACTTGATTTATAAAAAAAAAAAAAAAAAATTTTTTTTCACCACCTTTGTTTTATTCAATCTTCTTCAAGTGCTGGAGAGTGAGGACTGGTGGATAAATTTCCCTCTCTACTTCCTCTTCCCTTATTCCCCGTGCCATTCGCAGGGACATTTGAACTGAACATGTTCATTCCCCTCAGAATGGAATCTCACTTTAAAAGGTTAGTTCACCCAAAAATGAAAATTCTGTCATTAATTACTCACCCTCATGTCGTTCCAAACCCGTAAGACCTTTTGTTGATCTTTGGAACACAAATTGAGATATTTTTGATGAAATCCGAGAGCTTTCTGACCCTGCATATAGACAGCAACGCAACTGCCACATTCAAGGCCCAGAAAGGTAGCAAGGGCATCGTTAAAATAGTCCATGTGACATCAGTGGTTCAACCTTAATTTTATGAGGCTGCGAGAATACTTTTTTGTGTGCAAAGAAAAGAAATATAACTTTATTCAACATTTTCTTCTCTTCTGTGTCAATCTTCGTTCAGGAGAGTACTATGATGCATGTGTGTTCATTCCTCTGCTTGCAAACAAGACGCAGCGAATCCAGGTTCTCTGTCAAAACGCCGGCTTCAAAGACTGACACAGGGAAGAAGAAATATTTGAATAATGGTATTCTTGTTTTCTTTGTGCACAAAAAGTATTCTCATAGCTTCATAAAATTAAGGTTGAACTACTGATGCATTTATAACACTATAGGCTTACTTGGTATTACCTTTGCATCAAATAACAAAACACAAAAAAAACTAGTGGGAGTTTCTGGCTGTGGGAGAATCTGACATAATTTTCTCCGAATGTTATCAATCTCTCACTATTTCCCTGTCTTAAATTGAAGACAAAAACAGTACTTTTAGATTTTTGGAACTCCGCTCAGCCAAGCAAATTCGAGGACTGGAAGTAATTTGTATAATTTTACATTAACCACTGTATTGTGTACATGAATTAACAATGAATATTTATAGACATCCATAAACTTAGATTAATAAATGTAATTGTTATTTTAAAAAATGTAACCAGTTACACATACCACAGCTGTTCAACTTGATCCTTTATTCTGTTCATCTCAAAATATGTTCTTTCTTCCATAATCCACTTCAGCTCCATTCCCACTCAGCCCACCCCACCTCCCACCTAAAAAAAAGTCCCAAGCTGCCCCACCCCTCCTCATCCAGTCTTCCAACACCCCAATTACAGAGGGATTCTGGGAAAATCAGAGCAGCAGAACAAAGCTCTGCAAATCAGCTCCCCTATGAACACAATACGTGATTACGCTGACAGCAGAACCTGCCATGCAGGGTGCAAAGGACAAAGCTTCCTCTCACTGCACAAACCTGCCCAGAAGCACAACCGTTCTCAGAGTTGCCTGACAGGCTCGTGTGCTCCATGACTACGTTTAGACGTCCTCCATCTCCCGTCTCAAGATGGGTTGGGTTCCAATTAAAGAAAAGCCTCCGTAACATTGTTACACTTATAAACAATGCTTGTTTTCCCCCACCAAGCCCAACACCTACTCCTCGCTCCAATCTGACAGACTCAGCCCGCGCTGGAAGCTCACAACAAGGTGGGAATGCCAATTACTCGTCTCTCTTTTCCTGGCGTGTCACTTCTGCACTGAGCTAAGGAAATGCCTTCTCTTTGCAGCGTGTCTAACAGAGCCAACCCCATCCATATTTCAGCCGGCAGCACTGCCATGCTTGACAAACACTTACTCAGTGGTCCTCACAGGAGCGCGGCGCTGCATTGGGTCCAAGACACAATGAAGAGCAGCAGCTGTGACCCTGATGGATGGGATAGTTTGTATAAGCAGGCCCAAAGAGCATTGTTCCTGTCGACTGCATCTCTAACACAGTCGATCACTCTGACACAAGGTTTTCCTGGAGTTTATTGTGATTCAGACGCTGAGGTTCTAAAGAGGAGACAGGATGAGAGTTGGAGATGTAGTCTGAACAAGATGTGAGGTGGTATCAAGCTTTTTTTTTTTTGCATAACTGCAGTGATATTTCTGACCTCATGACACCAAAATTGGAGACGTGTGTTATAGTGGCATATGTGTTCAAAGCTAAAACAAAATACATTTTTAAATGCTTACTTCTGCTCAAGTTTTCTTAATTTTTTTCAGCATTTCTCTCCAGGGGAAATGGGGTACAAAAAAAAAAAAGATCCCCTTTCACACACTACCATTCAGATTTTAGGGTTGGTCACTAAAAAAAAATAAAAAGTATATTTCTTACTAGTTTTTAAAATAATTTTTCTATTTCGATATATTTTAAGATGTAATTTAGTCCTGTGATGGAAAAGCCATTACTCTCGTCTTCAGTGTCACATTTATTCTAATATGAATTATCAGTTTTAAAAATTTGTGGCCTTGGAATTATAAAGTTCTATCAGACATCTTTGTCAAAATTGAGTTATTCACATTCTTATTCTGTGACAGCTTATTTACATTGTGAGGTTTCTTTTGGAAGCTGTGAACATTATGGACCTTTTTTTTTTTTTTTTTTAGAAAAAAAGGGTTCTACAGAATTTACAGTATACGGAACGCAAAAACTTTGAAGCTCAATCTCTCAAAACTGCTCAGAATGCAGATAGAACCTTTTAATTCCAAGGTGGCGAATTGTGCTGTGACCACAATATATTTATTTTACAGAATACTTTGATGAATAGAAAGTTCAAAAGAACCGCATTTAATTTATTTGCAGCCCCGGTAGCAGTAAATGCTACTATTGCAAGAGTCTCATATAATGGGTTTAGCATCTACACATCTATTAATTAAAAAATATTTAAATACAAGCCCTTTAATGTGCCAATTTCCTGCTTCAAGAGGAAAACATCACAGGAATAAAAGTTGCACTTGAGCTAGCTGTATATCATATTACATTTAAAAAGAGGCAAAGACGTGTTTCACACTTTATTCATAGAAAAGCACTGAAATTCAACACAAATTATATAAAATGGTAGTAGCATTACATAAATAGTAATAAATTTTTGTTTATAGACATTAGCTCAAGAGGTTGCACAAACAAAAAGTGTTGATGAACTATACTTTTGTGGCAACAAATACTGGATACCTTTTTATAATTCAGTAGCACAAAGAGGCGACAAACACTTTCCCTTAAATTAAAACGAAACAAAATCAAACAGTAGATGAACTAGTGAACAATCTCTACCAGCGAATATTTTTTTCCTTCTAAACTCTAGGGACAGATCAAAACACTGGTACAACACATACAGACACTTAAGAGTATGGAAGAGAGAAATCAAAAGCCAGAGGAGGTTATTCTCTTTTTGCAATGCCATTGGACCAACTAGTTAGCTACAGAAAATGCTCGTTTTTTTACCTTTTTGTTTTTTTTTATTTTTGTATATTTTTATTGTTTTTTAAATCGAACAGGCAGCACTATTATCTTTCTGAAGATGCGTTTATATTAAAAAAAAAATAATAATAATCCCTAATCTGTTAGCTTTCTCTCGGGTCCGTCCACTGAGCTCCCTGATGGAGCTGGTTGAGGAACAAGGGCTGCATAATGTGACTAACACCTTGTGGTTCGAGTATGCCACAGTTGAGGCAACTATTATAAACTTTGAAAACAAACCTCTGTGAACAAAACTAACCAAAAGTGGAAACCAGCAAACCATTTAAATGAAAGTGACCAACCTTAACCAACAACATAGAGAAATCTCCTCAAGATTTAGCCATTAATGAAGCATCTATCAAAGTCTCGATTAGGCAATGGTAAGTCGCAACCTCAAAACAGACCTTATTACCCTCAAAAAGCCCCAATACAAGATAATCACGACCCTAAAGTAAGTGGACCGTGTCAAAGCGAAGGAGAATAGAATAGCGGATGCCCTTCATCCTTGTTCGGGCCAGTCGAAGGTGTAGGTCCGTTTTCTCTGTGCTGTACTCCACTGACATTGGCAACACAATGTCCTGAAACACATGCAGTGCTTTCAGAGAAGACTATAAGGCTTCAAAGTAAAGAGTTGTACATAGATCAAAGGCAAAGTCCATCCAAACTCGAAGCTCGTGCAGATTACTTTACTTACAAGATACAAACAGTTGAATTTTGGGAGAGCGCCCCCACCCCCGAGCCAAACAAGGAGAAAAGACGGAGGAAGATCGGGGTGAAGAGGGCAAATCGTGAAGTGGTTCTGCATAGTCTGTTCATAAACATTTGTCCTCTCCTTTCTTCTTTACATGCGTCCTCTTGCAAAAATGTATTACAAAAAAAATCTAATAAAATGGAGGATACAAATAAAACAGTAAATCAGAAATGTACACAGGAGCACCTGAGAAATGTTTCTGAAGTCTTTCCTCTTACTGTCGTCACATTCCCAGCCCAACAAATTCAAGTATCCCAAAAGAAAAACATACAGTTATCATAAATAATTATAACTTTACAATTTTTTGAATTGACACTTTCATATTTACAATATCTTAAATGCTTATGCTACTATTTTTTTCTGTTTTGTTTCTTTAAGTGATTCCCTGAGAACGGAGTTGAGCATCTCTTTTCTCGTTTTCCTTCAGATGGAAGCCGCGGAGTGCATTCTAAGTGTTCGGATCCACTGGGGCACTTGTGGAGGGCGGAGGTCATGGAATGTGGAAGATATTACGGTACAGTTTAAAGCCAGCTAATTCCTCGCTCTGCCAATATAGCTGTTTTTGCATCTATACAATGCATCTATACAATTCACCTAATTTGTACACAGTAAGTAATTGCTGATCCGAATGTGTCGTGTAGGGGATGGAATTTAATGAAGTGCTAGTACATATATATTATTACTGCTACTCAATCTCACATAAGTCTTTTTGTTTCTGTTTTCGTTTTTCCACTGAGAGGTAACAGATAAACATGTATGGCTGATATTGATGGGTAAATATCTCTGTTTCATTCAAACTCAGCAAGACCAGGAAACAGCACGGAAGAACCGAGCACACTGTCTTCCTCGCGCTGAATCTTCGAACAGAGATTAAGATGAGCCGCTAGAAACAAACACAGGAGAGAGGGGAGGACTCACGTCTTATGGCTCGCTCGAGTCGTGGTTAGGAGGTTCAGCAGAGTGTAAGTTTGAGGTTATGTGCCCATCTCACTCTTAAAATCAGGCCTTTTCCAGAGAGAGAGAGAGAGAGAGAGAGAGTTAAAGCTGATCCGTAAAATACGATCGAGGTATGAAAATAACACTATATGCGAGTGTTTCAGGAATGACCGTTTTGATTCGAGTGTTCAAGCCCCTTCCAAAACCAACCAAACGCCTCCCCCACGCTCAAAATTTACCACAATAATCATTTGGTTTCTCTTTATGTGCCACTTTTACATTATCACAATATCTTGATTAAACGAAATCAAGAACGAGCCAAAACAAAAACATAAATGGTCATAATTACAGTTGTTCTTCTCCCCTCCACAGGTTTGACCTGGTAGAATAATTTAGTGAACAGGAATTGTTCACAATAAAAAAAAAAACCGAGAAAAACAGATCAAAATAAACGAATAAAACTTAATTTCACCAAAGAGGACCAAAAAAAAAAAAAGAAGAATAAAATAATGCCTTAAATAAATGAAGAATGAAAGAAGAACGAGTTCCCCGAAATCAACCGAAACGTTCCCGTACCAACATCATGAGTTTCTTCTTGCCCTTATAGATCTGTTTGAGGTTGTCTATAAACTGGGCGAACTGAATGTGACCGTCTTGGGCCAAAAGAAAGGTCTCGCGTGCCTTACTAAGGAACTCGATGAACTCTCCGTAGTGGCGAGGACTGATGTGCGTGAGGCGGGAGTGGGTGGTGTTGATGTAGGCGCTGATGGTGGCGTCCAGTAGCTGTCTCAATGGGGCTTTGTCAGTGCTCATAAGCTTGCCCGAGTTACGTCTGCCAGGGATGCCGGCCAGGCCGGGGGCCGTCATTGTGCAGCGCCGCAAAATGTCCGAGAGCACCGTGGCGCAGTGAACGCTCTTGACCACCAGAGGGATGATGGCGGCCAGCTCGTTCTTACCCAGCGAGTGGCTGAGAGCACAAGCCCACAGCACGTCGTTAATGGCCGGATGCGTGTCTTGGTTGTAGGCCAGGTTCAAGTGGGTCATGGCGAGAGACGCCAGTTTGAAGGCTCGAAGGGGGTAGCCGCGGTGCTCCATGTAGCGGGCGATGGTGAAGAGCTGAGAGTAGGTCATGCCCGTGGAGGCGGCGTCGATGACAATCTGGTAAGCTGTCTCGAAGGCGATGTGGTCCTTCTCGCAGAGGGTGAGAGCGGACAGGGCACAGTTTTGGGGGTCCTTCATGGCGCACTGCAGGGCCAAGGTACGCGCGCAGCTGGCCAACTCCTCACGCTGAGGGTAGTCGAGGCTCAGGCGCAGGATGGTGTTGTGGGACATCACTGTGGCTGCCACTATGCTGGTCGCTTCGGTGGGGGTGAAGAGAGTGTACCAGCTCTGCAATATGCTAACCAAAGCTCTCAGACCTGGAATGAGACAAAAGAATCAATCAGAAAAAGTTTTGCTTGTGCTTCTACATGCATTTAGTAACCACATGATAAACTACCCAAGCCATGCAACTTATCTCCAATTTCAGGGAAACAATCGAGTTTTTGAAGGATTAAATACACATCGGGCGTCACCTTGTGAAGAGGTCAACTGTAGTCTGATTAATGTGCATACATGCTGAACAAAGCTGAGCTACAGTTGCATTATTTAGGTCACTTAGTTTGAGTTTGACAAAATGGATTTCAGTCAAACTGCAGGGTTTACATGACATTTTAAAAAGACAAAAACTATTAAAGTGCATGTCAGTGCCTTGAAATGAGTGTTAATTTAAACCTGGCAGGAAAAAAAAATTATAATAATAAAAATAAAATTGATACAGACCGACTTCAGTAGCACATGTGACTAACCAACGAACCATCTCCCGCCGCCTCCAGTTGAGTGTGGAAAGAGTCATCCTCATCACCTGCAGAGAAATGTCATATTGCATTAGACAAAAGATTAGTGTATTGGAACTAATACACGCAGTGTACATAAAAACACTGAAAACTATTAAAAATAAGAGCATTATATAAAATGAGACAATAAAAGGTTCAAATTGTAATGACAGTATTACTGAATCTTTACTGTATCAAATAAATGCAGTCTTGATGAATATGAGAAACTTATGCCAAAAGCATATTTCTAAAAAAAGCTTCTTTTTTTTCTTTTTTAATGTTAAAAATGTACACACATGCACATTAAGTTAAACATCAGAGCATCAAAAAAGGTTTTTATGCAGACAACCAGACGATAATGGGGCAAAAAAAAATAAAAATTTCACTCTGGGCTCACTGAAACATTTTTAGGGCGACCTTAATTTGATTACAACATGCATACTTGATGTAGGATCACACATTTGAACACACTCACTGATGAACGAAATAAACCAGACACCACATAAAGATAAATTTAAAGGGGAAATAGATTTACCTGAAGGCCGAGCTCCAGTGCTACATTGAGCAGTGTGATGTCAGGAGGGTTATCTGCAGGAGTAGCGATTTTAAAGGCATCCTGGGCCAGTTTGAAGATGAGGGAAGAGGAGTGGATGTGCTTCTGAATGGCCTCCAAAACAGTCCGCAATCTCAACATGTCACCTAAGACACAACACAGACTTCTCTTAGCTAAACACTGGCACAGCATAAAAGTTTGTTTAAAGTGAACCTCACATGACTTGTCACGAGCGATCGTGTGTGTAGCGCTCACCCTTAGCAGCAGTAAGCATGGTGGAGGCCAGTTCACACTGCTGAGACTCCAAGTGGCCCAGTGTGAACCAGCGTGGATATCTGCTGGGCACTATGGAGATGCCATGGTGAGGGTGTCCTACATCACCTGAGGGAGCTGTGGACTCCAGCACTGGAAGCCTGCAGTGGAACATGATTATTCTGGATTATTCACACATATAAGACTCTAGTTATTCACATAGCCTATAACAAGACTGATATATAAGCTGAACTTCTGTTGCTATGCATTGTTTTCTATACTCGGTTTACCCAGACATGATTAGCAGAATACGGTGTGCTATTTTCTGCTAGCTCTGTCTGATGACAAGTGATTAGAAATAGTCCTCTACGCTCTGCTACTCCTGCCTGAGAAAACATATTAGACCACACCACACACACACTCGCTGAAGGTGTGCAGAGGGAGCAGTGCTATTGATTGTGTATTAGTGAGGACTGTGATGAGCTAGACTCAGATAATGATGCCTCAGTGCAGATATACAGTAATAAGGTCCCACAGAGGCTTTATATGGCTGGAGTCAGTAAGGGTAACATCATGTGGCGATTCAGTCTAATGTGAGGAAATGTGCTCAATAAATAAAAGGTGAAAATGCACACATTTCAAATGAACATGATAAACATGACAAAAAATCTCCAACACTCTTTTGCAAGTTGCTGCATGATGGTGTGACTTATAAATGCAAGTTTTCTTTCCAGTTCTGATATACACTACTGTTGACAGTAGTAATGTTTAGGTTAGTATGTTTTTTTTTTTAAGAAATAAAGTTTAATTCAGCAATGATGCACTAAATTGCTCAAAACTGACACTTTTCAACATTGATGATAATAAGAGCAGCAAATCAGCATATTAGAATGACTTCTAAAGGATAATGTGACACTGAACATTAGATTATTGGCTGCAGAAAATTTAGCTTTAAATCACAAACAAATTACATTTTACAATTAATTAAAATAGAAAAAAGTTATTTGGAATTGTAATAATATTTCAGAATAATGTTTAACTGTATGTTTTATCAAACACATACAGCCTTGGTGAGCATAAGAGACTTTAAAACCATAAAAAAAAAATAAAAAAAAAATATTTGAAAGAGGAAGTCTGTGTGGGGCATTACAAAGCACTCTTCCCCCCCCCCTTTTTTTTTTAAAGGAAAAAATGAACTACTAAATTTATTTACATCACAGCCATTTGCTACTTGCTAGTAAGTTGCAGGTGTTTTAGGGAGAGGGACATTCTCATCCTAGAGAGAATTTGAGTCGACATCCTGTTTTGGACCGTTTTCCCACATAAGACAGATTGAAGCGCTAAGTGAATTTTGTAAATAATTAGGATATTAGAATATAAAAAAAAAACATAGCTAATACACATGGACTTTAGATGGAGAGAAAAAGAGTCCCACCTCATTGCACGAAGGCCCAGTTTGTACGCCAGGTCTGTGTCGTGCGGCAGGAGGGCGGTGAAGAGGTACTTGGCAAACGTGTGCATGGGAACGCTCTCTCTGTGGATGACCTCCCCCAGACCACTGAAGGGACCACCTGGACATACAGAGAGAGAAAGAGAACAGCACATCAGAACTGAGCTGTCCATCATATCAGATTGCAGGGTTGAGTCAGGCTTGATGGACAGGAGGCTGGTGAGTCAGTGAGGGCACACACAGCAAGTGAGAGAGAAATCTGAGTGGAGCGTATCGCTGGGACGGCTGGGGAGGACGATGAGAAGGCAAACAGGCGGCAAGGCCTCATGGGCTTTGACAGAGTCCGTCCTCCCTAGTAGCAGCGCAGATGTCTGCTCTAAGGTTACACCGCGTGTCAGTGGGAGGCTCAGATGCAGGGTGGCCTGTTTTGGGGAAGGGAGTTGGGGACACTGCAGAGGCCAGCTTGCAGATCTTTTTACAGGCACAGCACTCCCTCTCTCTCTCACTCTCTCACACACACACACACACACACACACACACACACATAACCAGGCTAGAGATAGAGGAGGAAAAGATAAAAGTAGACAGCGATCCACATGGGGGAAAAGGTTGTGGGAAAAGCAAGAGAACAGTAAGGGGAGGAAACAGCTCCACTCAGGGAGGAAAAGGCCTACAGGGTGATGACAAGAGCAAAAGGTTGAAAAGTAGACGTGATATTGAGAACAAAGAGTTTGTACCTTCTAAAAGGAGGATGGCTTGTTTGCGGAGTGTCTGCACTAATACGTCATCTAGCTCCATCTCTTGCAGCTTGGCCACGATCTGCTCCTCGTTCCGGCACACCTTGTCCTGGGCGTACAAGCCCTCGGGCATTAGCCGCTGCTGCCCCATACCCATCAGTGCCACCTCTAGTGCCAGCACCAGGTACGACTCCCCTCCATCTGGACATCCCCACACCGGCACATGCTGGTACACTGGAGGCTTGGGCTCACCGGAATCTATTTGACACAAAGTGGTGTTTGTCAATGTCAGTTTATAGCTTGTTGAAAATGTTCTTTTTGTAAAGAAAAAGCAATAAAGAAATAAAGCAAGTACATATAGACTACCATTCAAAAGTTTGGGGATGGTATGATTTTTAAAATGTTAAAATGTCTCTAATGCTCACTAAGGCTTTATATCAAATCAAATATACAGTAAAACTAATATTGTGAAATATTATTAATATTATTATCAAGTTACATTCCTTAACAGTGATGAAAAATTAGCTGCTTAATATTTTTGATACTTTTTTCAGAATTCTTTGATGAATAGTTAATTCAAAAGAACAGCATTTATTTGAAATTCCTGTAACAATTAAAACAAATGATAAATTACTGTTGCAATTTTTAATCAATTTAATGCATCTGCCTAGCTGAATAAAAGTATTTCTTTCAAAAATAAATAAATAAATAAAAGCTCTCACTGACCCCAATCTAAGGTAACATATAAAACACCACAGACTAAGTCATCTGTATCAATGTCTAAGGATATCTGCATAAAAACACCATCTGTTTGGTAAGAATTTAGACCCTCATCACCAGCTCTCTTAAATCCCCCTGGCAAATGTATCCTGTTGGCCAATCCTGTTTGTACAGTGAGCAACAGACAGGGATCAATGGGTTCACCGCCATTCTTGCTACACTGGAAAACAAGATCTCTACTGGTATCTCACAATCATCCCACACAAAACTATTTAACCAAGTTACGGTGTCCTATCCAGTGATTTGGTTTACAGTAAACCACCTAAGTAGTAAAGCAGAGGGGTTAGAGAGAGCATTGTTTTGGCTTTCCACACTGCTGCTGCCGCTACAGCTGCTGTTGCTAGTCCTGCTAAGCTAAGATTCTGACCTTCAGACGTTCTGATTGGATAAAAACAAGAGTCTGCCCCCATCCCAGCACATGCCAGATGTTTCCAACTGTGCAACAGAGTCAAACAAAGAGCTATGCTCTCTAGCACACATACAAACATACAGTGTAATGCACAACAGGCGCACACACAAGCCAACACGACCGCTACAGCGCTGTAGCCAAAAGGGGAGCGCTACGACGGGACAAGCGCACAGATATGCACAAACTCTTCCAAGTCACAGTACCATTTGCCAGTATTATTCAGGCACACAATGCCTCTCTGTGGGTTCCTCACCACAGGAATACAATGGCCAACACTTTCCATTGGCCTGAGCTGGGAGGGATGTATGGAATGCAAATGCTGATTGATTTTATACGTTTTACACCACTGAGTGGGCAGAATGACCTTTCTGATACAATGGCACCCCTTAACACTGCTCAGAAAAGGAAGGCAATTGTAAAGCGCGAGGAGATGGGGCTCCAGCAGACTGAATGAAGCTCTCAAAGACACAGGCCAGTTGCTGAGCGAGGAACCGAATAATGCCCAAAGCGTCTTTGAGTCGTAAAAGGACAGAAGCCCAATGACAGCCTATAATTGTGTACCTCCAGTATCCATGGTATTGTCATCCTCCACTCGACACGTCTCTGTGAGGGTGGCGAAAAGGCAGCCAATGGGGTCGAGGGGGTGGCCCACCCAGCCCTCCAGATTGGTGGTGTTGGTCATTCCCCTCTGCAGCAGTTCTGAGGACACACCAAGAGATATTTACTTGTATTAGGAACATATGCAGCATCAACATCTCAATACGTAAATTACCATGAAACAAGCACTCTTTTTAACACATGGCTATTCATAAAATTTCTGTTAAAAAATGAAAAGTCCTGCAGTTTTTTTTTTATGTCTACATATACACGTAAAAATGGTCACTCTCAAAAAGATAAGGCTTCTGATTAACAATAATGAATGTGTCATGCGTACTTTGAGTAAGGCCGTATGTTATGCAAATCAGATCAATGTGTGTTACCTTTCTTCTGATGCTTGTATATGTCTAATTGCCGTTGCTGTTGTAGCCGGAGGGTGTTGATTATGGCAACAGCCAATCGCAAGGCTTCTCTAGGGTAGCCATGCGAACGCAGAGCATCCACCCTGGCGCATGCTGTAGGCACGTGATCTGGAACGAGTCACATGACACAGTATAAACATGGTGGGGCTCCTTTCAGATGGGACGGTTTCAATTTCAGACAAAATTGTAATGGAAGCTCATGCAGTAGTGAAATCAGACAGATTACGACACACAGCAGGAAGTGTCTTACTGAGAGTGACATTTCCTCTCAGACTTAAAATGGAAGTGAAGCAGTCAGTCAAGTTTACATTATTTGGTAAAGCGATTTCCACTTTAATTAAATAATATACAACAAACACGGTTAATGTAACTATTTTAAAAGAAAAAAATATGTTTTGTTATAGCTTTTGGAGCAAGGGCGCTGCCATCTTGCAGTACCACCGCATGTGATGTCACAAGGTTGGTTCGCTCCGTTGGCCAGTAAATGTAATAAGTATATCTTTACATTATGTACACACGCTTGTTGAAATGGAGGAAGACAAATTTGAAAGGACTGTTGAGCCCATAATAAGTGCAATTGCTAATGCATTTGAGCCGATATGGCGAGGGAACCGAGCAGTACTGCCATCACGGTGGAAGAAGTTATGAACCTGCTCTGGTTTGGGGTGAAGAGCGGGTTGGAAACAAATCACGTTTACGTATTATTAATATTCGTCAAAACAGCCATGAACATAATATTCTATGCATTTGCTCAAGCAGATTAGAAAAAGGACTCAATTTGGTACTCGTGTGCAATCCGAGCGTTTTTTGCGTGTGTGTGCGCGTGTGCAAAGAAACAACGTCACAGTGGTGAGTACCGCATTGAAATCACTTTTGTGCTGACTCACTTTTGAATGTCTTAAAACTCTTTAATGTTTAAACTGACAAGGCTTAAAGGAGTCATATGATACAATTTCTTGTTTTCCTTTTCTTTAGTGTGTTATGTAACGTTTGTGCATGTATACGATCTGCAGAGTTACAAAGCTCAAAGTCTCCCACAAAAGGATTTATTCCATCTAAAAGAGAAGGCTGATCCAGACTGGGCTAAAACATCTCATTAAAACACACCCCCACATGTCTACGTCACGATGTGGAAAAATGTGTAATGCCATGACACATGACACATGTCATGAATCTGAAGGTTTTTTTATGCATGTTTATGACAACTGTCATAAGGTGTCATTCGCAAATGACATTGTTTGAGATGTCTTTGTTATGGGCTAGGGTTAGGGGTAAGGGTAGGAGTAGGGTTAGGTCAAATAATGTCATCTTTGCATTAAAATGAGCGAATGACACTTAATGACAGTTGTCATAAACATGCATAAAACCTCCTTCATATTCATGACATGTGTCATGCCATGATTATGAAGGAGTCATGTCAGTCTTATGCACACCCCTTCAAGTAAAGTTTTACCAGATTTGTTTACAACAGAACAACGCAACGCAAATGTTCGAATTTGTAGAACGCATTTTATGGTACAAGGCTGGCTGTGCACAAAGGCTATTTCTAACAAAAAAAAAGGGTCAATTCCCACTTTGCTATGACAATCTGGCACTTCTGAATCAGTGACTGTAAGTATGTTTTGTTATTGGTTTAAGTATTTGCAATTGACAGTTCAAAAGTTTTGCGCAATGTAGAGTAACGTGTCTCGTGTGTATGTGTGTGAGAGAGAGACAGGGTCACATAACAGTGGAGTCAGCTGTCTTAACCGCGGCTTGTGTACTGCAAATACAAACGAGCACCATCACTGTGTCTGTCATGCGACTCTGTTCCCTTCTCGGGCTTGAACTGATGGTAAAAGGACATTATTAACTGTCTTTATATTTACTTTTGAAAGCTGAAGCTCGTGATTATGGTAAGGGGCGTTACATTTCCGATGTGCACTTGTGGTGTTCGGCCAATCACAATGCACTGTCAGCTGGCTAATCAGAGCAGACTGCACTTGTCGGAAGGAAGGGCTTTGAAGAAAATGACGCGTTTGAGAGAGGCGGGGCATGGAGGAACTACAATAATGTACAGTATTTGAAAGATAATTAAAGCATGTCAACATATGTTACACCAAATCCACAAAATAACAATCTTTAAAATAGCATCATATGACCCCTTTAAAGCATGTGAGAATGATAAAGCAGCACTACAAGGTCTGACATAAGATGCCGTATGAACGATACTGTACGAAGCATTGTTTGTTTACATCACATTGTACCTTGCGTTATGAAAACAATGTTTGGGATACAATGATCAAAACTTTGTGATGAGGTGATGTATATGTTGATATTCATCCAAATTATGGTGAAAACCAAAACATTTGTGTGTTAAAATAACATGCGTGTTCAAAAGTAAAAGAAATGCTTATATTACTCTACTGTCCAGTGGAGCGAACCAAACCCGTGACGTCACACGTGGAGGTACTGCAAGATGGCAGCACCCTTGCTCCAAAAGCTATAACAAAACTAAAACAAATCTTTTTTTCTTTAAAACGGTTACATTAATCATGTTTATGTATTTTTTAATTAAAGTAGAAATTAATTTACTAAATAATGTAAACTTGATTGACTGCTTCACTTCCACTTTAAGGTTCCGTCACACCAAGAGCGAGAACTATGATAACTATATTAGTGTCCACACCAACCCAGCGTAACATTCTTTATATTTGAAGTGTGTGCTGCAGGTACGCCATCTGTTGATTTAAATGTTCAAGCTCATGTAGATTCTAAATGGCTGTCATTAGGGGCCAAGCACTGAAGGTGCGTAGGCACCTATTATTGTTTTTATTGTTCTTCAGCTGGAAAAGTGATTGCAACTATATTGTATCTCTGTCTCGTTATTGTTATAGCTGTGGTATGGACTTCCCTATTCTCATAGAATTTGAGTGATTATTAAAGCTTTATAGTGGTGGGGTCGTGCCTTTATTGTTAGAGTCTGCTGTAGGAAAAACTTGTATTGACTGGTTGCTCTGAACAGAATCAACATGGACAAACATAGCTTGAATTGCCTGAGAAGTATGTAAATATGTACCTAGCCACAGTGGCAGGCCCTGGGGGTTGAAGAGCAGGCTCTCTCCCTCTCTCTGGTAGGCCGGGGACATGTAGAAGTCACTACTGATGATTCTCTGCAAGTGACTATCCTGCCAGTGCAGGTCACAGGCCTCCATTGCTCTCGTGAATACCGTTCTTCTAGGCCGGGCCAGTGAGTCTACGCAGAGTAAAACATAGTAATGTGAGCAACAGACATTGAGATAAGTGGATAATTTCAGGTTAGGGTCAACTGGATCAACTGATCAGAGGCTTACCCTGAGCCAGGTTGCTCTGTGGCAGAGCGTTGGTGATGTTGGGCAGCTCGCTGCCGTAATTGCCGTCCTCTAGAGGGCAGATGTCCATGTCTCCCCATTTCTTCAGCTGTCTCAGCCAGCCACTCTTCTCTTCACTTTTACAGTGCGGGTTCAGCACGATACACACCCACAACGCACCTGCAAACCCACAGCGCACAGTCGTCTTTATAACTGAAGTGTGGCTTATAAATAAGCGAGGGAGAAACTAAAAAGGTAAAACGAGCATAAAAAGGAAAAAGAAAGGAGATTTTAGGTTGTCACTTTTCCCATTTTTTTACACTTTCTGGTTTAGCTTTGAACGCAGCTTTTAATTTGCTCCTAAATGTGAAATGGAAAATCGGCGCATTTAATAGATGAGGCTCTAGCGCATCAACGTCAAACACTGGCACTGGGGAGCATATGAAATTTGGCAGGTGTAGGGTTGTCTGGTGGGCTCGTGTAACTGGCGATGCCTTTTTGTATCTAGGTAACAGATGGCTGGCCTGTGTCTTTTTCCATTGCTGTCATGTACACGCAGCCCTGATTGGCCAAATTGCTGAGCTCCGGCCAATCAGCATGGCTGTCAACTAAAACACTGAACTGTCTTGCACATTTATTAGATGCTCACAGTGATGTGCCTGCTCTTGCAAAATCAGAATGCACGGTCAACCCATCAGGTGTGCCTTGTTTATAGCTACAACTGTTTCGAAGGAAAAGGAAGCCAGAGATGCAGTTCTCAAATGAGCCTCTTCAGGATGTGCTCTCATCAACCTCTTTAAATGGCCCAATCAATAGGAGGCAGCTTTAAAGCTCATTGAGCTGGCCCTTTCTTGCCATCCCATCCTTGCTGGTCCTCTGCATGTGCCTGCAGACTAAGTCGTGCACTGATCCACTTGCCCTGACTGAACTGCTGCAGGTCAGACGGTGCACATGCACGAATGTGCTTAAGGCTAAGGATATTGAACCAAGGAGCAGAAGAGCAAGTACTAATGATTAAGGTTTACAGAAGAGGGATGAGGATGGGGCTAATTGTGCTATGCTGCTCAAAAAATGTGATTTGGCCTAGTTGGACAGGTTCCTGGATCATTATGTGTTATTGTTGATAAAGGAACCACATCTTATTAAACAGCCATAGGTCAAACCTTCGATCTAACCCCAAAAATCTCTGATTGGTTGATAAGAATGTTGTTACAGGACAAACAAGGATGATGATTGAGAAACATGCCATACAGGTTAAGAAAAAACTCACCCAGCTCGTCCCAGAGTTGTCGGCATTTGTCGGTCATGCCTGTGCCCTGTTGTCGCCACAAAGATAGGCGCGGGTCAGCCATGAACTGCTCCGTGATGAGCGTGAGCATCCGTGCCCCATTTGAGTCGCGCATCCTCAGCATTTCCCTCACCTGCACAAAAATCCTGGTTTAACCTCAAGCATCACATGCAGGACTAACACGCACCTGTATCTAACACAAATCAGCATCATATTTTGAAGAAGAAAGCCAGTAATTAGTACATAAAGCACCATATATAGGGAAAACAGCACAAGTGTTTTAGCTGAAAGGATTATGAGATCAGAATATTTGTGTATGTGTTTATACTTTATACACTATATTCAGCATCAACATCAAATGCTGTAGTGCAGCCCTTCAAATCTTCAGATAGCAGACAGGTAAAGCAATGAACTGCGCTGGCTATTGAAAATAAGAGGCAGCTTGACATTTAATTAAAATACATTGATTTAAATGGGCCTCCTAGGATTTCATGGGCCCATAATTCACCATAATAGCACATTTCGCACTGAGCATTTCACACACAGAAAGCAAGAGCGTCTCACCTTGGCAAACATGGAGTTGAGCTGCTTGCCTGAGCCATAGTATCCTCCCTGAGAGAGGAACTGCTTGACCTGTTCCCTCACTTGCTCCTCGTCCAGGTGCCAGCAGTTCTCATCATCAATACTGGCCCCTGCTGTGGGATCCGGGGCCCCTGGGAGAGAAATACACCTGGTTAACTTTGGATACTTTCAGCAATAACGTATATCATTTATCGGCAGAAAAACAGAGAGGAAGCTTGGGTTATAACTTATAAGCTTATGCAATTCAACAATAGACGACAAAAATCTGCTTGTACACATTAACACTTTGAAAAACAGCAGCTCCTGAGCCTGCTTACTCTAAACCACAGCCGAAATCAATATCATCACTTCCTTTTGGTAGAATTTTTTTGTACCATTACAAACTGATAATACCACTGAGGTGAGTCAAATCATAGCTATCAAAGTTTGATTCTTAAAAGATTGCTTCCCATTGCCACTGTGATTTGCAAAAGAAAAAAAAAGGTAGAAAAGCCAAATGCATTAGAGGCAATCACTTTATCTGAGGAAGGTCTTACTGTATTTCCAATATGTCGATGCACTTTAGGTTTACAACCCCCCCATTGCAGAACAAAACACATCAGCACATTCAGCCCTATTGAATTCCACTTAAAGACACCATGAAGCTGCTTCATATACACACTGCACAGAGAGTTGATCTGCCTATTGGTCCCCTTTGGGTCCCCCTGTGGGTATTAAACGTATATAAACGCTATATATGGAAATGGAACGGTTGATTTTGCTTTGCTTGCACGTTTCCCTGTCCTTGGCATTTGTTATATGATAAGAAGATCCATCTTGAGTTAGAGATTAGCTCTTAAAAGGCTTGGGTGGACTTAGGGGAGCAATAATAACTTTCATACAGTAGATTATCATCAGTGTGTGACATAAGCATTGGTGTTATATACTACGTCCATATCTACAATGTACAGGATATCTATGGAGCCAGCTGTGCTGGATGTAAAGTGCTTTGAAATAAGAGCGCTTGTTGTAATGCTTTAGATTGCGGTAGACTGTAACCCTATTCAGCATAATAGTAAATTATTAGTGTACTTAATGGCTTTATAATGGCTGCAATGGGCTAGTGAGGTGCAAACTGCTATAAACAGAAGATGCTGTGTGTCCTTGTATAAGCAGGCCTCCAACGTAGGTGTCCTTTTGCACTTTTGATCCAACATCTTGGCAGGTTAACACATTCTGCACATTCCGGATTCAAAGTGTAGCCACTGATTAAACATTGATAAGTGGCTTCTGCCTGACCCCTTCATTCCTATTTAAAACAAGGTTAGAGGGCAAGAGGATGGACTTCCTGGTTTCGGAGGCTCCTTGGATAAACGACCAGGAAGAGGTGGTATTTATACAATGTGTTGAATAAAGCTTTCAAAAGGGTGGAAACATGTGACTCTTCGTTTATGCTGCTCACCATGTACTTGGTTGATCTCAGAGTTGGAGGACAGGATTTCATCTGCCAGTTTTTGGGCGGTGGGCAGCACTTCTGTGTGGTGGGCTGTGATAAGGTACTGCACCAGCTTTTGCAGCTGGTCTCTGTTCATCTGGAAGAGTGTCTCTGAGATGGGCAGCCGCAGTTTGACTTGCTCGGGTTTGCGGATGCGGTATAAGGACAGCGCCACCACGTGTGCGCAATAGAAGATGTCTCGGTTGCCACAGCCGCATGTTACTGACGTGATCTTACAGCGGTCGAAGCTGATGGCCACCTTATGTGTTGTCTCTGGCTCGGATTGCGTTGCCGGCTCTGTGACTGTGCCACTGAGGTGAAAACCTGCGTAAGAAGAAGCAGAGAGAAAAAGTTGAAGTTAATAATGACATCTGAGTAGCATATGTCTTTCAGTGGTCCTAAACAATTCTCTAGCTAACTGCGTGAACGTAAATGGATCTAGAGGTTGTAAGTCAAGATTGGTAACAGGAATGGGTAAAAGTAAATTAGGTTGCTACCACATCCACATCTGATTGTTTGACTGTACAAGAGAATAGTTTGGTAGCTAGTGGTTACCAAACCGCAAGATATGTGAGATGCTATCCAATTGCAGAGTGCTATCTCCAAATCCTAGTAGATCGTGCTACAGTAGAGCCCTATAGGAAATTGGTCCTTGACATGTCATTAAAAATCCATAACTTTACTCAAAATTTCCAAAATATATGAAGATACCTGTCTAAAGCCTTTTTTGGAGATGATTACATTAGACGATTATTTGATCTGCAACGTCCTAGAGAACCAAATAACTAAAAGCATGAAGGAAGAAAGACTGTACGCATGTCTTTGTGGCCAATAGGAGGGCTCATTCTTCACTTTGACCCTTAAATTATTAATAATGGAAGCCAAAGGAAGGGGGTTGGGGGACTAGAATTACTGTATCACTCTAAACCATTGCAATAGAGCCGTTCATCACAATGCCCAGGAAACTACATGGGTTCAGAGATCATATGAATCTCAAAGCTCTATGCACGCTTACAAGTGACAGAATCAGGATCCCATGTATCCTTGCAGAGTCAACAGCTGAAATGATTCAAGGAACAGGCTGTCGACAGGAACAGGCAGGGCAAGTCACATTCGTTACCACCCCATATGCCCAGAAATGTGTCCAGCTGATGAATAAAGCCTCCATGACGAGAACAAATTGCACCAGAGCTAGAAGGTGTCTTTACATGCGCCCACATGTATACACACATGTGCAGGGAAACAGACAACCGCACTCATCACAATTAATTCTAGGGTTCGGCTGGTGCGACAGGGGTGCCTAATAAGCATGAGCAAAGCCGGCTGTTCCCTTGCCAAATCCCACAAAAGGCTTTTCCAGACGAGTTCTTCTGAGAAGTCGGCCCCCTCCTCAGCCCTGAGATTTTGGAGAAAAGAAATCCGACGTCCAATTTACTGCCAAACCCTTTCAGGCACAGCCAACACAACAGAGCCATCTGATTAAGGGAGAGTTTATGGTGATGTCTGTTTTCATTTTGATAAAAGACAGAAAAGGAGAGGGAGTACCCCTATGTGTTGCAAATTACTTTTGGCACAATGCAGAGTTCAAAGTGAATTTGTTTAGAGAGACAAATGTCCACAGGAGTGTGTAAGAAGGGGGTGCATTTATAAGGTTCATTTTTCTTTTAAGGACTACGGACGGCAAGAATGATCAAACCGTGCATTTTCATCGTGCCACAACTGATGTTTCTTTATGAAGCTAGCGCAGCTCTGAGGCATCGATTGCAGGCGTGCTATAAGACTGATCCTGTTTGCAAAACATGACGTATGGAAGGGTTTTATGGTAATTTTTTTGGGGGCAAAAACTTCAAACGTGTTAGGCCTAATGCATGTTTGCAAGGCAAACAATGGATCATCTTGCCTACCACAACGTATGCAAAGACTGAATTGTTTTACATTTCAAAAATGCCCTAGTAAATGAGGGTGCCTTCATGTGAACCTTTGCATTATCAGATCATGCATTATCTTGGACTGCAAAAACTACAGTTGAGACTAAACAGGCCTGAATTTGAACTGGCTGTCACCATCAGTTTGCTTGATCTTTCCGACGGCCGAGTCGCATTAGTCACATGAAGGACACATCCCACCCAGTATCAAATGGAGCCGAGCGAGCCTCCCTACAATGATAATGTTTAACGGTAATGGTGGCTGAAATAAGCACATTTCCCAGCTGCTTTTAAGAGGAGTCATTCTGCTGTCCTGTGCTATCCGAGTCCACTCCGCCTGTGTTTCATCCTTTATCAGATACAAAATCGGCTTTTGATGACTTGGGGCTTTTATGTTCATAATAAAGAGTAAGAGACAAAGAAACAGGGAAATATAAAAGAGAGAGAATAAGAGTCTCATTCATGTCTACAGTACAAACAGTCACCCTTATACACTGAAATTTAATGCTCACATTTCAGGTTTTGTTTAAATATCGTAATAGTACCAATAATAACAACAACAACAACAGCAGCCTTAGTAAGAACAGCTATTACAAAATGTGCTGATCAGTGACAGTGGATTTCTGCATGACGTGTTAGGATCGGCCATGACGGGCATCTATGACGTGGTCGGTCGGTGAGGTTATGGAAGAGCAGATGAGCCCATAGGCTCATGTGACGGGTTGCATTGGCGAGAGCACGCATCTGCTACTGATGGACATGAAGAGCACTCCTTGTCTTTTTATTCTCTCTCTCATATTGCTAGCCCCCCCCCACCCTCTCCACCAGGCCTTTTGTTGCTCAGATGCAGCACTGAATGCTGCTCCACCATGCTCTCCACAACTGCTCTTTTCAGGCTAACCTCCATCATGGTACAAGGATAGATCGGACCCTCCCCCCACCTTTAGAGGCTTTTCGATCATTTTCTACCTGGGTGAGAGGAAGGGGGACAGATAAAGAGAGAAAAATGAACTGTGCTGGGAAATGGAGCAAGGATGGCTGTCATAAGCAGATGGAGTGCCGTTGTCAGTCAAAATGAGCCATGCAACGTCATCTAGAAGAAATAATGACACTGCTGTAGTTAATATCAGTCATTCTAACCACACAAAGAAACTCTTGAGCGTGTTTGCTGTGTCCGCACCAGGCACAACAGATGATTTTCTCATTTTTCAGAGGCCTGCTAAACTGTACAGAAGGTTTAAGGTCCATTCACGCCAAGAACAATAATTTTAACCATAACTATATTAGCATTAGGGTTGTGACGGTGAGGAAATTTCTCCACCGGTTAATCGACGGGTAACAACACCGATAATACTGGTATCAGCGTGGGGGGGGTTCCCTCTTTTTCTCGCTTTCCTTCGCTTTTAAATAGCCGGGTACACATTTTACTTTCACTTTAAAATTAGCGGCAATTCGGCATCAATTCAAGCAACAACAACATACAATGTCAAACTCACTTAGCCTATATATAAATCATAGAACTTTTCATAACAAAACGAATAAAAATACACCATGCTATAGGCTATGCCTAATATAAAATAACAAATAACTTCAAGTTTAAATAGGTATATTAAAAAAAATAAAATAAAATCAGCAAACAATGTGGAACCAAATAAATAGAAACGTAGCCGTTTATTAGCAAAGCGAATAAAAAAGCTTGGAGTCACGGCATACACCTTGATGTCAAATAAAACAAATAAATAAATAACACAAAGTTTAAATAAAATAAAAAACAGCAAACATTGTGGAAACAATTAAATAAGAAACAAATGTTTACAAAAACGTCCAAAATCACCTTAGATAAACGGCAAATGTCAACAGGCTTTTCAAAATCCAAAATATTGCCAAACAGGTGCTTTTGCATTTCATTTCGAAATTAAATCTTCTGCTGTCTTCTTGTCTGTCTCATCTCACTCTTCTTGTCGGTCAGCTCGACTCACTTCATGTGATAAATGAAATCTGATCTGTGATGCGACTGTCATTCGGCACGCTGCATTGAGCAGTCGCATTCAGTTTTTAATGGTAGTGTCTGTTCTCTAACTGAACGAAATGATTTTTATTACTATAAAAAAAAAAAAATTCAAAACAGTGATGGGCGGTGCGCCGCAGTGGGCAAGTTACATAACCGGTGTTAGGGCTTAACACCGGTATCACCACCAACTATCGCAGCAAGCCTAATTAGCGTCCATACCAACGCACCGTAAAACAATTATGTTGTCTGTTGGTTTAAATGCTCATTCTTTAAAGGGGTCATCGGATGCCCATTTTCCACAAGTTACGAGATGCAGCGTCTCGTTCCCTTCAGGGAACCAGGGTTACATGCGTAACCTGAGCCGTTCTTTAGGGTTTTAATGAAAAGACTATAACATACTTTGGTTAAAATTTCTCAATGGTAGTGTAAAAAAACACTGTCAATATCAGCTCTGTTTTCAGCAAGCTGTTTTTTAGTCCATGTTGCTTTAAATGCTAATCAGCTCTGCTAACCTCGCCCCTTTCTTCCGAGTAGTGACGAGCAGACTGTAAACCTCAGCCACGAAACTGGCTAACTAGCACATTATTAAGAAAAGCAATTAGCAAAGATTCATAAAAAACCCTTATACTCGCTTCTTCTGTAGGTGAGGCTGAATCACAAATGATTCGCGGGAACATAGATGCATTTAGGTAGATCGGGATCGGCTCATTCCCTTCAAAACTAAAGTAACAATCCTTACAAAAGTGTCTTCAGAGGCTCAGATGTTGGGAGTAAATGACGACTGCTATGTTCATTATTACATCCAACAACAAAACACCTCAATCGCTTAAATGGAGACAGTCTTCTCTTCCCCTGCACCGGAGTCGATACAATGGCGGACAGCTCTCAGCTCACTCAGGGCAGGTCTAAGGTAAGACGGCCTTGTCAGTCAACTATCGTGGGAGTGGTCTGTGCAGAACTATGTCATTCTGACAGGAATCTCAGAACAGCCTGATATGAGAAAGGGGATTTTAAAACAGGGATTGTCAATGTTGTTCTGGGATGTTATTCCAATAGTTAAGGTGTGGATATTGCTATTCTCATAGAATTGAAATGATTATCATAAGATGGAAGAGGTATTTTTTATGCCATTTCACCACCAAAATATACTATAAAAAGCAATAACAGACATACAATAGCCAAACTCTTAATAATGTGAACTTTAAACTGCCAGCAAAGGAAACTAGGTGAGAGACAACGTAGAAGAAACTAGAACATCAAACCAAACTCTAACGGCAGAAAAAGTGCTAAAAACAGATGTGCTTCCTTTGCTCATGCATGAGATGCAAACAAAAACCTTCAAAAGTAACTTCAAATTGATGTTCTTACACAGAGTTTGGGTGAAGTATGCGAGTACCGCATCTCTGGGAAAGGATTGCGGGCTTCCGTGTCGCCATCCATATGACAGGAGACTGTTTTCTCTCAGGAAACTACCCCAATTGGGCCGCCTCTAATCGCAGCGCCAAGCTTCGTGGCATCATCACGACACAACAGAGTCAGCTGGCCACGTTACGATTCTCTGTGTATGTGTAACAGTCAGAATTAATCCGCTGGCGATGCCCGCTAATGCACGCTCATCCAGCCTGAGCTTTCGGAGTCATTTTAGCCACTGAGCTCCAAAGGCCATCTGTTGGGGAGGGAGGCATATAGGGGGAGCTCACACCGCTGCAATGGCCACTGATCAGGGAACAGGAGAGGAGTCCCCCTCTTTCATTCATTTACTCGTAGCCTCACTCTATCCATGCCATCTGCCACCCCTCGGACACACCCACTTGAGAGCCTTTCGGCCAATCACGGCCGAGTCCCCACACACTCTTAAACCATTAACCTCTAATCAGCCGTGGAGGCCAAACGGGGTCCTGTACGGCAGGCACCGGGCCAACGCTGCATGCACTAGAGCCTCCCCCCTCCCGCCCTTTCCCTCCCCTCCTCTCCATCTTCCATCTGTCCCAGCAGCAATATGGTTAACACCGCATCAGCATCCTAGCTCCCCCCACCCATATATCTGCACACAACAGACATGCATATGCACAGGCACACACATTCAGAGCATGCACAGGGGCTTCTATCTGCCCTGATAAAGGCTTGATTGATTCATTTGTGATGTCCCTCAAACAGCAGCCCCCCCAAGTCATTTGTCACGATCACACATAATTGATTTCTGATCCACCGAATTGTGAAGCTCGAGAAAGAGGCGCGCGGGGCTCAATCAGCATCCCTTTCAGCGGGCTAGCGCCGAGCAGCAGGTCTGACGTCCATGGAATAGCAGATAAGACCCGGAGAGGAGTATGTGGTCTCCATTAGACGGAGCCATGCACATTGTGAATGAATTGAAGGGGGGAAATTAAAGCTGGGCTAATCATACAGCGCCGGGTAGTTCAAAACCAACAATTTAGCATCTGATGCAAACTAGGCCTGGCTGAAGAGCCTTTATTCTCAGATAATTCACCCGGCGAAGGCTGAAAACAAGCCGGAGAGGCGGATGAATTTGAAGGCAAACGGGGCGAAAAGGAGGAGATGAATCGCACTTTTGGACAGGCCATAAGCACAACCAGATGTCCTGCTTGAGATAAAAGCAGATGCACTTGAAGTGAAACCCATGCGGTGTGGAAAGAGAGGCGGGGGATATCCTTTCATTGTTATTTCTGTTCAAGGTTTTCTTCTATTGCATCTAAAAAAGCTGAATATGCATACATTTTCATTCGCCTGCTCAATAGGGAAAGCATGCTTCTCCAAAACCGTGTGCGGTACGCCAAGCGCACAAGATTGTAATTCTTGAGCTGTTCTTGTCTTTGTGCAGATGCTATAAAAGAAAGCAAATATGCCTCCCAAACACGTGACGCAAAAGAATGACGCTCAAAGACAATGTTGCGTTTTCTTTTGCTGGATGAATTGAAAAGATTATCAAACAATACCTGTCTCATGCAAAATAAGCCATTTTATTAAACTCCAGTCAGTATCAAGTCTCATCCAGACACTGTGCATGAATAGATAGCAGAGTTCTGGTATTGTTTTGTGAGCAGTCTGCATGTATAAGACAATCTGACAGCTAGGAAAGGTCACCGGCCTGCACATTCCCTGATCACTGATGGATTGTTTGTGAACAGCCAACCACCATCAGTCCTTGTGCATCAGCATGTGCCCTCCAAGACTTTCTGCGGCACTTTGGCCTTTTACCGCTCATTTCCCTAAATGCAGACTTGGTTGTGTTTAATATGCGAACATGTACAAACCATCTGCTGGCCTGCAATTGACAAGCTGCAGTCTGCTGGACACAATGGCTCTTTTGAGCTCTCTCCCACACTAGAAGCATAGCCTGCACCGATAGATAATGCTTTAAGAAGTTTATATTTCATGACTCATCCATTCAAAAAAAAAAAAAAAAAAATCCCCAATCAATACTAAGAAAGGAATGAAAACCGATTGACTGAGGAAACGGCTTTGCGCGTAACTCATGTAGGCCTCTCAGCGACAAGACTCTTTTTTGCTCTCCCACGGCATTCCATCTTAAACCGTTTCCTACGAGGAGGTATGACTTCAGTTTGCCCTGCAGCTGTAAAACCAGTATCAGATAAAAAAAATGGAAAAAAAAACTTCTGAGGACCAATAAGCTCACATCTGTTGTGTGCTTTGTGTTTTCATCTACAAGGTAAGAAAATGTCAATATGTACTCTGGGCTTGTCCCAGCAGCAATACCTCGCCTGCATTTCCTTCCTCTCCTGCTGCCTTCTAAACTGAACTATTCTTCCCTCTCTCTCATATAAAGCAGGGATGCACTGATATTTCAGACAAAAATGTGAACAAATCTTTAACGCCTAATAGCAGAACAAAAATTTCAAAATCATTTCATATTTGTGTTTCCTAGTTGTACAAGTCCCTATACCCTGAAGTGATCGCTCTCTTGGTTTAGCGTATTAATAAAGAATGCATTTTCCCATGTGGGGCCATTTAGTGCAACATCTCATCTAAGACATGAGAAGACTGTCTCTCATTTGAGAAGACAAAGAAACTGTTACTTAACAACCTGCCAACTTTCCTGAAAAAAAACAACTGCATATTCTTAACAAGATTTATAGTGATTTTATTAGCCAAAACTCATTTGTTACATCAATTTGAGTAAAAAAATAAATAAAAAATTACACAATACTTTTTAAAAAAACGTTGTTGGAGCGTAGATGCTATTTGGAAGGCTGCCTGAATGAAGAACAAGTGAAATCAAGTGAAAAGTGAAACTATACAACTAACAAGTTAAATTATAGTAATTAACAGGATTTGTTTCATTATTCCAAACAAAAATTAAAATGAGTGTTTAAGGCATTTAAGGCTTCCCAAATTTTGGTTTCAGTCAAGAATGATTATTTCAATTTACTGCTAAATAAAGAGGCCTTAATTGTGCTGAGAAAAGCAAACCATATTATCTTTTGAGTTTTCCATTAAATAGTGTGAAAACTCCACTTCTAATGAGCCCTTCCCTACAATGTCCTGCAGACAATGCTCATCAAACCAAACTAAGCATATGGACAAGGACAAAAAAAACAAGGGAGGGGGAATGCAAACACAATGGAATCGTTCTCGACAAGCTCTTCTGGCTTAGCTTTTGCATGCATTACGATGATGAGACCCTGAAGGTGTGCACAGCTAAGGAATCAGCTGAGGCACCAATGGCAGCATCTCTAATTACAAACGCTCCTCCAACTATCCCCCCACCTCCTCCTTAAACTGCCCATTGTCTGCAGCCTCCCTCCCTCAGTCTCTCTCAGGAGTGCCTTTTGAGCTGGCATGCACCCGTTAGCCCTGCACTGTGTTCCCCTCAGCTCTCTTAATCTGGCCCTGACCTGCTTTATTCCCCCTGCACCGGCTGCCCACTGGGCCTCTGATTCACAGGCCCCCTTTGTTGTCGACGGGTCTGTCTAGGCCTCAGGCTGGGGCCTGGCCTACCATTGTTGCCCACAAAGAACCAGCAGCAGTTAGCAGGCGTCAGCTTGGAAGCAGGGTCCTGTGCGACCACCGCTGCTGGGAGTTCGCCGGCCCAGACTGAGAGGAGAGGAGGACAGGAACGGACAGAATGTAGAGTAGGGACACTGCTGCCAGCACAAACTCCAGCACCCAAGGGGCCTGGAGTGCAATGGTGTTCTCTCAAAGCGAGACAATGTCCTTTTGTAAGTGCAGAATGGTTGCCCCTGGTGCACTGTTACCCCTTTTCCACCAAGGCAGTTCCAGTGCTGGTTCGGAGCCAGAGCCTAGTTTCAAACTGGTTCTTTGTTTTTCGACACCCAAAGCACCAGCTCCGAACCAGGAAAAGCAGTTTGTAAGTAGCACCAAAACATTGCTGGGCTAGAAGGAAGAACAGCTTGCGTCAGGGGCTGGGGGCGGGGTTACCGTGACCAACAAGACGAACAGAAACTTGGACTGCCATATTTGAAATAGCAGCTAAACGCGAACACGTTTGATTCGCCATGTTTGGATGCCGATGTAGGTTCGCAAAGCCATGAACATCAATAGCAATGCAACGTCCGCCATTGCTGATAGTTTGTTTAGGCTTGTTTGGGATGGATCGGCACTGCGCGGACCGGTCGGTGCGAGGCATCAGGGTGCTGCAGGAGCGACTGGAAAGCAGACGGCTCTTTATGCTTTTGGATCGCTCTCGCGGTGCTTTAGTGTGTTGTGTGCCGATCGATCGATCGGTCTGCGTGGCGCTGATGCACCTCGAACAAGCCTGCTGTGCCGCGCTAGTGAACCGTAACATGAAACGTATTGTGACGTAAGACCTGGCTCTGTATTGGCTCTCTAGCCTGTGGAAAAGCAACCGGTTCTTAAAGGGCTCGCCAGTCGAACCAACTAAGAACCGGCTACAGCACTGGCTCTGAACTAGCACCTGGTTCCAGCTGGTGGAAAGGGGGTATGTGACTATGCTTTTCCCAGTTTGGGGACAAACGATCAACATTAGAGAAAAGGCTAAAATTAAACATTTCTAATTAAATAATAATGATAATAAAATATTTAATAAATATATTTAAATAAAGTTTTATCACATCCTCTAATTCAATAAAGCAAGTTGATCAAGACAGAGCTGCTACTACTGCATTAAGTTCAATGTGACTGAATAAAATCACATTAAACTCATTGTTTAGTTCAGGTGTGCAAGTACACTGCCATATTAAAATAAAAAGGGAGGGACTGCTGACCACCTCCTTAAATGCCCCCTCATTTAGGAAAAACTAAAATATTCATCCCAAATAAGTAAAACCAGCTTATTTCAGACTGGGCTGTTTATAGGTTTTCATTGACATTCACATGCGCTCGCATTTAGAATAATAGGAAATGCTCTGTAAACAATACAACACAATGCACTTTGGCTGGGCTCTGTGTACAAAGAAAAGGCCTATTGCCAGATACCCATTCATGAAAACAGCCCTGAAGCTCTCAAAAGAGCAGCTCACCAATGACAACCTCTCTACAGCAAGCCAGGAGAGACACAAATGGTCAGGGCACTAACAGTTCCACAGAATCAGGTGAAATACATTGTATATTATCAATGCAGACAAACAACTATTCCATAGATGACTAATCGGAAAAAAGCATTTCAACACCTTCATATTTTCTCCAAAGCTTTGACAATGCACAATTGCTCTTCATTCAGGCTTTGTGTGACTGGACACTGACACAAGTGATTTAAAAACAGCCTTTGGCTGCTTTTAGCCAGAATATCTGAGTAGCTTTTCGACTGTTAGGATCCATTCTACAATGGCAGCTTGATTACTAAGTATGGCTCCTTTTCTTGAGAGTGTCAAAAAAGGAAAAGGCCATCTGAAAGGCACTTAAACACAAATTATGTAGATTTAAGCACTGCTTTTAGTAACCAAGGACAGCTGCATGAATATTCATAAATCACCCTCTGTTCCTGTTGGAGAGGGCAACCAAAGGAAGGTCTCTGTGAGAAAGCTGGCCAATAAGGTACTTGTGGTCTCTCAAGAAGTTCGCCAAACTCTGCAGACGTGCCCTGCTGTTCAAAAACACAACAGCAAATGTCAGAAAGCATGGAGAATTCAAAGCACGTATAGAGACGTTCAGCATTGTTGAACGAGAATAAAACTATCATGATGCAGTATCTACATGCACAGGCAACAATTACAGCTCGCACAATACAGCGTTTGTCACCTCGCTCTTTTGCCAAGGTCGTTGCCATCGCATACCTACTCAGGCCAATGACAAAACATTGTGCGACTGGGGCTGAATGCAGAGCGCAGTAAAACAAAGGGCTTTGCTTGTGCCAGCTGGACCCTTCGAAACTTGGCACCGCCACAGGCAAGCTGGAAAAACCCACCTTACCAGGTAGAGGCAAGGCCTCTGGAAGCCCTGAACATCCATCAACTCCAGAGCAGAGAAACACAAATGTGGTTTGCAGGACCAAAAAAAAACATCTCTCTCTCATTCAAATTGTGAATGTGAAGGATAAACCGGATGGAGACAGCTGGCACCTTTCTCTGGCCTGCTCCAGCAGCACTCTGATGGAAAGTGAAGGGTCTTTCTTCACCGCCTGAGATTAGAGGACCCAGCAGGGTCTAGCAGACCTTTAGACGAACCGTGGGCACTCTAGCAACAACAAACATAAAACAAACTCCTAAACCAAAGCATTCTGGCCCCTTCTCTTGACCGCCATGAGGGAGGATGAAATTCTGTACACCCCACACAAAAATGCCACTCTTTGGGGTTTCCCATTACACTGCTCGCACTCTAGCACTATCAGAGAGTTTTGTATGTTGGTGTACGATCCATAATGTTTTTTGTACTTAAGTATAGATATCTTTCCTGAGCTTTAGTAAAGTGGAAACCCAGCTGTGAAAGGTTCTTTTATCCCATGAGGTAAGCTGAGGAGGTGCTGCCCTACCAGAGGATCTGTTCAGACGGATCTCAGATAGAAAGCTTATGAAATGGAATCCCGGAAGCACATCCCACCACCAGATTAAATGTCCGTCTTTTCTCAAAATAACTGCTTTGCGGATGTGAGTATGTGCAAAGAAAATCAACAATGCTAGAACATAAAAGAGAAGGAGATGATAGTTTTATCGACCTGTTCAGTGTGACAGGCTGGAATGGAAGCAGTCAATCCAGCAATGCAGCTCATACAAACAAGGGATCCTGAGTCAGCAGGAGGCATCTGCCAAGGCCTGACGGAATCAGGCAGGGGGTGAGGGGTGGCAGGACACCCCATCTAGGGCCACGCGCCAAACATAATGACCCACACACACAACTGGCACAGCACTGGGTGGCAACAGGAGGGTTTTAATGTGCGTGCGAGGCAGAGGAGGGGTATCCAGTGGAATGCGTTACTTGAATTCCACGGGCACGCTGCCTCCTTTACTGCAGCCACAAAGAGCGGAGTGTGTGGACTTCACAGAGAGGAAAGGACAGCAGGAGGAGGGAGGGAGGGAGGAAGACATCAATGGAGAAAACCGGGCACAGAGCCAAACTCCAGTATTACAATGGAGGAGGGAGTAAAGTAAAAGAACGAGAGTAGGGAGCTGAGGGAGGAGATGTAGGAACCAGGCTTGAGGTCTCTTCCAGGGGTGATGGCAATTCTATTACCAGAGTATGGATAGAGGTCCGATGAGACTCTCTCTAGAGGATGAGCCATGGTGCTTGGATCAAATAATATCTACTTGAGCGTAAAGAACAGTTAACATTGAGAAAACGGGTAGACTCATTAAAGAATAGGTGGAAGGAGGAGGAAAATATCGATGAGGCTACCATGGATCTAACAATGTCAATAATTTGAGGTAGAAATGCAAAACATATCTCTACTATATTATCAATTTACCAGTTTCTTTTAAATCAGTAAGTCATGATGTAACAGAGGTTGCAGCAGATCTGTTCTTCCGCACATGACATGCATCCCTGAGAAATTTCAAAATGAAACATATGCATATCTGAATTTACCAGTTAACAGCACATTAAAATGATTAGCAGCTTATCTTATCGGCCGCATTGTAATGTAGTGCATCCCTAATATGCACATATTTTCTCTGACAGTAAGGAAACATCAGAGGAGCTACCTTTACACACCTGGAGTTGGAAACATCAGCAGATATTTGAAATCAAACTGGCACTTGAATATAAAAATGTGACAACAGTATCAATCGATATGCCTTCACAAACCAGTACAAGCAACGCTACAGCTACAGCTTCCCCTCTCCCAAGTGCTGATCCAGGTGCACAAAAATAAGCCCATCCAAGATCTTCCCATCGTAACTGCAGAATAACACAAAAATACAGTGTGTTACAGATGATCCTGCCAAGCCGGCTGCAGCAGACACCGTTGCAGTCTGTCTCCCAAGGCTGGGAGCAGGTGCCGGAGAGCTAGCAGCATGAGGTTCCTCTCCGTCAGGGCTTTATTTGCATGACCTCAGAGGCAAGTGGACCGAACAGCCTCACAACCTCATAAAACAAGGCAGCTCCCTAGATCTTCCCGACTGCCGCAGTGCTGAGAGAGACAAGATCGGCATGTTCAGGAAAGGCGGGGGTGACAGCCAAATGCTCAAATCCAGGTGCGAATGGTCTATGAAATTGCACAGCTACAGCCTAAAACATTAAAAACTACAAAGCAAAAGCCTTGTACTGATGCAAACAGCCTCAGCACTCTATCCCAACATGCTCCACTCCATTGTGTTTGACATGTCCAAGCAAAGTCCCATCTGTGCTGTAGCTAGGGTGTTCAACACAGCTCATTACTCTCGATCTCGCTCGTATTATGCGGACAGCACATGAGTTATGACCATGACACTGGACTCTGGACCTTAGGGTCGCGGGCATGAATCTTCATTGGGCTGCTTTTTCCTGTCCTTGAGACTAGGCTTCAGTGTTTCAGAAATGGAGCCTATAGATTGTCATTGTGAGTGCTTGCTTCAGTTAATCAGCTACATTTACAAGTTTAAGCAAGCATAGCTCCTTTAACTATTTCTTAACTTGGATTCTTTTAGCAATGTTTCTCATACATTCTGTTAGGGCTAATCCTGTTATATATGCCCTAACAATAAAGGGAATGCATGACAAGCAGGTTTTGTGGTCCGAAGGAAGCTTAAAGAAAGAAGGAAACAGTATGGGGATCGGGCATAGCAGGGATACAGACAATGAAACTGTCACTGTAGCATGGTCTGATGTGGTTTGTCTTAGCAGTATGTGTGGGGGTCCTCATTTGAGCATCTCTTTATTTAAAGTTGCCCCAGGGAAAGAGGAAGGTTTTAATCAGTGCATGAAGGCAGATTCATCAGATATGCTAATCAGAGATCTTACCTGAACAAATACCCTCAAGAGCAGTCTCATCCATCTTAATTGGGGGAGGGCTCGTTAATAATGCAAGGAAGGAGGCTTGGAAAAGAAATATTAATGGAAGAATGGGGGGGGGGGGGGGGGGGGGGGGGGCTGTCTTTTCTGTCTAATCAGCACAGACTGGGAAAAAACATTTCTCAACCAAGACAGACAAGGCAAATCTTTTGAGCATCTCAGGGCACCTGTCAAGAAGGTCTCATGGATGCTGGTACTGTTACACATTAGAACAACAGGTTCTAATGGAGCACTAGACCGAAGGAAACACAATGTTTTCCTAAAGCAAAATTTCCATAGTTGATACCAATATGGGTAATTTTGGTATCATAGCAAAAACAGCTGGAAATATTTAACCTTTTATATAATTATTGTTATCATTCAAAATGAACTAATTTAACAAGTAAATAACATTAAAAAAGCATGTGACCTTCAAATATTTGTAAGTAAACATTGCTTTAAAAAGGTCCAGTGAAAACCAACATGAAAAATAAAACTTTAAATCAAATTGTGCATGGGTTATATATCAAAGATTATAGAATACCCAAGACATGTCACTCGTATAGTTTTAAATGGGACAAATGCAACACTCAATATGGCTGCTCAATCGCAGGAAGCCCCACCTTCTGAACGAAAGAGCCAATCGCTAATCAGTAAAGTCCCCGCAGCTGCCGTTAGAAGTCCTGGTTGTTATAGAAACAGTCAGCGCTCTGAGACGCGCGCTCAGGACTGTGCATGCACACTGGCTGATCTAGCCTGAAAATTAAGCTTTTTATAATGCTATTTGAGCAAAAGAAACAATATTTATGATACAGTTGTTATCAGATTTCTTTGGTGATTCCAAATATGAAATTTAATCGTAAGCTTAGGGAATAGTATTGGAGAATTTGATGTTTCCCCATTCAAAGAGCTAGGAGCTGCACTTGGATGGCCGAGAGGCGTTTCAAAGATGGCTGCCGAGTGACATGACTTGTCTTAAAGGGAATATACAGAAATCAAACAAAGAGCACTCCCTTTATCAATGTACGTCAAAGGAAACTAAGCTACAAATGATAAATGGCCCACATTAAAATTCTACATTATTTTGTCTAAATTAATTTAAAATAAAACATTTTAAAAAAGCTACATTGTTTTAAATGCTACAAGTGAATTTAGGCATTATGCATTAAACTGTACAATATGAAAAATGGATATTAATTTTGAGATGAGGTAAATATTACATTTTAGGCTGTTGATACACGGAGCAACTTTTTGAGCAATGTCGCTTGGGCATTTTCCAACTGAGAATTTGTAACAAATTTCTATGTGAATACATTAAATCGGTCGTGGGCCCCGTGTCACACCTGGTTGCCCAGCAACATTAACCAAAGTTACCTGGCAACATTGCTCAAAAAGTTTCCCCGTGTATCATCAGCCAAACAGTGTTAAGTTATTCCATGACGATGACGACACAGGTAATCTAGATCTAAATGTAAAAAAATGGGAAAGAAAGGAGCATATTGACAAATGCGTAATGTTGGCCAATTAGGGCTGGGCGATATATCGAACGCAATTATCATGCACATCTCATCAGTAAAGCCGGTTCCATGATTAGCAGTAAATCTCCATCACCTGCTTTCAAATGGAGTGGCATTTAATACACAGAGCCGTAGATCACAGACAAGCTAGACAATATCGCATTCATTATCGAAGGCGATTAATCTGCGATAATGAAAGCGATATTGCGTAGCTTGTCAGTGAACTACGACTCTGTGTATTAAATGCCGCTCCATTTAAAAGCAGGTGATGGAGATTTACCACTTCGATATATCGCCCAGCCCTATGGCCAATGAACAATGGTCCAAATATATTGTGCATCCCTAGAATGCAAAAGATATATTTTGAGAAAGACCCGGGCAAGTCTGAAATCAAGCAGGAATACATATTCTCTGGCACAATGTATACTCTAGTGTTTTGGCGCCCTTGTGCTACAGATTACAGGACTTACTCAGAATAACCCGAGAAATGCTCTTCAGTTCCAGTGTTAAAATAAAGCATACTGTATTAGAGAACGACATCAATATGCAGGTGCACACATGCATCTGCATCACTTTCATCTGGACATCACATTGGAATACATTATTCCATGACCGAAGCAAACTGCACGCTTTGAAGTTCAACCGAAAGACAGTGTGTTGCACAAAGAGGCTTCTAGGTTTACAACTGGGGGAATTGAGAGGCAGCCGTCCATTGTGGTGATCTATTGACTTCAAAGCCGGGGTGTGTTTATGACACATGCACACACTATTTGAATCGGGCTGAACTTCGAGAGACTGTGACACCCGAGGGAGAGGAGGGAAACCCCTTCAACTCCAGCCATGCTGAAACGCAGTGAAATAAAGCAGGAACTACATGAAAGGGATAAAGAATAGAATGAGAGATCACTATTTCGACTCAAGCTGGTTTTAATTTGACAGTAGTCGAGGCCTGCAGCATCCTGGGTAAGTGATGTAACCATAAAGGTATTTTAGTACTCTACAAAAGAGGCTACAAGCTAAGCTAAATCAGCCTTTTATGATAGCAATACAAGATCTGCATTGGTAGACTTTTTTATTGATTAAAATTTAGCGCCTAAGGGTGGAGGGTGGGATTGGACAATTGAAGGGCCATGTTGACACGGTCCAATGGCTGTTTAGCCTTAGGGAGTTCCCAAGATTGGGCTTTTGTAATCAAGTGTGGCACTAACCTCCTCAGTTTACCGAGGACTGCAGAATTAGCTTCGCCATCTGAGAGGACAATGCAAGCTAGTGTTCAAGACAGGTTAGACATTGCAAATGGTGACTACAGACATGCCAGGTGCGAAATGAAGTCGCTATAAAGCGAAAGCAGCGGAACATAATCCTAACCTTTATACTGGGTACACGGAACGAAAAGAGGCCAGATCGTATGAAACTATGACACAGGTGAAGATGATGTGGTCTCCAGCCACAAGGATGCCACAAAGGAAATAGATGCCTGTACATGAACAAGCATTATGAGCTTGGCTTCCTGTGCAGGCAGCATATTGAAACCAGGTTCCTTTACAAAGCAATAGAAGTAAACACCAAGCCTTATGATTCACTGTAATGGTGTATTGTCTAGGCTAAAACACAGGGTTTTGAATGTCTGTATTTGTGCCATAGACTTTCCGGACCCCAGATGCTATGACTCAACCAGAAACCGTGAAAATAGCCTCTAATAACTGATCCTTTTCATCACAACAAGAATACAATTTTCCAATCGGTGACAAAATAAACAAGCCTGAGGTGTTAAAAGTGGACTCAATGTTGTGCACCACAGAATAGTAACGCTAAACCATCAGACCTCCTGTTCATTTCAGCGCCTGCACCAGGGCATTGTCATCCTCAGAAAGAGATGAGCATGGTGGAGTGGGGACTGAGGGGCGTCTCCCTGTTGAAACTGGAATGGTAATGAGAGACCGAGACTCCAATCAAACTGAATTATCCCAGGCAGGCCTCTTCAATCACTGGTTGATTTATCCCACTGACGTTTTCTCCCTCCCCCCCTCTTCTTCTTTTTTTCCCCATCCCTTCATGCACCCGATGAAGGATAGCTGTCATGAATATTCCTTTAAAATCCCTCTTTAAATGAAACCCCAGCCCCAAGAGGACACCTGTTTTCATCCATGAGCGCAGTGAGTGGTGATGAGACCAGGGCCACAACCATTGCCTTTCATTAGCTGGTCTTTGTGCTTTCACGTCACGGCCACAATGATCCACCATTTACAGCTGATGAAAACAAATTGTGCACCGGGTGCTTCAATACAAGCCCAGATTGGCTAGCTCAAAATACAGCAAGACAAATCCATTACTCTGTAATATCTTTAGAATGGTAATAGTTTTATAAAGAAGGTAATGCTGCACCACCGGCTCAATGTCAATATCTGAAGTCAACATGAGGGAAGGTGAGAGCAAACAAACGATTCACAAATAAAGAGCTGCAAGCATTAGCGTCATTATATAATTTAGAGCTTATGCTCTAAACAGTGTTTAAAATAAAAGTGGTACAGAAAAAAAACAGAAAATTTATTGCAGGTAGCTGCCATAGCTAATTTTTCTTTTAGTTTAAAACACGGAAATAACAAAAAATAATTAAAAACTGCGAAAGCTAGAATGAAGTTACTTAAAAAAATTAAATGAAAATGTAAAAAAATAACTAAAAGGCAAAATATTAATAAAAATTGTAATAGTAAATAATACTACAGCACTGTGGTTGCATTTTCTACAGATTGCTTTCGACCCATTGCTAGGCTGCAACTAAGTTTCTGTTCGGTTCTATCAGGATTACTTCCCAATTATACTGACAGTCCCATGTCTTTCAACCAAAGTGGAGGGCGTTCATTATACAGAGAAGTAGAAGAAAAAAAGATGTCTTTCGAACAGAATCAGATCAGATAGTGTTTAATTGCGGCTTTCATGAGTTGTGCTTTAATGCCATTGTTGCAGGCTGGTTTTATCCAGCAGATAAGGCAATGCGCTTTCAACGCTGATTTACACTTTCTGATGCCGCCTACCGTATTCTGCTGCCACAGCACAAAAAGTGCTTAGTGTTCCTTCCTTCTGAGGAGAAATTATACTAGGCAAAAAAAATTTGAATTTAAAATCAAAAGACGGCCGACAAGTTGCTTTCAAGATGCTTAAGAAGTAACTGTGGTGTACTGGCGGATGCGTTTATCTGAAAGGTATCACAGATGCCCTTGGAAAGTGCATTACTCAAGGATGACATACAAGTTAAAAACTTGATTTTGAATTTTGTAAACTTTTACTCCCTGCTCTTCTCCTTGTCTCTGATGAGCTTTATTTGTTTTCCCCAGTGACCTCTGAGAATGGCAGGAGAAGTGTCCTCTGCATTTATCTCTGGTGTAGGGCTCGGAGGACATCACCCCCACAAGACGAGCTCAGCCCGGGTCGGCGGCCCCCACTGCCTTTCTCCTGCAGCTTAACAATGGCTGCCCTCTGCCGTTCTAGGGTGGAGGGCACGCTGATCCTGTTACACCATGACAAGTACCACAATCCCCCATTGAAGAACACATATTCTCCCCCCTCTGCCTATACAAGAGCCAAGCCTATTCATCACATTCTTTTCTTTCCAGCACGTGACTTCTGCGTTGGGCCTCGGCAAAGTCAGGTGCTCGAATATGACCTGGAAACCACAGGTTGCCCACACACTACGGAGCCCGATTCGCCTACGTTCAATATGTAAGGAGCCCCGAGCGAATCAATTGATTCTTGCACCGCTGCTGTAGCCTACTATTGGGGGTTACGAGAGACTAAAACCAATTATCTGAACTGTTATTTCTGCTGAACAGTGCAGAAGTCAAACTTCTGGGTCCCACAGCACTGGTTGTGGAGGATATGGTGAATTACATTTCCAGACCGCGTCTGCGAGTTTGGCAGGGAGCTACGGTGCGGGCACCCCGGAGAGGATGTCGAGGGCTGGGGCTCTCAAGAGCGTCCAGCGCAGGGAGGAGCGCTCCAGACGTATAGCCCCGCGGCTGTTGCGCGCATTAATCATGTTTGGAATACGAGCGGATGGGAGGGGACGGGGTAGCCCCCTCTCTGCATGTTTGCATGTCTGCTGCTGCAGTAATGTGTTCACTGTCAGTCCCAGAGTCAGGGAAGACTAATGAGGTGCTTCTCTTTTTCTCGCTCGCTCTTTCACATGTCTCTCTTGCCCTCCAGAGGAGGGTGGCTGGGGAGCAGGGGATGACAGGTTGGTTATTTACTCTGCCTTTCATATTTGCCTTTTAGTTCTGTCGTTTCCCCCTCTCTCCTCCAACCATTTTCCTGCAGTCATCTGTTCACTCAGCTGCCTGCGAGAAACCGGTGCCTCTAATGGGCCATATCAGCACAGCAACTGCAGGGAAACAGAGGCCTGTCATTAGACTATATTGAAAAAGAAGCCAGTAGGCAGGGAGAGGGGGAGACGGAAAACCGTTGATATTTATATTGTGTGCACCTACCAGGGCACTAAGACCGGCATGTGACGCCTTCCTGCAAACCCTGCTTTGAAAAAAGGAGTTATCAATATTTCATCAAGAATATATTTTTAATGTTGAAAAAAAGAAGTGGTCCTGTCCGCAAGATAGGCGTACAAATGTAAGACTGTCTAATGAATAGTCCTTGTATTATTCAGTAACCAAATCATTTTTTTGTGCCTCTCAAATGCGAGTAATGATTGACAGAGAGAATGGGGATGGAAATACCTGATGCTAATCAATCATAATAGAGAGCGCGGCCATCTGCAACTGCACGAATATGCCCATTTCTTCCACCCCGACCACATGACGGAGAACATATCGTGCTAAACACCAGCAGTGATCATGAGGTGAAAGATGTTCTTGTGAAACCCAGCTCTCGGTCTCTCTGATACACTTCCTCGCATGTTGCGCTTCCTTTCTCACTGTTAACCACTTGTGCACTATTCACTTCAGTTACTTGAGGGGGAGGCAGGATGTTTCAGAGTTGATATGCTGGGGAAACGCAAGAACAAGAGTCATGTTTTACACAAGATATGCAAAGTCACGGTGCTTTGTAAGTCAAAGAGAGGTCAAAGACTTGAGTCACAAAACAACTTAAAGTCCAGAGAGATTAGGACAAAAAATACAATTTCCAAGAGTTTACTTTTGAGTAATAAATTGACCTTGCAGTCTGGTAATCACAAGAAATCTTCAATATAGTATGTTCAATAAAAGCTCAAACAAAAAGACAACCTTAAAAAGTGTCTAAACAACGTCAGTTGACTGTCTTAAGATATGCCAATGTACCTAAATGGTGTACTTTTAGTGCTCTGGCAATCTACCTTGTTGGTGTGTATTTAAGATTTGGAGGCAATTAATGTTTATTCAGGGGATCTGAGACTGACAGCCACAAATTAGCATAACTCAGCCATTCCACCCAATGGAAAAAGTGAAAACTGTAAGTGCTCATCCTCTTTTGAAAGTGCAGGGAGAAGACAAGAACAAAAGGCACCTCAGTTAGTGGTGTGAAGGTGTTTGAAGTAGAGAATTCACATACTTTGGGCTTTATGCTCAAAGACCCGTCAGCCCTTCAAATACCCCTGCCAGACCTTCTAAAGCCCACTTGAGACAAATAATTAAATGCAAAAATAATGGATGTAGGCTGTGCTAAATTGTTTAAATCTGTGTAAAGGCAGCTTGAGGTTCACTTGCTGTGCCCGCTAGATAAAAAAAAATAAAAAATTAACTGAGTATGTTATGCTTTCAGTGGTCTAAAACTAAAATTTGAGTTCTGGTATCAATTAATGGGATTTAAATCAAATCAAATCTGACCTTTGAACAAGTCAACCCAACGCCTAAGTGATCCAAACAACTGGATCCTGCTTGCAGCTGAATAAATATTCACAGTCAGGTAGACTTTTACTATCCGTGTACAAATCTAATTGTAAAGGCAGTGAAATGGCAGCAAGTAAGTTGCGATACTTGGGTCAGTGACATCTCCACAATACATATAAAAGGATAGCTAAATCTTGTTTAAAACACATCACCTAACCTAGAAAAATGAAACAACATAATAGTAAAAGTTATATGCTAACATGTTATTTATAATAATATAATATATTTTCAAGATAAAGATATTTTTACAAATAAAATAATAATTACAAATTAATATTAAAACGTCTACCATTGATGTGCTTTGGGAGTCACATTTTACAACCTAAACCGAAAAAAACAAAATCACAAATTAAAAACACCTATCACGGAAGACATTGTATTTACTAATTGCACGGTAGGGTAGGGTTGGGCGATATCGCAACAAATTCAAATCTTAAAAATTTAACTACATGATTCAAGTAACTTTTTCTTCATTAACCCTCTAGTTAAAGAAAATTCTATTCCAAGTGCACCACAAAAGAAGTTGTCAAGATGATGTAAATATTAAACAAATCACTTGTTAAATATCTTTGCAGAAAATATGCTTTAACTGCAACTACATCTTGTACAAACTTGTCTTATGGGTCATTGACATATAAGGATTTTTGACAGGCCAATTTTAAAATACAAAAAAAATAATATTTACTGTAATTGCTCAAACATTAAGAATGCTATGCACACATAAATTCATATTAAAATGTAAAATTAAGTGATTTTAGTGTTTTTTCATCTAGTTTAATTGGCCGTAGCCTTAAAAAAATGTAATGTGATGCGACCATGATTTATATTAAAATTAAATAATTTCCTTAACATGCTTAACATTTTTTTAAAATGTTCTCAGTAATTAAAGTGTTTAGAAAAAGTATTTGCATTTGAGTTTTTGTAAATAATGATCTCTTATTTTTGTTCTATAATTTCAGAGTTGCCTTCTTAAATGAAGTTAACAGACTTATTTTTCCTGCAAATTGCATAAAACCATTCACTTAAGCCTACTGTAGCAGTGATTCATATTTCAACCACAGAAATTAGATATTTGATTTTCATTTTAATACAGTTACTGCTATTATTTGTTGCACCACATGATGAGAGGTCGCTCCAAATGACAAAAATACCTTATATCATTAAAAATCTATTTAAAAAGATGTGTGGAAAGTGCAGCACGTGGCATTAACTGCAGGCATTTCTTTAGCCCCAGTTATTTCTGTACTTTGCCCAATATTGGCTGCTCAATTGCTGCTCTTTCACCGGGAGTTTAATTAACAGGCAGTCTGACATATTATAACGCAGAAAAATAAACCAGACAGAAGAGTAAATTAATGTCGGCGGGCTTGAACTTGAAAAATGGTGTGTACTGACATCTTTTCACAGTTGAAACAAGATACCTTCTGATGTTCATTCATGTTTATTTCGTGCTATGACTAATAAAGATGAAGAGATGATCCGTTCATGTGCCGCTTGAACTGAAGCGCTACAGCGATCTGTCACTACATGTTAAAGAGCCACAAAACAGTATTTGTTGTTTGAATTTCTTTAAAAAAAAAAATACAAAATTTGAAAACTGAGGCTTTGTTTCATACTAAAAGTAACCAGCTCTGTCTTGTCCGTCAGTGTCCTCTTTGCTCCGTGATGTATTTTTCAATGTGTGAGAACATGATGTGTGGCATAAAAGTGCCATGGTTTGTCAGACGTAGCAACAGTAACTAAGGGGGGTGGGTCTTTGCAAAAGGTCAATTTAGAGTAGGGGGAGGTTGCTGGCTCAGGTTCTGAGATGACAACATGAACATCTTTCTTATTGTAGAAAATGACTTCTGCAGTTTGTGCTAGACTGCAGGGTCAGAATTAACATGCTGCCTATGGTGAGCGTTTATTTTACTTTGCTTGGCAGTATAATCTGGTAGAATAGATTAAATATTTATTAATAAATAAATAATAAATTACTAATAAATGCATAATTACCAAACTAAAATTACTAGATTTAGTTAGTCTAAGTTTATATCTATAATAGAAAACCCTCTGCGTTGGTTGCACCACATGATATTTGGTCACACATATTGACCAGTTCATATTTTCAACATGAATATATTTGGATATTTTTTACAAGCACAGAATTGGTCACCTAAACAAAACAAGCTAGCTTCCCACAAAAAGTCACTATGAAATTTATGCTGAAAATAAATAATTACAGAAATAACTTATTAGTCATTGTTTTTTTGAGGTCATACCACATGATATCCAAATGTGGTAACTACATACCAGCCGGCAAAAATATGCTTACAAACCTGCTTGATGCTTCCATGGGTCCTTGGCAAATTGGTATATGATGCAAAGTCTTATCTTTGTATGGATTTCAACATAAAAGTCCCAAAATGGTAGTTTTCTTGATGGTCGCACCACATGATTTTTCATAAAATGGAAATCATGGGACAAAGTTATGACACAAATATAAATACAAATTCTTTGCAATTTTATACAGTATTACAAAATACTTTGGAAATTATGCCAAATAGTGCAGAAAATTAATCAGAATAAATTTAGAGTAATTTCAAAGATGTTTCCAAAAAAAAAAAGTTATGACAGGACAGTCGCACCACATGATATTTTGACACTTTGAATAACAGAAAAATTACAAATAACTAATTCATACATGGGAGAGGCCCTTCATATATATGGCATCTTTTTTATTCATTTAAACCCATTTTTAACTGAGAAAATGCAATCGGACAGAAAATTTAGGCGTCACGTCATTGACCCTTATACATATTATATGTTCAGAAATAATGAGGAAAATGCTTTAAAAAATCTAAAAAGTCAAGGTAATTCAAATTCAAAATGACTGAAGGTATAACACCAGTAGACTATTATTAACTATAATGTTCTGTAAAAATAACAGCGGCTTTCAGCCCGTCACCATGATGCAAACACGAAATATCAGACATACATTAGTATTTACAGGTTTTTATTCTCTTGTGCTGTTTTTCCATTGTTTTTTCTATGTAAACATGGACACGTTTGACTGTTGCACTCGCATCTCTTGCAGTGTCTCATGCATGGCACTACATTCTAAAAATGCGGTGCTCAAGTTAAAAGAAGTTCACTCATCTTCTTGCATGTTTTTCCTATTCCACTGCCTGCGTCGCATCTTTGTCAACACAAAAGCGCATTCTGTGTAAATTGCGCCTAGCAATATGAGCGCGTCACACATGAGCAGTTAATCGCATGCGCTGACATGCCATTGGATCTTTCTTTTCTCTTTACTTTTATCATTACATTGTCAAAGTGTCCAATTCTAACGTTTGGTAACATTTCTTTTCAAAATTGTGAATACTCGATTTCTAAAAAATAAAATCGTGGCAAAACATTAATTACGAATTGATAGATATAATTGGAAAAAAAATTTACACCCAGCCCTATTGCTCGGTTATTGTATTTTTTAAAAACATAATTTATAGGAGAAATAGTGTCATGTCAATGACCCATTATGCTACATGAGCATAACAAAAAAAAATTAAATTCTAATCACAAGGTTGTTGTTGTTTTTTTCTATACTAGCAAGAATATGCTACTTTGTGAACAAGATCACAAGGAATCAACCCGTGACTGAGCTTTGGGCAGAAACCAACTAAATAAAAAGTAAAGGTTGCTGAAACAGACAGGTACAAATCAATAGCACAAGATGAAGCTATTCAATATGCAGAATTAAATAATGGAGAAAAAATGGCTTTAGAATCAATACAATCATGCAGAGACCTTTAAAGCACACAGCGCTAATGGTGGGGCCTTCAGTGCACCCGTGTGATTGGTGGCTGGCATCGAGTCAAGCTAAAAACAGGAACTGCAATGGAAGGGTTTGTATGGCTAGAATAAACACACGTATGAAGTGATGGCTTTAAAAAGTCCACAGCCTCCCATGTGACATTTGCATAGAGGTTTGCACATTGCTAACTGCCACTGACTGGGGCCTCTTTCTTTCACCCTCTGGCAGGATATTTGACCTCATCTCCAATACACATTATCCTTCCTCTCTCGTCCAGACTGAGAAAATTAAGTTTCCATGTGAACTGGCCACAAAAACTCCCCGCACACAAAATCTCAGCTGGATGAAAGGCCTTCTATGGGGGAGGATAGCTGCCTGAGTGCTGCTCGAGTTTCCTGCACTCCGAGTTTAGTGTTACAGCCCCAGATGTAAGGATTTTCCTCCACATCCTTACAAATTGAAGGTAGGGGCCGTCCTCTATTTTCTGCCTGCCTAAACATAGCATGTCATAGTATATGATTCCATTTCCTCTGTACAATCTCACCTCCAAACCAATTTTCCCCCTTCCTCTGTACTCGCTTGGCTGATTTGCCTTCTCCTTTCTCTCTTTTTGTTTCCTCTGGAATTCTCTTACATTTGTTAGGCAATTACAGCCAAATGAGGCCCTATTAGGCATGTCTGGAGGCCCCTTCTTTAAAGAGGAGCAACTCTCAGCGGCCTCTATCTCCGACAATGACACCCAAACAGAGAAGCAGGCAGGAGGGAGGAAAAAGAGAGAGAAAAGGGGCATGTCCCTCTCAGCGATAAAGTAAAAAAAAAAAAAGAAAAGAAAAATGTTTACAGCACTTCCAAAAGCATTGAAACATGTGTATCTTGTGTAAATCAGAGCTTTAAAGGCTTGCCAGCCATACTCCACTCCTCCCAGTGCATAAAAGCATAAAAGTTCCATTAAAGCGACTACTTCATGACGAAATATCGACAAAATAATCAGCCGCCTGTGTGCAGAGATCAAAGAGGTAAATCTTCTATCATAAGGGACCTTTAACAGCCAGCACTTTTAAACTAGGATTGTGAGGGGCAATAATGCATAATGAGTGAATGCAACTCACTGAGTTCCAATAAAACGCAGATAAGCTGCAGCAGGGAGACGAAGCTCGCTGCAAGCCCAGCTGCACGTGGGTAGGGTATGGACGGGAACCTTGCCCCTGGCACAAAATCGGAGCTCCATTTTGCAGGAGCAGAGATACTGAACTAAACCAATTGCCCCAAACACAGCTGTGAAGCAGACAGGGCCGAGTCCGAGAAGTGCATCGCTGATAAACTAAAATAGGAGAGTATGAGGCAGGTTGCAGCAAAATGCAAAGAGGGCAAGGTCGCAATTGATTTTCAGAGCCTGGGCGGGTGCCAGATCCACTGAGGGAATAAAAACACTCATCACACTGTCTGAAAAACACATATAGCATAGTGATACACAGGCTTTTCTATGGGTGTACTTTCAAAACACCAACTGAATGTGGGACTGCATCACTTTTTTTTTTTTTTTTATCAAGTCTGAGCTCAGCATTCGGAAACGAGGACCTGATCAAAGTCTCTGACAGGTCTTTTGTCCTGGAATGCGGCGAGTTGTTTTTCCACCTTGCTCCAGTCGCCGCTGATTAGCTGACAAGGCGGCTAACCACCCTCTCCCCTATTTCCAAATTAATTTCCCTCCTTTGATAAAGACAAAGGGTGGGGGGGAAGTGTTTAATGGCCGTGTCCTTCAAAACTAAGAGTGCTAATAAGTGTGAAAAGGAGATTTGTTTAAGTGATTTTCTTTGAGACTTGCAGGCATGGAATTAATTACCTTGATTAAATATTGTCTGTACGGCTGATGAAAGATAGAGTAGAATTAGCGGTCCCTTGTTGAACTTGTATGGTGCTGAATGAGATGTGTCCCGATTACAAAGACCAAAATGATGGCAACACTCAAAGGAGACAAAGAGCTAAAAACAGGCCTAGTGGCTGCCATCCTCCAAACTCAAACAAACGGATTTCAATCCATCTTCCACAATGACTTTCTATAACACTGTAATATATGTGTACTAAAACCAAAGGACTGAGAAAGACCTATTTCCCAAAGTGAACAGTACTGTGTCCAATGGCAAAAGGATTTCGTTGAGTTGAGTCTCCAAAACAACCTGAAGCCTTCGGAGTCATTTGGCAGAAGAGTAACATAACGCAATTCAATGCTTGCCTAGGTTTTACATAGGCACTAAGGGGACTAAACAACCTCTCAGTGGCTCTTCCAACCATAATCCCACCGAACTTTTGCCTCCTAACCACAGAAGAAGGTTTTCTAAAGGCTTCACATCACAGCTTTGTGCTTCATTGCGAAAAGCTATACTCTTAACCACCCTCCCACCCACCAAACACACACAACGACAACCCCCCCACCCTTCTGTGAATGGGGGGAGTTTTCTACAGCTGGGTAACAAAGCATGACCCAATAATCCTCAAGGCTGACTCAAAGCTAGAGCCTCCTCTCTAAGGACTTTATAAGACAGAGGCTGTAGGCCGGGGTGGGGTGGCTGGGCTGAATTACACAAACGATAATTAATCATTTTTATCAAATCGGTTTCCTGTAATAAGCTCTCCATCCCTTTATATTTAGGGCAAAAAATCTAACCATTCATACGCTAACGATGAATTTAACATCTACCACATCCTCAGGCTTTGGTGTTGCACTATGGCTTCTGGAAAGTGTACAAATTATGCTGTGAAATTTCTGGCAAACTTCGGAGTAAGCCTGGCTTACCGTGAGTAAGCATCTGTGTATGAATCTTTGCGAGCTTGCATTTTGCCGAACATACTGAATAAACCTTAAAAGCGGTTTACACTGTTACGGTGTCTTTGAGAGTTTTAAACAGGTCTAAAAGAAACGGTGGCATTGATGAGTCAATGGTACAACAAAAACGGAGACAAAAAGAGTTTATTCAAGCATACACGGGTGGAACTTGTAGTTGTACTGGTGAGAAAAGAAAAAAAACACACACCCACACTGCACGTTTTTGAGACTGTTCATGGTTAAGGACACAAGTAATGAACTCCCCTATCAGATGCATGCATGTCCAGTTCTCAGTTTCTGTATCCATCAAAACTAAAAAAACACAATCTACACACACAGAGCAAAACAGAATGCAATTAAACCTGCTTTATCTCAGTTTATCAAGTGGTGACGTCCCCTTACTGTCAGATGCCTGATCTATCAAGGATCTACACTATCCATTGTTTCTTTTACAATCCAAAAGACTGTGCTTATTCACACTTAAAAGGTTAATGTTTAAAAACTCAATCTTAGCAGTACTTAGGCAACACTGTGATTTTTGGTCACCTGCTTATTATCAGAATTAAACTTATAAAGTTGAACTACTTCATGGAACACTATTAAAACCATGTATGCAGAATAACACAAAATTAAGACGAAGGGACTGTGCCTTTAAAAAAAGGCAGTGAAAACGGCCAAGTATACAAACTTTTGAGGATATTCTCGAATATACGGTAACTTTAAAAACACAACATATCTTTAACTAGATCTATTTAACGTGAAAAAGGGGCTACACTGACTCGTGAAGGGAGCTTTTCAAGGTTGCTAAATAAGTGCCCATGTTATTTCATTAAAGTTAGGTTATCACGTTTCCACTAACACTGGCCTTTTAAAGGGACACAGTGGATCTTTGTGAGAATAAATGAATAATGGCTTCTTTATTGAATTAGTTATATGTATACTTTCACTACTCTCATAACACCTACAATTATTGGAGATGTGGGGCTTCCTGTAACTCCTATTTCAAGAAAAGAAAGCTAACATTATAGGAAAATTGTTACGGGTCTACTAAATGACAGATTTTTTATTTGCTTTATACTGTTAGTATGTGCTTATAGCCTAAATATTTAATATTGTGAAAGGTTTTGTTGATCTTAACTAAAGCCTTAAGCATTACAAATGTCATATTGGGTCTTAAAAGTGAGATGCAATTTTACGACATGAAACGAGCACTTCTTTTATAATTTTGTGCTTTGGAAGCATACAAAGGTCTGTGCGTATTTTTAAAAATGACTTTTCCTTTTCTTTCACGATAGTATTTTACCAGCATGTTTACTGAAGTGGAGCGAGTGGGGGAGGAAAATGTATAGACATTTGGGCAGCCATTGAAACTGCCTTCGTGCTCTAAATACCAAAGCCTTTTCAAGTTAGTTTGGCCATTTTTTAGATTTAGTTCGTTTAAATGAAGCTTGAAAGTGCTGTGACGGTTCTTTATGGTTTAGAAAAGCATTTTTACACACCGAAAAAAAAAACTGCCATTCGGCGAATACAGAAGAGCTAGCCCGATGTGAGGGGGGTATTGAGCTATTGTGCTGTAGCCTCTACGAGGACAACCCAACGACACATTTAGCCGAATAGTACATTTTTTACTCATGTTAACGCTTACATCAACAAAGGGTCTTCGAAATAAAACAACAGAGGGCTAGATAAAGTCTAGGAACGCGTTTTATCCTTCGTTTTACTACAGCAAATACGAGTCCTTTGTCTTGACTAACCAGCAAATAAACAAAAGATATGGGAGTTGGATTCAAGCGGATTACCCTGGACTTAATTATATCAAGAGACCCAACAACCGTCAAGCAACCACACACACTCGGAGAAAAGCTAATAATTCGCCGAAGACAACTTTAAACTGGAATATTAGCAACAAAATAGCAGCGCTGTGTGCTACAACAGAGATTCAACGTGACCAGCAGGATAGTCTTTTCTTCCTCGCGACCTGGAAAAAATGTTCCGTTTCGACAGACCTCACTGTGTTCCTTCAAACATACACTATTTACTATCAGTTTTAGTCTTTTCTGTAACTTATAAGGCATATAAGTGTTTTATCAAGTGTTACGTGAACATAACAGCTACCGATTCCAATGAATTCCGCATTAAAGCCATTGCAACGTAACATACCCAACGGGAAGCCCTTTAATTTTTAAAACATGAGCTCCGTTTCTTTCGCAATACTGCAGGCATTTAAACGCTCCCTTACTGGCAGAGTGAGAAATCGACATGTAGAAACAAATTAGTTTCTAAACGAGACCACTTCCATTTTTCTCAAGAAACTTCGTTTGCTGGAAAAGTGAAACAAATATTTCTGATGTAACTTTCAACCTACTCTGGACGGTTAAAGCGGCACTTACCGACTTGTAAGACGTTGTCCACACAACCGGTTTCCAAAAGCCGGATTCCTCTGCGGAAAGGCAGTCCCTCTCCGGTACCCCCTGTCCCTGCGGTGCCTGTTGTGTTTGTAACCCCTCCGGGGACTGTACCAGATCCAACGGACGCGCTCGAGCCCACTACCGGACCCTCTTCACCCGCCACTCGGCACTGAAACGACGAATACATACATATTTCCCTTTCGTTCCTCGGGAACGACCAGTACACGATACGGCGCTGAACCGGTTCGGGGATCCGCTCGAAGCGCTCCTCCACCCTCTCGAAGGCCCATTTCTCCGCTACGGCCTTCGCGGCGCAGTCCAGTAGAGACTCCGGGCAACGGAAGCGAGAGTTCGGGAATCCCGGGCCAGGCCCCGGACCCGGTCCTCGAGGAGCGGGACGCAAACACGGACGCTTGCTGGCCGGGGGCAAGGAGAGGTGAAGCGGCGGCTGAGGCAATAGTTCTCCACGTCCCTCCGCCATGACAACCAAATAAACACTGAAGTGAGGACCGTGGCTCTAGAAGCGCACAACGGGAGGGTCGTCACTTCACGTACGTCACAACCAATAACAAACGCGCTTCAGCCAATCGCGAGGTCGCGCTGCACCGAGGTGATGCGCATGTGTGCGCCGAAGGGACAGGCACGGTGTTGATCGGTGGACAGTTTGTTACAAACTCAACTCGTGCACTCTGAATCTGATCTGCTGCGGTGTGTTTTGTTTTTAAACATCTTCCGTTGGCTCAATAAGCAGCAGAAGCGCAGAGAACCGAGCGCTTGTTTTTAAAAGGGCACCAATTCGTGTCAGCGGAACGATACAATCTGCATTCTCTGAATGTGCGAGATGCATGTTTTACCCATCAAGCGTCGTAAAAATGCGGAGAACTCTCCAGCTGCCCTTTGAGTTTGGTGGGACTGAAAGTTTGAAATGTTTTTATCATAATGTAACTCTTCACAGATGTCTACTACCCACCCTGGTGGCCAAGTATGTAATGTCAGTTGATTGGTGCTGTCAAGGTCCATCTAATCATGATTAGAAATGTATGTTCCTGTCATAACTCATGTAGATATATATTAGAAACGTGTATTTCTTTTATGTATTGCGCCCTGCGGAATTATTATTATTTTTTTCTCTCCTGAGGTAGGCTATAGGGGAAAAAACTGTAATGAGCTTAGGACTGCATTCACAAAACATTAGAACAATGTCATTTTAAATTCAACGGATGCAGAAATTTGCAGTCTACTTTTACAATACTGCTCAAAAGTTTGGGATCAGTAAGATTAAAAAAACATTTAATTAAAAAATGAATTATTATGAATTTTTAATGAATACAATCAGCAAGGACATTAAATTAGTCAAAGTCTGTCATTAAAGACATTTAATGTGACAATAGAAAAAAAACTATTGCAAATAATTATTCTTTTGAAAAAAAATTATTGTTTCTATAAAATAGTAGTGCAACTGTTTTCAACATAGATAATAGGAAATGTTTATTCAGCAGCAAATCAGAATATTACAATGATTTTTGAAGGATCATGTGACACTTAAGATTATGCTGAAAATTCAGCTTTGCATCACAAGAATGGAAATACAATAAATTTTACATTGTATTAAAATAGAAAACAGTTAATAATATTTTACAGTACTGCTGTTTTATATTGTAAAATATTATTAAATAAATGCACTTAATGAGCATAAGCAACTTCTTTATAAAACAATCAACATCAAACTTTTAAACAGTATTGTGTACATTTAATAATTAGAAAATAATCTTCACAGGTAGTAAAGTTAGTACATATTTCATTCTAATAGCATATAGCACATTTGTCATATTTGAGTAATAAAATTGTACATAATTATATGTGCAACAAATTTTCTGCAATCATGACTATAATGTTTTGCTCAGAAAGAAGGTAAGCATTTTTGTTCTTTAAATCTTGAAGATAAAATGAATACAATCAAATTTTCACACATGCTTTGAATGTTAGAAATGTTTAAATTGATTTATTGTAATATCTGCTGGCCAAAACATTATACCTGACAATCGTTTTAAATTGTTTTGTGTTTCATAATTATTTTACTGTTTAAAAGTAATGGCAGATTCTGATGTGAAAGCTTTCCTACTTCCGATAACACGGTTGCATTAGCGAACTCTGCACTGTTTTTCCTGGGCGTGTGTCTATACATAAATTGAAATTCAAAAAGAAAAGCTCCCTGAGAAGTATTCACTGGAGTAAAGTCTCTACAACAGTGCAAACATATTTTGTAACAGACATAAATCTTCATTATATAACATTCCACTTTTTACCTCACACTTCTAACTTCATTTTGCATGTCTATTTCTCACCCTATTAGCCCCCCCCCCCCCCCCCCCCCCCCTCCCTCACACACACACACTCAAGAAACTTCACCTCCTGCCCTGTTGTCTTCTCCCACCTCTTAGCAGCTCTAGGCCAATTATGTGTTTTATTGTTAATTTTGAAATCATTTCACTTAATTGTTAAAAAAAAAAAAAAAATCCTATGGGATCTGCTAGACAAAGGCCATTAAGAGTGCAGATGATACTAATGTTGCCCACATTTATTGCAACTCTCTTGACTGCACACCACGATGGCTCGAGGGCCGATGTCAACTTGGTGATATTTGTATGTTGTCTAACTCTGCTGACATGCACTTCGTAAGGTGTCATGTTAACATTACAACCCAGGAATGACAGAATTAAGGAAAAAATCACATTTTTCAACCAAATTGAAACTTGACATCTTGTCCATGTATTTATACGAGGGCATGTTTTTCGTATTTGGTTCTAAACACTGAGAATGTTTGTAAGATTGTTTGTTTATATGTTTATTTGTCTGCTGCCTCTTAGGGAACCAGAACAGCAGGTGTGGGGAGAAGTAATGACAGGACTCCATTTTACTGGCTGTCACATCCCAGCATGCTCGCCACTGTCCAGTCGAGTGCACCGACTGAAAGATGACAAGCTGACAGCTCACCACACAGGATACCAGGCGTCTAATGACATTCTGCGAGTACTCTGTGTGTATGTGTATATGTATATGCATGACAGTCTGGAAGAGGGAGTCTTGTCACTTCTGGTGCTTTTCAAAGTACCATGGGCTCCCAGTGTACGGAAATGTCCTTGAGGGCAGAGACATGGTTTTTTACGGACAGCACCCCACATGCCAACCACGTTGGTTATTATGGAGGCGAATCGAAGGCAATGTTTTTCTGCTATCGGGTATTTTTATCAAACATTTTCATTCTAAGTCAGCGCAGTTGTGTTACAGTACTGATTACATCTGATTCAAGTGCTTCCCAACCTGATCGCACCATGATTTTTTTCAGGATCGTTCGTCTGGGGGAATGTTGGCACATCAACACAAATCGAACAATGGACCGAAATATAATGGCACTGGACGCTACCAGTTTCCAAGGCAACAATTGTGACATATTTGGGGGAGACAAGACAGGTAATTGGAAAAAGATTGATGGGGTACAAGAGAGTGGAAAAACCCTATCAAAGGAGGTCTCACTGGGAATAACAACAATACAATAAAGGGTCTTGCATCCTTCCGAGCCATCGGCGGCCTCCTGTCCATCTATTTTCAGGCCCAATTCAATGGCTTCAACACATCTGTCAGTCTTCCGTCACGTGAAAGTGTACAAAAAGATACATATTGCTAAACGAAGCGCCATCAAAAATTATTCATCTTCAAGGAATATCTTAAAATTCCCTGTTTGTTTCTTTACAGAATTGCATTTCTCCATTTCACTGAAAAACCTGTCAACTGGATAACTGTAAATTACTGTATCATACACTAAGATTTAGTATCACATTATATGTAGTTTTTATTGTAAAATTCTGTCTAATGTATGGTTTTTCCAAGTAAAAATATAAATTACCATATAATTTACAGTGAAAAACAGTAAAACATGGTTGTCACATGACGTATACATAACCAAACCAAACCCAATGGCCAGACAAAACTAGCCCAATGACCCTAGGCCAAACATCAAAATATGCCAGCCCCATACCTAAAATACATATTTTACATTAATGTTATGCAATAGGCACAATTCCAACTTGAAAATCACTATATAGTAGTAATAAACAAAGTCTGTTTTAATAATGGAGCATTAAAACAGACTGGGCAAAATAGCCAGCAGTTTTATCATTGGTGGAATATAAAATATTTCAATACAAGCATCTCAGTCAGTATATAATTCATGGAATAATTTAAACCTTTAACCCACAAGAAAAAAAAAGAAAAGGGAAGGGAAAGGGGTTAAAAGTAGCCCAAATCAACTGGAAAACCGTGGACCTGGCATTATTATTGGACTATTGCATTGGACTATTGCATTATTTTAGTGTCATATGTGGTACCCTTATCATGTTTGGTCTTAGTGTGCACTGCATATAGAGTACTGGTCATGTTTCATGGACAGTCTGCTTGCGATGAATTGTAAATAATCATGGTTTTTATTTATTTATTTTTAGTACCACCTGTATTATTATGGTGGTTATGAGAAGATTTTAAGATAAAAAGCTAATTCAAGTAGGTATGGTATATATACACAGTTGTCAAAATATACCGGTTATCCTGTAATCCCAGAAATATCGTCACCATATTTTCTAAAGTGAATTTCTGGCAACCTCAACTGCCATATTTGTACTGAATATTTTTTTACAACAGAATATTTTTACAATGCACTTTTCTGTTCATTTCATGTTGCTTCTTCTTCTTCTAGGCTCTGTTTGGACTTGGCAAACTCAAGCGGGGTGTTTCTCAGCCTGACACAGTGTCTAAGAATGCACAGAAGCCTCTAGGGTTAATGGTTGAGACATTTTCAGCATAACCAAACAAAACAACAAGAGCGTATGTGTGTATCAGAAGGTTTTGACTGCCTTCCCCTCTTCGTACGCGATGATGTCAGCAAGATCAGGGCAGGTTGTGGCTCTTTGCCGTGCGGCAGTTGGAGAGGGGAACAATGGCGGTGTTGATAGAGAACCCAGCTCCACCTGTAGGGCCTGATTTTTATCTTTGCGGCGGCCCCCTCCCCCAGGCCCTTCTTGTCATCGCTCTTTGCAGTGTTCATTAAATGGAGTCAGACTTTAGCAAGAGAGGAGAGCCCAAGTCATCCATGTGAGAAAAAAAGAGAATTACCTAAGCGTTTTGTCTCACAGAGTGTGGCTCAGCTAATGTCTTGAAGGCATGCTGATCTCTTCACAAAACCTTCTCCCCACACAATAGATAAGACAGCATGTAGTTTGGCATGCAAAACGTATAAAGCCCAGCCTCTTTGTTGCCTGTGGTGAGAGGCTTTCAGTCTCATTTGGTCTGTTTGATTGGGCTGATAAGATGCCTGTCAGGGTCAGGTCAGACTGAACATTTGTTGTGCTGACAGTGTGATGATTGAGACATTGGTGTCAATTAGGTGTTTGTGTATTGGGCCTGGCATAACTGCTATTACTTGAGCATGCCGGCTTCCTCCCACAAGTGTACCAGCGTCACCTCCTTTATGCCTCTTTGTCTGTGTATTCCTTCACTTGGCCTCACAGGAGCTAAATTTATGACCAGGTCTGTCCTCGTCCACTCAACCCCCCGTCACTGGCCGCTTCTTCGGTGTTCACACCAGAAGTGACAGAAGCTCTTAGCCCCTCTTCACACATCCTCACCCTCTTTCCGCCACTGTGCCGTGTCCTCTCTCTCTCTCTCTTTCCCTCATTCACCTTCTTCCTCCTCCAGCCCTTACTCTTTGTTGTGGCCTAAAGCTATTTAAGGGTGCAGGATGGAGCTGGTCTCATGAGAGGGCCCAGGACAAATAGAAGGAGTGTTTACTGTGGAGGCACTGATATGTCCTTTGGGGCTGTGCTGAGCATGCAGCTGCAGGAAAAAGCATGGATGAAGGCCTTTATGTCACCCCCTTTCACCTGTCCACAGGAATCCTCCAGACAGGAGTGTGTAAAGCACTTGAGTATACTAACAAAGTACAGTTACTCAAGTATTAGTTGGGGGAAATTGGACTTTACCCAAGGGCTGTTGAAATAATTGTACTCAATCAGGTTTCTAAGAAAACAAGAATCTTGGAACAAAATGCATCACAATTTCCACAAAAATATTAATCAGCACAACTTGTTCTAAAACTGATAATAACAAGAAATGTTTCTTGAGAAGAAAATCAACATATTTGAATGATTCCTGAAGGATCATGTGACACTGGAGTAATGGCTGCTGAAAATTCAGCTTTGCCATCACATGAATAAATTATATTAAAAAATATCTCAAAATAGAAACCAGTTATTTTAATTTGTAAAAATATTTCACAATATAACTGTTTTTACTGTATGCTTTTGCAGTGTTGGTGAGCGTAAGAATCTTACTGACCCCAAACTGTGTATATATACGATTTGTTTTACTGTACTAGGTTTTATTTGAAATAATTTCATTGTGTTTTGTAAATGGCTCAATTTTTTTTATTTATTTAAAATTAACCTGTATTTATCATGTATTCTTAAAAATGTCTTGAGTCCTTTTACCCAAAGCAATGCAATTATAATTTTCGTAACCATTGTTGAAAACTTGTATGTAAAATGCAAATAACAATATTCAAACAAATATAAAATTAAACATTTAATAATTGAACACCTGGTAAGTCCTAGAGCAGGCGTTTTGATTATTTGCACAACATTTGATGATTGCTTTGCAAGGGACTCCTTCATGAAACATCAAGACAGATACTGTATATATTTTAATGCATAAAGACACATTTAAACATTTTTTACTCTGAAAAAATTAAGCATAATATTATAAAGACTTCATATTTTTGCAAAGTTAGAATGATTAAATATGTTACATTATTTTATTTTGTATTATATTTAATATTATATTTAAAATATTTTAAAGATAATCATTTTTAGTAACATTGACATTTATTTGTGTAGTGTTTTTCAATAAATAATAACCCTTATGACTACAGTGACAGCATAAAAATACAATATGGAAATTAGTTTTTTATTCTTACTGAAATAATCACATTAAAAGTAAACTCGTTTTAATTTCAGTTACTTTTAATTGAGTAAAATGTTCCCTAGTAAAAAATAAACATACTCAAATGTAGTTAATGTATGCTACAAATACATTTACTTATTTCTGTGCTTAATAAACATACCCTGCAACTGTACTTTTGGTATACTAATCTGGTATACTTAAAGTCTGCTAAATTGGAACAACTAATTTTTTTTTAATAATTGTTCAAAAGTAATGCTTTAGTCTAACTAAAGATATACTGAAGTATATTTGATTAGTCTAAAGTAGAACTATTGCAAGTATACTTGAGGTACACTTTAAATATCTTGCATTTAAAGACCAAATAAAGTTTAATTATAATTTTTATATCAGTAAGTCTGATATGTGAGGAGATATGTTAATAGGTTTGAACTATACTTAGTATGAAATAAATGTATTTTAAATATATTACTTTTTTACTAGGGTTGACACTGTACACTCATACTTCAGTACAGTTTCTCTTATAAACTCCTAACCCCAGTGTTCAATAACTACTTATGGAAATGAGCTCAAATGGTGCCAATATATTTCCATTTTCTCTTTAATCAGTTGTCCTAAATCATGTTTTTCTACAACAATCACATTCATGTGAATTGTACAGTCTGTCTCCCTCTGTAGTAATCAAGCTTCGAGACAGGAAACAGTCAGTGGAAATGGCCAGGCTCCTAAATGAGCCTCTCCACCAAATAGTCTGTATGGCTTCAAAACAGCACGGACAGAAAGCACTGTGTTGTCTGTCTCACGCTCATGTAGTGTGATTGCTCCGATGTTTCTAATGGTGTTAGGGATTGATTTTACGCACAGCAGGCCTCTAGGCCTCGCTCGCCTCCATGCAGTCCAAGAGGCTTATGTGACTAGCGCGATAGGCTACAGGGAGGTGGGTGCTCATCCCGATAACCGTGATGTGTGTATTTGAGCACAGCAGATGCCCCAGGTCTACATTATACCTCATTTGCATGTTCAAATAAGTCAAAATCCACAATAGAATAAATATCACCAAAAGGGCAAAGCTTTAGATGAATGACAATGAGATCAGGTTGCTGAAGATTAGATATTACTTTGGAATGTCACCCTGATCCGTGAAGCTTGTCTCTATGGATACCAGTCGTCTAGATACATTGCAGATATGGAACCATGAAAGTGAACTTACAACAACAGTGACATATATGGCGGATATTGCCATTGTCTTTGTTCTTTTGATTTGTCTGCCTAAATTCATTCTTCTGCTAACAATGCAGGTTTCTTGTTCCTGTCTGTATTTTTAATTGCGTCCTCTCAGCATCCCTACACAGGACACTAGACATTGTTTCTGGGGCACCATTTGCACATGGCAGGGTAGCTACTGGAAAATATAAATTAATATGCTTTAATAACATTTAATTAATATTATTATTTTATTTAGTATTTTAAACAGTTTTGGAATATGTATATATTATATGTGACCCTGGACGACAAAACTGGTCATAAGGGTCAATATTTAGAAATTAATATTTATACACCTTCTGAAAGCTGAATAAATAAACTTTCCATTGATGTATGGTTTGTTAGGACAATATTTGGCCGAGCTTCAACTATTTGAAAATCTGGAATCTGAGGGTGCAAAAAAATCTAAATATTGAGAAAATCGCCTTTAAAGTTGTCCAAATTAAGTCCTTAGCAAATGCATATTACTAATCAAAACTTACGTTTTGATGTATTTACCGTAGAAAATTTACAAAATATATTCATGATCTTTACTTAATATCCTAATGCTTTTTGGCATACAAGAAAAATCTATAATTTTGACCCATACAATATATTGTTGACATATGCTACAAATATACCCGTGGGTCATATATATACATACATAGATTTATTTTGCCTTTATTATAATATGCTTATCGTAATTTTTAATCAATTTTAATCTGTGAGTGATTCGTTCATACATTTTTCAATATTAAAAAAACAAAAACGTTTTATTTGGTTTTATATTGAAAAAACAGTGAACGAAGGATAGATTAATTTATATATCCACAGCTGTGCTATGATCCAAACTGTGTGTTTATTGCTTTTCTGTATCCATTTAAACTAATTTTAAAGGCTGAAGTGCTTGGTTTTTGGTTTGTCTGATAAGGTATGCACATCTCTGACTTCTGTGGCAGCCATTGTTGAACCTTTGATACCTCCAGTTGATACCTCCAGCTCTCTGCTGTCTTTTCAGTGAGGTCTCACCCTGCAGAGAGGCTGCTCTTCACTACTGCATGACTGAAACAGTTTGACAGGAGAGAGAGTCTGGGTGTAGTCAGACTAGAGCGATGGATACAGAGACACATTCTGCTCCTCCTACAGTGCATCATGCAACATTTTATGCAGCTCTATTTTTGGAAAGTAAACATTTTTTATAGAATTTACACCACAAATAATTTTAGGATTCTGTTTGATGTGTTGCAGAACTGAAGAATTGGTTCTCTTTCAATTCAAGAGTGTGAATTGCAATGAAATTGGCCACACCCACAGGACGTTGAACTGGAATTTTGAATGACAGGAAGAGGAATTTACTGGGTTGTAATTGAAAGAAATTCAACATAGGTAATGCATTCGGTGTTCTTACTCTGGTCCAAAATGCAATTTCAAAACTTTCAAAGGGCGGTTTTATGAGGCCAAAAATGTTTATCAATCTTTGCTTTTGCATTTTAAAAAAGAAAATCACAATTTTATGAATTCCTTTAAATTTTCTTAAATTTACTTTGTTGCATTCAAATTTTAATTGCAGTTCTGCCTCCTGATTAGTTCACATCAGAATTAAAATTTCCTGATACAGTCGAAATGAAATTAAGGTTTTTCAAGAAAAACATTCCAGGATTTTCCACCATATAGTGGACTTCAACAGGGACCAACGGGTTGAAGTTCCGAATTGCAGTTCCAATGCAGCTTCAAAGGGCTCTATGCGATCCCAGCTGAGAAATAAGGGTCTTATCTAGTGAAATGATTGGATTTTCCAAAAAATATAAAAATGTATATACTTTTTAACCACAAGTGCTCATTTTGCACTAGCTCTGCCATGCGTGTCCTTGACTTTTTTTTTGACATTTTAAACAATAAACTGATACAAAGACATAAATATGTCATTCAACATACAACAACTTTTGAATGGGCCTCCTTCTCCACAATTTTAAACACTACGGTACTTCCGCCTTTGTCACACGTGACCTTTCCAACGTGAATACATAATGCGTGAAGTTGTGGACGTGCACCGCAGAGCTAGTGCAAGATGAGCATTTGTGGTTAAAAAGTATATAATTATTTATTTTTATTTTTTTGTTGCACTAGATAAGACACTTATTCCTTGGCAGGGATCGTGTAGAGCCCTTTGAAGCGGCATTGAAACTGCAATTTGGACCTTCAATCCGTTGATCCCCACTGAAGTCTACTATATGGAGAGAAATCCTGAAATGTTTTCCTCAAAAACCTTAATTTCATTTCAACTGAAGAAAAAGACATTAACATCTCGAATGACATAGGGATGAGTAAATTATCAAGACATTTTAAATCTCAAGTGAACTAATCCTGTAATTCAAATTCATTTCAAATTTAGGAATTCAATTCTGAATGCCACACAAACCTGGTCACAGTGTTTTTTTAACATAGTTTTCCAATCATGGGGATTTAACAACATCTGAGAAAAGGTCAATTTTTCAAACAACAAAGAGTTTGGTTGCTTTTTAACTTTGATCACTCTCCTTCTGTTTTCAAGTCCACCATTTGCAATCATTTAGTGGCAAAATTAGAAAACACTAATTAACAAAAAAAAAAAAAAAGTCCCCTCATCACTGCCTGCTCATTGTGACTAAAGAGCCAGTAGGCAACACAACTAGCCTTTCATTCTCCAGGCTAGTGGAGTTCTTTGCAAACACAATTAAGCTGTGGAATCATGTTTAATTACTTTCCTGTTGTATCCAGTTCTTTAAGGATTCCCTCACAAACAACAGTTTTAAATACAGGCACCTGCCGGGCTGCTCATTTTCCCACACCTGGTCCTGCAGAAATGTCAACATAAAAGCAGCTCCACCCAGCATTCAGGGTCACGGTCTGGTCTCTGGATCTCACCATACCTGCTAGAGCACCGCCCCACTTAACATCAAGCACTCTGAAAGCGCAGTAAATTAAAGATCATAAATCATGCACTATTCATAAGAGTCTCCATCCGGCCCTTTCACTGCCTGCAACCCTTCTCCCCCTCTAATGGCATTGAGCATTCGCAGGCCTCCGAAGCGCTCCATCCCATCCTGTCCTTTTGACTGAGCATAGTGTTCTGGACCACTGCATTAAAAGCTGATACCCTGAGCAAAGCCAAATGCTCTCCATCAACCATCATCTCACGAGACCATTGTCTGCTAGAGGAATCACCAGATGGTCTGCACCATATCGGCCTAGGTATCAGTTTTACACCAGGGGAGAGATACATTATATAGCGGTGTGGTTTTCTTGTTCTGTCTGGGTCTGACGTGTGAGCTTACTTGGTTCAAGCTATATCGGGCTCAGATATTTGGAGGGAGATTGGAAAGAGAAGCAGCGAGAATGGTGGAAATGTAATTCACCATTACATAGGTCATGGCCCGCATAATCTGGTGCACTCTCACTAATGACTGATAACATGAGGCAGGCAAGGTGTGTCAGCCCTCATCAGTCTTTCTAATTAGAGATGTGAGCACACATCTTTCAGAAGCCCTCCCTCCTGAACGCCATTAAACGTGCACACATATACACTTACATGCACTTCAGCCCTGCTGTTGTGAAAGACCCAAAAGGAAATGCCTTGACTTGGTGTAACTGCTCCATTCATCATCATCTCTTTTCTTCACTATAGACTTTTGCAAGATGGGTTTCCAGAATTACTGATGTCCATCTATCTCAGCATCCTGCCAAGACCACTCAGTTCACTTCCAGATACACACTATTATGGTGAAGGGCTGCAGGGTGAAATGTGGACTCATCTCCTTAATTGAGAAAGGAAAGAAAAAAAGGTAATTATTTATGCTATTTAATTCTCTTCATAAAGCCACTCCACAATGGATGCAACAGGGGAGGTGTAAAGTGTGGTACAATATTTTAATCGCTGCTGAGAGCATGCAAAAAAGGACAGATATGATTGAATTGATCCAATTAATTCAGGTAGTTTGTCACTTGTCTGATATAAAATTATAATCAGAGGTGGCACTTAACATTTTTCCTATATCAGTGAGGAAAACGATAAACAATGTCCTGAATTGGTTTGACAAAATGTTACTTATTTACACAATATATTTGTAAATAAAGCTTTATAAAATTAAGATTATTGTAAATGACAGTACAGACATTTATAATACTGCAGTTTATATATATATATTTCAAATAAATGCTGTTGTTTTTAACTTCGATTCATCAAAGAATCCTGAAAAAAAAAAAAAAAAAAAAAAAAAAAAAAAAAAAAAAAAAACTGTATGATGGTTTCCAGAGAAAATTAATGAATGAATAACCTTTTCAACACTGATAATAATAAATGTTTCTTAAGCACAAAATCAGCATCTCTGAATGATTTTTGAAGGGTCATCTGACAACAAAGGCTCGCAGTAATGGCTGCTGAAAATTCAGCCTCATATCACAGGAATATATGACATTTTAAAAATGTTTAAATAGAATAAATTATTTCAAACTATTTCTGTTTTAACTGTATTTTTGATCCAATAAATGTAGCCTTGGTGAGCATAAAAGATTTTCAAACAAATATTACTAACCTCAAACTTTGTGTGTGTGCGCGTTATATAAATATAGTTTCATTGTTTGAGATCATTATATGCAGCCTGCTACCTTTACTAGGATAACTCTGCTAAAACATCCTAAGTTTTCCATGAGTACTTTGTTCATGAGAGGTGCATTGTCCATCTTCATGTGGACAGTGTCTCTCTTTATATGATCGTAGGCATAGGCAGCCTTGAGACTGATTATACTAGCACTGGCAGGCACAGCTGTTTTATCACACACCGTTCATGACCTGTTCTCTGCCTCCCCTCCTCAGGCCTCTTCTAGTGTAAGGGTAAACCAAGTGCCAGACTGACAAATGGAGATCTCCTCTAACAATAAACAGAGGGATGTGTGGACAGAGGAACCAAGCCGCCGACCAGAAGATAGAGAGCACAGGCGCATTTAGAGGAGGTTACCGGCAGTGTAGTCATTTCACGCTTTTCAAGAGATTTTAACAGATCTGTTTACAAAGCAGAGGAGAAATGATTGGGCTCACTGCGTTTCCAATCACGGACAATTAAAAAAGCTCTCAGTTAGAAAGTCACAATAAAAGAAATCTAAATACCTCTGAAAAGACGGTACGTTTTGTCCCTGCAAATTTCTCTGCGGAATTTAATGCATTTCACAGTTTGTTTATTAGCGCGCCAGCCATGTGGAATGCAGAGTAATGGCACCACTGAGGGAACACATTGCAGGGACCATTAGCTAACTGGAGCAGCTCAGACACTGAGTTTAGAGAGATGTCCAAAGTGTGACACACACACACATCTACTGTGCACACACACACTTGCCAATGGAAACACTTCTTACCCTTTTACTGTTTTGATGAGTCACACCGGTGTTTATTTTGCAATATTCATACTAGCTGAAAATATAAAGCGTCTATTTGGCTATCAAAACCTTTTTAAATAACTCAATTTAACAGATATGTTGTCTGAAAAGCTAATGTTGGAATGGGAAATCATAGGAAATGTTTACTTTTACTTCAATTATCAACTTTCTGTCACAGACTGATGAGGCACAATTTCAGGAAGACGATGGCGATCAAACAAAAGGTATTTTTATAAGTAAATCCAAAAGACAGGCAATAATATCAACTTACATAGACAAGAACGGACGAAGACTAAGGGAGAACGGAGGAAGTTATAAGGACTTATAAAGCATGAACCAAACAAAGGAGACTAATGAGATAATTAAGACAACAGGTGAACTAAATGACTAATTAAACAGAATGGGGAAAACTAGGTCACAGGGGAAAACGAAAACCAGACATATAACACTTTCTCAATATGTCTGAATTTCATCTTACAATTTTGAGAATATAGAACATAAAGCTATCTGCCCCCAGTGATAAACAAATTAAAGAATCAAATCATATGAAAAAAAGTATATGTCATTAGAGTCTACATGATGACACTAGAAAAATATGGCTGTTTATTTTCTCAAAAAAAAAAAACAATCTTTAAAGAATATCTAGGAAGCAATTACTAATTAATTACCGCAATATTGATTTCTTGCTAGAAATGATATCAGAAGTTGAAAAAGTCATTTAAAAACATATTACAGACAAACTGCCCATGAACCAAACCTTTCAGATACCATTTAATGTTTTTGCTAAACTGTCATGGAATTCGAACACACAGGATAGCGGGACATCACAGGCAGTGAAACATATATCTATGCTGCTTTCAAAAATCAATCAGTTGAAGGTATCTCAGACCAGACGTGCCTTGTTGCCTTTGTGAGTACAGTGTAGAGCTGACAGGAAGCGAAGTGGGAGCGAGATGATCAGGAAAGGTCCTTGAGCCAGGATTCGAACTTGGGACGCCCGAAGTGCAATGGCGCTATATGTTGGTGCACTGCTCACGAGGCTATTGGCATCGGCTAAACAGCATTTTTCAAACTGTTTTGTAAAATTTGTTCTTGAGAATTTGTGTCACACTGCAGGACCACTGAAATAAACTAGTGAAATTGAAAACTTGATTAAAAGTAGTAAGAAACCTCACATTGTTCAAAACACACACATATCCTTTTTATATAAATTATACAATTATAACAAAGAGTAACCTTAAATGATGTTAAAATGTAAAACAAATAGTCTAAATAAAATGTAATTTAGCCAACTACCCCAGACCATTCACCCATTTGCTGAAAGTACTGCCGCCGCTTTATTGTGTAAACAGTTCCTAGAAACAAGGGGTGACGCATCTTACCCCGAACTCCCCAACTCAATAAAAAGAAAAGAATCATGTGTCCAAATGTGACAGTGATGTGACTCTTAAAACTTGTCCAACAGTTTAACGGAGGCCAAGAGCAATGGCATATAGTGGAAAACATCCCGAAAAAGTCTTGAATGGAGGATAATAATTTCCGTGCCCCTCAATAGAGGAATAGTCTGGAATAAAGCAACCTCTTTCTTGGCAGTGTTGTGACACACACACACACACACACACACACGTAGGGCTCCAGATCTGTGCTGTCACTAATAATTATGAGAGGGGATGAGCCCTGAATTCAGAATGGGGTTAGATTGATAGCGCTGGATTCTAGAAGTGACTCCCCAGCTTTTGATTTCAAAGTGTTCGCTCCTCCGCTCAGCCTCACTTCTGAGATGAAGGTGAAAGCAGTGATGTCACCAATCAACAGCAACAATAATTTGGCACCAAGCACCGCAACAGGTGCCATGACAACCAGCTGTCACGATGGAGGAAGAGAACGGTTGCCAAATAGACAAGAGCACTATAAATGTACGCTGTAGCCAATGACACCAGCCAGCCTTCAAATCAGAAGGACGGGACTGCGGCGTGTGACGGTGCTCTTTGTTTTTGGAGTATGTTCAAGTACTCCTTTCGAACAAGCATGTCACTTTGGCTTTTCCCCAACATACTTTATGCCCACCTCCAAACTGCCATACATAAAGGAAGATGGGCACTTACATTCTCCAAATGGCTTTAGAAAGGCTCACTTTTCTGGGAAACAAAACGATGGAGAGGCGAAGTGAATTTCATGTCGTTTACTGTGAACAATGCTCAGAGACTAAGAGCTCTGAAGGTTCTGAGGGCTGTTTCGACATGCTAAAACAGAAGGATGATTAACATGCACTGCGATAAGAGGCTAGAAAACAGTTTTGAATTTCAAGTAGTTCCACACTTATTTCTGAAGTGGTAAATATCGACGTATTAGTGCACATTTTGAAAAGCGAACGCTGTGTGGATTCAATAGGAAATAAAAGGAAGAGGAAGATTATCAGTCATGTCTGAACTTCTCACCTCTTACAAGCTCTGGATTCTTTCAAGTTCTTCACCGCAGCTCCAGTATGTTCCGCTCTGAAAGTCATGCCTCCAAAGTGTATAGCTTTAGAGGTAAATCCCTCTCAGACAGCTTCCTGCCACTGTCAAACCTCCTGTGCTTACACCTCAGACTAGAAAGGTGAGCAAGGCGTTTGATGTCCATGACAGATGTTTTGTCACGTCCTTTTTTTAGAGGAATGTTTCAGCAAAAATTGAAAATCCTGCCAACGTTTACACACCATGTAATTCCAAACCTGTGGCAGTTTCTTCTGCAGAACACAAAAGAAGATATTCTAAAGAATGTTGTTGGACCCCATTCACTTTCATTTTGTGGGGGAAAAAAAACATTTTTCTATATCTTCTTTTATGTTCTGCAGAAGAAATAACGTCATACAGGTTAAGACATGATGACAGAATTTTCATTTTAGGTGAACTATTCATTTAAAGGACTTAAGGTGCGGTCACAAAAATGGACTAAAGGTGCAAAAAATTCAATTTTCTATCTTCAATAGTGTAGTGATGTATGAAGCACTTCTCACACAGAAGCCACTTTCAAATCAAGCAGCGTTCTGTTGATCAGTGAGCAGATTTGTGTGACCAAATTGAACTTGAATCCGTTCTCAAATTTGCTTTGGGTTGTTTTTCCTCCCTCACATGAAATTTTAGATTGCATGAACTCCTATTGAAATGACTGGATTTTGTCCACAAAAAGTTCCTGAACAATGGCAAATGTGACCAAATCATTTACTCAGCATCATGTCGTTCCAAACCTGTATGGTTTCTTCTTCTGTTGAACACAAAAGAAGATATATTTTTTTAAATGTTGGTAAGCAAACAGTTGACAGCAGCCATGTTTTTGCATAGTACAGAAAAAACGTCAATGGCTACCGTCAATTGTTCGGTCAACAAAATATCTTTGTGTTCAACAGAAGAAAGAAACTCTGGTTTTGGGTGAACTTTCCCTTTAATACTGCATTCCAATTTGCATACTATCTGTCCTAAACAGTATTCAAAATTAGAGTTAGTGTGTCCCAAATCATACTACGTTGAAACTGCATGCCAAAAGTCCCCAGGTGGTCAACCATTGCAGGTAGATTTCTGAAATGTAGATCTGTGCAGCTAAGATTGCCTGCATTTAGTCATTTTGTTGTATATTTTTGTCAATTTTATAGTTAGTAGTTTTTTATATGACTAAATAACTTCATTTTCATTCATTTTGTCATTCATTTGTCTTGTTATTCAGTTAATGTGAAATGAGTGAATCTAAAATGATAACAAGCATTTTCATTACTTTGCATTTTCAGTTTTAGTTTTAGTTAACTATAAAAACCCTGTCTGCGACAACACTCTTTAAAAAACAGAAGGAAGAATTGTTGAGTGGCATAAGTTAAATGAACTGGAGTGAAAAGGAGTGTGTGTATAAGGACGTTATCTGTGACAAGATGTTTGACATGCCATTTCACCTAGACACAATTATGGAAGTATGTCCTGTCCCAAAACTTGTCTACTCTTCTGCTACACAAGTAAAATTAAACACTTTTTCGTCACAAAAAGAATGCATACATTAGGACATTGTAGGCAAGGTGAGTATGCACTTATTATGTTCAGTGAAGAATGTTTTAAAAACAAAGCATCCACTGGATGAGCACTTCAGAATCTCAGCAGATGCATTATGTCATCCAGGTTTTGTCTGCCTACTGCATCATGAATATTCGGACATCCTACTCATTTGACATGCTTTTTGCATACTGTACAGGAAAATGCATATGGTTCCTCGGCGTTGCAGCTATTTCTCTTTCTCTAAGTTATTTTGCATGTTCTCACTGGCCTTGACCACCTGGCAACACTTAGTCCTCCCCCTTTTTGTTTACATACCCTATCACGTCTCCTCTGTTCCATACACTCTCCCTTTCTTCCTCTTCTTTTACAGCTCCCCCCTAGACCTGCACTTCTCCGCTGCTTTCGATCCCTCTCTCCGTGTCTCTATCCCACACTATCCTGCTGTTGCTCCAGATATTAAAACAAATCAGCCATGAAATAAGCTCCTTCCTCTGTCCTTAGTGGAGCTGTCGGAGCTCATTCCTGTCTACATCAGACACTTTCACCCGCCCACTGTCTCTGTGCAAATCTGCCTCCTCCACCCTTAACTTCCCCAACAGACTGGCCAACGCTGTTGGTGTTTCACCCCTTGGCTTAATCTGATCTCTTCCCCTCCTTCCTCGCATTAGCTTTATGGTGCATGCAACATATTAGCTCTGTTCCAAAACCTACTCAACTGCCACCGTAGGCAGCGTTTTAAGGCCTCATTGGGGTGCAAAGACGAAATAGCTGTTCCAAAAGGTAGGTGCCTTATGCACCCTTCCCATAATGCACTGCAACAATATTGCAGAAAAAGAAGAGAAAATATTCATAATTTAACATAATTTAACTTATATCAATATAAATGCTTCAATAATCCATAATTCATTTTGTTAATGAGATAAATGCTTCGTAAACAACATTTGTGCATGCATGTTTTATGTATATTCATGTAAATAAAGTCACAATAATAAAGGCTGTTTCAAAAGGTAGGCGACTTGATTATGTGACCTCCCATAATGCATTGCAGCAAATTTGCAGCTAAAGAAAGAGGAATGTTGATTATAAAAATGCTATTAATTAATTCCTTAAAAAAGCATAAATAAAAATAAACATATACTGTGTGTGTATATATATACATATATATATATATATATATATATATATATATATATATATATATATATATATATATACACACACACACACACACACACACATACCGAATTCCGGAAATGTTGGGATGTTTTTTTATTTTATTTGAATAAAATGAAAACTAAAAGACTTTTAAAATCACATGAGCCAATATTTTATTGACAATAGAACATAGATAACATAATTGTTTAAACAGAGAAATTTTACACTTTTATTCACTAAATGAGCTCATTTCAAATTTGATGCCTGCTACAGGTCTCAAAATAGTTGGGATGGGGGCAAGTTTACCATGGTGTAGCATCTCCTCTTCTTTTCAAAACAGTTTAAAGACGTCTGTGCATCGAGGTTATGAGTTTCTGGAGTTTTGGTGTTGGAATTTGGTCCCATTCTTGTCTGATATAGGTTTCATTAAAATCATTAAACGAAAAATGCGTCAAAGATGACCACAAACTCTTCAGCAGCTGGAAACCTATATCAGGCAAGAATTTTTATTAATTGTTCTTTGTTCATTTTTCATTTAAATAAATACTTTATCCAAAATGTTACCTACATTCTATGCATATTTGTGACCCTGGACCCATCTTAACCCATTTGTGCCCAAATTTTTCTGAATGGTTTTGTTCATATAGTTGTATTAAAAGTGTCTTATGTGAACATGTTCTGCATTTATTTTCCCCAGGTTTTTTTTTTTTCTTCTTGAAAATTGTATTTGAATGGGCAATTATGTTGTATGCACACCTCAATGTCAAATTTGAATAGGAGGAGAACATTTGGAATCTAACTCAAAATAACTGCTTTCAAAAGACCAATCTTTATTCATAAACAAATATTTTATGTATAAAAGTCGAAGAACATTTGATGCAAACCCCAAAAAGCTACATCTAGCTTATAGTCTGTGGGGTAAAACGCCCCGGGGGTGCAATGGGTTATTAGTTATTCTGTTCTGAACATCAAATCCTTTGTTTTTCCATCAAATGTATTCTAATTTGTTGGTTGAATAAAAATATTTGGATTTTATATTTAAAAATTAGCATTGTTAAAAGTTAGCATCAGGTAGCTAATTAGCTAGCCAGTTAGCATCAGCTAACAAAACGTTTCAAATAGGCCATTATAATTTTATAATTCATAATTATTGATTATATTCTTTTTAATTTTAAGCTAAAACTGCCTTTACTCTGATTTTGCTGTAGGCTAAATGTTTAAAGCAAATTGCTTTGTCAGACTGGGGGGCATTTTACCCCACAAATTTACGAATTAAATTTTTGTTCAAATTCTAATAACACGGAAACTCTTCATACTTCATTTATAATATGTCATTGTCATTAAAACTATGATAACTTTTCTGAACACATTTAACTTGTTTCACAGAAAAAAAATTACACAGTCCTTGAGGAGGAGGGGGGGGGGGGTGCTTCCCCCCACTCTACCCTACCTATAATGCTAACGATATAGGCACTAACAGAATCCCTAATCATGTTAGCATCATGTTAACAACATGCTAACAACATGTTAATTGTGTTAGCATTATGCTAACATGTTAACACACGTAAATTGTTCAAACAAAATTAGCATGATTAGCATGTTGCTAGCATAATGTTAACATGTTTTAAACAAGCTGTTAATGTGATTAGCATGATGCTAACAACATACTAACATGATTAACATGTTGCTAGCATGATGCTAACATGTTTTTAACAAGAAGGTAACATGAATAGCAACAGTATACCCCATTTCCCCATGATCTATGTTATGTACTTACTATAGTTGCCGTTTGGACTTTTGACTAAGTATACAAAAAAACTATAGATTTCTTGTAAGATTTGTTTTGTTTGGATGATTCTAGAGACCTTCATGATTATGTAGATATATAGCCTATGTGTCAACAAAAAATATTTATTAGTAACATGAAAATTATCTTTCTTTGGGAGGGTTTGCCTGTGCCATGCTTCCCCAAAGTAGGGGTAGGAAGTTGACAGCCTCATGTGACAGGAAGGAAGTGAATACCTCTTTTTTCTCTTGAAATCCTTTATTTGGTTCTTTGCTTGGATGTTATTTAGACATAAAACATGGGTAACATCTAGAAAAATACTTACAAAAGGAAAATGAAAACTAACCTGTGGCAACTAGTTGCCGGTGGGCTTAAAAGTCTTAAGTCGCTGGGGTATATTTGTAGCAATAGCTAAAAATACATTGTATGGGTCAAAATGATCGATTTTTCTTTTATGCCAAAAATCATTAGGAGATTAAGTAAAGATCATGTTCCCTGAAGATATGTAGTAAATTTCTTACCGTAAATATATCAAAACTTAATTTTTGATTAGTAATATGGATAGCTAGAACGTCATTTGGACAACTTTAAAGGTGATTTTCTCAATATTTCGATTTTTTTGCACCCTCAGATTCCAATACTCTCAGATACAATAGTTGTATATCTGCCAAATATTGTCTGATCCAAACAAACCATACATGATGTATAAATCTCAATTTCGAAAAATTTACACTTAAGACTGTTTTTTTGGTCCAGGGTCACATTCATATTTGTAATGTATTGTTCTTCTTGTATTGAAATTGAACTGCTGAAACAGTTGAGTTGTAGAGTCTTCCAAATCATCCACTTATGAGCTTTCCTTTCAGTTGGCAAGCTGCCAGAAGGCAGCTGTCTATGCAGTCAGCATGGCAGCTCACTAGGTTTCAGAACAAAGCCATTGAGTACACATCTATTTTGAGTATTACTGTATGATTAAAATGGATATGATAACAGCATAGCACTACCAGCAGCTCAGCTTCAAATTGTTTAGATTGATCATCAGTGCCTCAAGCATTCTGATAAAGCAGTCAGGGTCTTTGCTTGCACGTTAATGGGTGGCACAAAATGGAGGCAAGAGCAGGTGTGCGGACTCACAGGCTGTTTCGGCAGTGTGTGTGTGTACACTACATCATGGTGTTAATGATTAGTGATGCCAGTGGCGGGTAAAATGTCATATTTCTGCGCACGTCCTTGTGATTTGTTACAGCTCAGTGTCCCTCTGGGGGATGTTGCCTACACCAAATTTCCATTAAACAAATCCTCTACAGGGAGCTTGCAGCACAGCCAGCCCTGAAATGTCTGCTCCAATTCTTTTGGATGGAGGTAACAACAGCGGCCTGGGGGCGACTCCCCACTCTTCTCTCAGCGAAAAGGAATCAGCCAATCACAGAACAGCAACTAGAGACCTATGTGACAGAACCAGCAAGCAAAAGCCTTGTACATCAAATCTGTGTAGCCACATTACAAAATGCAGCAGTTAGATGTTATTTAACTAATCACATCTTTTCCTAGTTAATTATAGCTAACTTTGTTTGTTCGCATGAAATGAAATTCCATTTCCTTATTTTCTAAATGCATGCAAAATGTGAAAGATTCATTCGTGTATGTTTAAGTTTTTACATTTCTTTTTTTAATCGATATGACTGAATCTACCAATAAAATGACAGACTTCTCTCTGGTGACGTATACAAGACTTATCCAGTCATTTCATCCACTTAAACTCCATCCTTGCCCCATTTTTAAGTGTAACAACCACATCTCAAAAACCAATCAACATCCGATGCATAGAACCAAGTACCGCCTCACATTGTTTCTTATCTGATAATTGGTTTCATGCAGATGTAAATTATTAAAAATTAAGGTTCTGACTAAAAAGTCATTTTTATAGCAATGACATCTTTGGTGTTCCCCTAAGAACCTATCAGTAAACAGTTCTTAAAAAGGATAGTTCATGAGAATAATTTGTGTACAAAAATAACTTTATTCAACAATTTCTTCTCTTACGTGTCAGACTTTTGACACGTTCACGACAGTACCACCACGTACGCGCATCCAGGCCTCTGCTTGCAAACAAGGTGTAGTCTGACACGGAAGAGAAGTAATTGTTGAAGTCATTATTTTTGTTTTCTTCATGCTCAAAGAGTATTCTCGTAGTTTCATAAAATTAAGGTTAAAGCACTGATGTTACATAGATTATTTTAAGGATGTCCTTACTCCTTCAACGTGCTGGTTCTGTTGCTGTCTATGGAGGGTCAGAAAGCTCTCAGATTTCATCAAAAATATCTTAATTTGTGTTCCGAAGATGGATGAAGGTTTTACGGGTTTGGAATGACATGAGGGTGAGTAATTAATGACAGAATTTTCATTTTTGGGTGACCTATCCCTTTTTGAACTATTTGTTTTTATGAGTGTATTTTAATAATCTGAAGAACCTTTTCCAACATAAAGAGCCTTTTGTGCAATGGAAATGTTTGATGGATGTTAAAGGTTCTTTATGCAACCATAGATGCCAATAAAGAAACCTCTGTTTTTAGGAGTGTATGTCACAATATGCTAAATAAAGCTCTTGCTACTTTCGTTTCATTTCATCTTATTGTATCTGTAACTATGTTGAATTAGCCAATGAAGCAACTTCAGGATTTCAGAATCTATGGCTTTACTGTAATTAATTGATATGTATGGAGCCAAACGTTTGCAAAAACAATCCCATAAGCAGCTAGTTCTCCGAGTAACCCATAAATTCATGTGTGATTATCTGTCATACTCACTAAGCCAAAAGCATCTTATACAATATTTGTTCCTCTTGCTGCCAGGCGTATATTAATCCCCACCCAAACATTCATCCAGCACCTTCCAGCATCCCACTCTGCTCTCATTGTCTCAGGATGTTCTTATTTAATTATAGGGATCCCGGAACCGTAGGTTCATTTTGTGTTAAATAGGTGTGCCTGGGGCTGGATTTAGCAGAAGAGAAAAGGCTCCTGTCCCCACTCTATGAACTCTGCCTTGCACATGGGCCTGGCTGCATGGGGAATGCAAGGCATGAGAGGGGAACAAAGCCCTCCATTGTCTCCCATAGAGAGGTGGGGCACGGCAGGCCCACAAAATGGCCCCTCTCCTCCACAAAATCCTGAATATTAGCTGTCCTGTGATGGGAGGCCATTACATATGCTGTTTGAGTACCACATGTATGCACAGACTGCTGCACGTCAAAGATAGACAACATAGCCCAAGTGCACAACGGCGGAGCAGGAATGAGCAGTATCTGGGTGATCTCGTTCTCTGTGCTTCTGGCCACCATTCCTCCATCATGGTGCCATTCATTTGGCATTCTCCACGTCTACCTTGCACTCGTTCATACTGAGCGTTCCCACTAGCGCACATGCCAGGAATTCTCCTTCGCCTGTACAGAGCAAAGAGAATGCAGGCTTGAATAATATCTTTATTAATCACAAGATTCCAGCGCCTTGCTCTGTTGCATGATTCAAACCTGTTGTTGTGTGATTGAGCGAGGACGTGCTTTATAGAGGAGTCAGCTTGACAGAATCCCTTATGTGGGTTCCAGTGACAGAAGGACCGGACATCCTTCGCAGAGATGGAAATCCCATAATGCACTGCAGCGGGCTCAGTTGTAATCCAGCCTGGGTGGCAGAGAAATGTTGATTATTAATCTACTTTTTAGCAATTTCTAACTTCCAAAATTTGACCCCAAGTTTGTCTATAATCTACATTTATGCTTATCAGGGTTATTATTTGTTACTAAAAACCTAAACCCATTAAAAAAATTACTTGGAAAAAAAAAAAGTTTCCTCGTGCGTTTGCTTGAAAAAAGAAAAAAGGTTTTTGATTTCAGTTCCAATATGTCAACCAATCAATGTTTCCCTTTCAGTATAGATTCAACCTTACAGCTGAAACTAAATAAATTGAATATTAAACTTTAGACAATAGTATTTTCTGTGAAACATCTGAATGTTTTTCTAGACTACCAATAGTAATTTATTAAAACAAAACTGTAATAAACGTGTCTTAACATGTTGTTGAACAGCTAGTCAGTAAATAGACTGTTTTAAGACTTGCAAACAAAGTATAAATCACAGTATCGACAGAACTGTCACTCAGGAACAACTATGATCAACTCACCACTAAATATACAAGCCAGTTTGACTTTTAAATTATTGTTACAGATTATTTTAGTCGCACTAGAGTTTAAAAATATCCGTCACAAAATAACATCACGTTAAGTGATCAGATTGTCTTCCCACTCTGACTGAATATTAAAAAAAGCATATGGGCTGTTTCCCAAAAGCATATTAAGCCTAAGTAGATAGTAGATCCATTGTCACCGAAAATCTATGATGCTTTTGGGAAACGCAGCCCTGGTTATGTAGCGAGACAAAATGTTTTAAAAGTGTGTTTCCAGAAAGACATTTTAATCAATAGAAGCTTTAATTTGAACAGCTTTAAAAGCTGACACTTGACATAACAGCCCTTATCTCTGAACTTGGTCAAATCTAACTCTTTTTTTAATGGAAGAGGAAAACATTTCACAAGCCTTAAGGCTAATTGCCCTCATTCTGACTGAAAGAAAGGCCCCCCGAGAGACTGAGAGTGTCTTTTGTGACAAATAAATGCACACAATGCATACAATTAATGGAGGTTTAACTGTGGGCAAGGACTAATTTTTTCGTCCTTTTCTTCCAATCACATCTCAGAGACAAGAGAACTTTCTAGCAATTACCTCTGCGTTACCATGGTTATTACGAATATTTCCAGGTTATTTATGCTCAGAGTGCCAGTCACACAGAAGACTCACCCATTAATTATCTTAACCAGGTTATTTTCAATGTGATTATAATCACAATTTCAGAGCTTGTAGAATACAAAAATGGCTTTCTCTCAAAGCCTTTGCATCATCAAACAGACAGAACCACAATAGACCTTCCTTTGACAATGTCATCGCCACCTTTATGACACGTGAATGGGGCTATGAAAGAACTGTTTATAATTTCTAACATTCAGCTGCTGTAGAAGAGCCTGATTAAAAGCACAATCTCAGAACGACAGATATCTCTTGGCATTATTTATGAAGTAAACCTGTCAGCTGCATTGCACTTGGTCTGTAACATCTGTTCTCAGAGGAGCCTTTTTTATGAGACAGCTTCGCCTGGCCGTACGACACCACCTTCAAAATTTTGATGCCTGAGCAGACATAATTGTGATTGTTCTGCCAGCAGAGCCCACCCTCCATTTATTCCACAGCAATCTTCAGCTTTGTGGCCGTGAGCCCATTCGTTGTTTTGTTTGCCGTGAAGCATCTTCGAGCAGATTTCCCCAGTGCAGTGGGAGCTGGCAAATTGATTCTTACAATGTTTACCTTTCCCCCATCTTAATAATTAACCCGTAAATTAGCCATTGTCTGGCTTTAAGTCCCTCTGAGGTGTTCCTGAAATGAGCTGGTTAATTACCTTATCATACCTCTGGCTATGAGCCATGAATGAGGAAAGCTGTACATCATTTAAAAGCATCTTAATAGCATCTCCTGCTTTTCATGTTAGCGAACCGAACAGCAGTCCTGTGGATGATGATGATGGCGGGGAATGTTCTTTTAGAGGTGAAGTGTGTCATTTTATGAAAACATCCCAGTTTCATGGGGAGAGACAGCTATATGCAAGTTGTTACGATGTTGCACCACATAAGTGTGAGTAACTGTTTTCATTATGTGATCACTATTGCTTTGTCAGTTATTACTGATTGTTTAATATGTATTGAGTATTTATGCGTTTTTAACCTAAAACACAGCTGCATCCATCTGTGAAGGATGTAGGCGGTCAAACATTCACAACTGTTAGTCAATCATAGCAGTGGGCTATGTTTAACTCTGAGTCTACAATCCGCCATGCCTATATTGCCTTTATTCAAACAGAGCATTCCAATGAGGGGGGTCAAAACAGAACACAAAATAGCCTATTACTTCTAAATTATGATATTTTTTGATGTACAAAATCTTGCTGGATCTCTACAAAATGAGGCTGTTCATGACCCCTTTAAATAATAAACATTAGCTATTTTCTTCAATAATAACAGATCTTTATATTAAATAATAATTTTATTTTATTTCATAAATATAATTATTTATTATATTTATAATGTTATAAGGTGTTGGCCAAGGAGCTGGTTATCAGGAGTTGAGCAACTACTACAAATTGAAATGAAATTTACATTCAAATGATAATGAATTAGCAGTAATTCACGAATGAGCTAACCTGCAGTGTTATTTCAGTATTATTCAAATACAATCGACCGACATGCAAAGCAACCAGTCACAGTTTGGCTGGTTTTAATATTGTGTTTAGATAAAATTGATAACAGATCGGCGTGCATCTAATACATTTTTAATTCAAGAAAAATGTGCAAGTTTACTGCAGCAATAGTGAACAATTTTGAAAACTCAACGTTTAGTTGATCCTGATAATTGCTCATTGTCAAACTTGCAAACATGCCTGCTTACTTCTTCCATGGCGGGGTTTGGGATCAAGACAGCTTTGTTTCCAGTCAGACCGTTAAAAAATGTGACATGTTTTCCGGAAATCCTGTTAAATTCGACTGATTAGATGATGACTTTGAAACTCCCAAAGTGTTTCCCCATTTTGTGTGCATTATGCATCAAATGTTCAGCCAATGGCCCGTGGACTGAGACTACAGCAACACTGGCTCGACCAATGGTGTGAGTTTGGGGGTGGGACTATCTGTTTGCCAATCAATAACAGATGGGGGGGAAAGTTGAAAAAAACCTGTCATTATTTTTGAGGATCTAAAATTACACACTTCATCTTTAAGATGAACACAAACATTCCATTAAATTGGTTTTAGTACTTTGTTTACTGAAGAAATATAGAAACTGTGCTTTGTTGTGAAAGACGGACTGACAGCTGAACATCTTTTCTTTGTTTATGCTTCAGTTTTCAGAAAGAGCTAATGGCTGCTTTTCTCTGATACTTACAATGGATGTGACAATGGGTAAAGTGTTAAGAATCCTTTTGTAACGACACAAACTACATATTTTGTCATGATTGTTCTATAAATGTCTCATCTGGCTATCAAGGGCCCTTTTCCTCAGCAAAGCAGCCAACTGCCTGACCATTACCCGTTCTCTTCACTCTGCCTGAAAACCAAAACAAATCAGAGAGCATTCAGACAGAGGCTCACTTGAAAGATGAACCAGATAGATGAAGAGTAGTTACGTTTCCTGCTAGAGAGGGATAATCACTGTGCGCTAGATGAAGGTACGCAAAACAATAGTTGGTTCTCAGATTGGAGTTCAGCCTCCAGGGGAAGACGACAGGCAGCATCCCTCCCCCACCAGTCTCTCCACATGCTTGGAAGTCTCAGAGCGGTTGAAGAGTTTCTCTCGACCACGTCTGCATTCCTCACAAGCTTCTACTCTCACCCTGCTGCTCCTCAGCCATGCTAACATGCCAACATGCTGCTACGTCTCCCCGCTGTGCAACTGAGATACGACACAAAAAAGGGTACCACTGAGCTACAGCATCACCCAGTTTGAGGGAGGGGTGTTATTATAGGCCCTTCTTGCCTGCGCTCAGCAGAGAGTGGAGGCCTGCAGGTGGGGAATCAGATGTTGAGGAGCCCTAGGCATCTCATACCCTGGATGGCTCCACTGGGCTGGAAAGGTCACGCATGTTTTTTTTTTTTATAATAACAGTATGCTGGACAAATGCCCGCACTATAACTGTTCTGGATCTTTACACTGGCCCTAAAACTCCCTTCCATTGTAATCAACAAAAACCATTTAGCACAAATGTTAAATCTGTTTAAATATGTTCTCAAAAGTCTTGATCCAATTTATCTTCCCTGTCCATCTAAAATAAAATATTATTTACAAATATCATAAATAAAAAGGTGAATTTATGAATTTTATCTAAATAATTTTTGATTGAATTAAAATGTATTTGTTCATATATACTATATAATATAAATACACTACTGTCAAAAGTTTGGGGTCAAATATATATATACATATATATCACAGTAAAAACTTTTACGTTGTTACAAAAAATCTGAAAGTTTGCTGAAAGAAATGTTTCTACCATGAATACTGAAAAAAGTTACAGTTTCCATGAAAATATTGATATTGATAATATCAATATATATAAAAAATGAAGAAGAAGAAGAAATGTACTTGACAAAATCAGTGTAATGATTTCTAAAGGATCATGTGAAATTCATGTGTGAATTGTATTGAATGTACAGTAACTAATAAAGGTTGCATCGAGGGCAGCCTGTGATATCAAGACACTGAATTAAATTACTTTGGATTTTAAAATATGCTTGTAAGACTCATAAATAAGAACTGTAATGTACTTTGTGGGAAGGTTATATCATTCGGCCGGTTCTGAGGTTCTATACAGGAAGAGAAAGTGACTGTGAGAAGTACTGCATGATAACATAAAAGGGAATAATGGAGATGTGCGCAAGGTCTTTGAAAACTGCTGAAGGCCTGTGATGAAATGAAGGCACTCTTGCTTGTGATTTGAAATGTTCAGGAAGCAGAATTGAGGGGTGTTGTCTTCTCTCACATAATGCGCTGAGTGGAATGCGAAACCTGCAGTGATGATCCAGAAGAGATCTGCATCCGCAAAAAGACACCATATCACTCAGAAGTGCTGCCCCCATGTTTATACCCCAGCACTTTCATCTCACTCCATGTGCATCATATCACCGTGAGAAGGAGGAGCGCAGAGACTGGGTGCACTGATATGGGCTCTACCCCCCTCGCAATCTCTCTCCATCTCTTTTGCAAGTGCATCATAAAAATGGGGGTTTTGCAGGAGTAAATTAACAAGAGCCCTTGATATGCAGATCAGCGCCTATTAATCAAAGAAATGAGATTAGGATTTCAAATGGGGATGAAGAAAGCCTCCATTATCTTGCTGGAGTGTCATGTTTAATAACGTGGAACGGCACTGTAATTCACAGGCACGGCAGGCCCAGGAGGAGAGACCAACCCTCGGCAGGCCCCTGCTCTGCGTCAGGTGACCCTGGAAGCTCGCGCTGCGGTGAGGGGAAACACTCGATGTAAAGAGGGAGCGTGGAGGAGAGGGGAAGAGATAGAAGGGAATCAAAAGAGCATGTTCCTATGGGAAAGTGGGGGCCCTGCTCATTTGGCTTTGATGTTAAAGTGTCTTGCCATGCTCGGTGGGGCCGGGTCTACGCAGCACATAAATAATGTTTGGCTAAATGTAGAACCTGCTCACTCATGCAGCTGGAGAACTGACAGAACGGTCGGTGTGTGTGTGCAAGGCATGAGGTGGATGCATAGGTTCATCCGCTCACAAAAGAAACATGCACATATTTGTACGTAAACACATATTTACATTACTGTAAAAAATGTGACAGTAGGAACATTTTTAATGTTACAAAAAGTTCATAATTTAAATAAATGGTGTTCTTTTGAATTTTATATTCATCAAAAAATCCTGGGGATTTTTTGTGGTTTCCACAAAAATATTAAGCAGCACAAAATGGTTTTCAAAATGGTTAATAAGTAATGTTTCTTGAGTACCAAATTAGCATATTAGTATGATTTCTAAAGGATCACTGACGACTGGAGTAATGGTGTTATTTTAAATTTTAATAACATTTCACCATCTTACTGTACATTTGATCAAAAAAAAGTTTGATGAGCATAAAAGACTTCTTTCAGTACATGCACATTTTTGTGCACATCTATAAAAGAGAAATTTAGCTTAAAGAGAAATGAGAGTAAAAAGGCAAAAAGCTTTAATAGTTGGTGTGGAATGTCATATTAATAAGGATACTTTTAAACTCTCACTGAATGTAACATCGATAATAACTCACCGTATCACATACAGTCCTCTTCCTCCAAAAAACAAGACATTTCATTTGTTAGACACAGATCTTTCAAAAAAAAAAAAAAAAAAACCTTGCTCTGACTGAGTTAAGCAATTTTAGGTTTTAGGATCAAGATTTAAATTATTATAGATCAAATCTAATTGAAAAGTTATCTCTCCTTCAGAAGTCACAGGGTAGATTTTAAACTGCTGTTGTATTTCACTGATGTTCTTACACATTTAAATGGTCTTTGGATTTTCAAGTTTAATAAAATATGTAGCATTAAAACGTTTGGAGTCTGTAAGATCTTTCTTTGAAAGAAATACTTGTATTCAGCAAGGATGCATTAAACTGATCAAAAGTGACAGTGAAGACATTTAGAATATTACAAAAGCATTTCATTTTTATTATATTTTTACATTGTTATTTTATTTTACCACACACCTCTGATAGGTGCTATGAATGTGCTTTTATGAATAGTTAGTTAGATTATTTCCAACCTCTTTTTTTAATGACTGCTGTGCTGACAAATGAAAATCTCAAAAAGTTTCAGTTTTCTAAGTAAACCCAAAGAGTGCTACAATTATCCCTGCTCTAGCCTACTGCTAAGCTCTTAAACGCGGCCTTAAACACTGAGTTGTTTCACTGCCCTGCGCACAATTGATTTTGACAATCTTTTCACCATTGGAAAAAACACATAACTCACTGATGACTGTGGGCCTGCACTCCTCAGCTCCTTGGGAACCACAGAAATTATGCTAGCATTAATGTTTAATATTGCCAGGGACTCAAGAGATGCACATGTGTGCAAGGTCCTTTGTCTTTGTGTCAAGCGAAATGTGCTTCTATGCAAGGCAAAAATCATTTCAAATGGAGGACAAGGAGAGAGAGAGAGTGCTTCCCCTTGGTCACCTCATGGTGAATAATGCAGAAAGGGGGGAAAGATGACGACTGGGCTTGCACAAACAGACCAGGCCTCGGTAAGGCCAGGCCCACTGAGAGCTGACCCACACAATTTCCTTACATCTGCTCAGTGTATTGGAAACAACATTGCGCAGTCTTAAAACTGCAGTTATTGGGATGTATGTGTGCTTGTATGTAATCAGATTCAGCGTTTCTGCTTCTAGCAGGTATTAACGGGACAGTCAGGGCGAACTAGGCAGCAGTTTATCTTTTGGGCATTCGTTTGGAATTATTGCACTCATATCAACAAGTAATCACCCCTTTATTATTCTTAATCTAAATTAAATTTGCTTCATACCAAGTCACCTAAACGAGCCTCATCGGTCCTTTTGCGACCATGAAATGTTTTATTTTTAGCTCTAAAATGCTTGTTAAACGAGTTTAAATGTAAGAAATGTTGTATAGCCTACATGTTTAAACGGTAAAATATGTTGTAGAACTGTATTTGACGAAAATAAAGGCATTTAGGCAAGAAAGAAAGAAACATAGAAAAAAATTATCAAAATAAATGAAAAACTAAAACAAAACGAAACCAGCAGCAACTAAATAAAACAATCAAAAATGAATAATCGTTTCCTAATCAATCTCAGCATGCTTTAATATTGTGTCGCTAGTGGTTTTCTTAAATAAACTTAAATTAAAATATCTTTGGTCTGAGCTCTAGAAGTGTTCTGTTAATTCTGCTAAACTTTAATTAACCTACTAAAAGTCAAATTAAAACGGAAACTAAACTGTATAAAAACTATAGGCTAGAAAACTGTTCACAAAATAAAAACTAAACTCAAACTAACCAAAACATAAAAAAATAAAAACGAAACTGAAATTGAAAATTGAAAGCAATACTAAAATAAAAACGAATTTAAAAATGCAAAACTATAATAACCCTGACAGGAACGTCTTTCATTGGATGAAGGGGATCAGCCAAATGAGATGATCCGGATCCGGACCGGGTTTGTTCAGATTAAGCCCTGAGCACTAATAGCTGTGCACACACCTGCTGTTTTGTGCTGCTCACCGGGAATTCTCCCAAATCTTCCCATGGCCACTTCAGGCTTGTACACTTAATTTGCGTTTGCAGCTATACTAGGGGGGTGGGGAATAATAATCCGAAACCATGCCCGTGTCTGCTTTTATTTTAATGCAGGTGTATCAAAAGAAATTCTCCAGTCTTTCACATGCATCTTTTACATCGCATTTAATTATGAGAGTGAAGTTGGGGGCGACACGGCAGGGGTTTGCCTAGTGCACACAATAATAAAGTTACCAATAACAAAGCCATTATCTACACACTTCTGTAGGTCACAAAACAAAAAAGAACTTTGAACAATCATAATTTAGACATTTAACATCCCTGCTAAAAACAAAAAGAGTCATAGCTGGTTGGCTGGTCTCAGTTGGTCTCCCAGCCTGGTTTAGCAAGTTGGTTTTAGAGGGGTTTGGGCCACTTTATTAGTGGAGACAATGGCAATTCGGTGGCCATGGGTTTCAAGCTCCAAAATTGACAAAAGCACCATAAAAGTATCATAAACCTATTTCATAAATCTCATGCAGTTTTCCAAGTCTTCTTGGGCCATACTACAGAGTTGTGTAAGGGAAAGTCCAACATTTTAATCACATCTTAGCCTTCTATATCAAATATTATCTAAACAATGCCATTACTTTTGATAATGGAAACCAATGACTCTTTATGTGTTTGGATTTATGTTATAAACATACAGATTGAGTCGCTGCTATCATAGTAGTAATTCATAACAGTGCTATGAATTGTGAACAGAAATTACCTGAACGTAGCCTACGTAGTTTGCAGCCTGAATTTCATTCGATGAGCTGAAATGCGAGAAAAAAACGGCAAGAAACTATCTCTTTCCACTCCTCGCGAGCTACACGCAAAAAAGCTACAAGGCCACCCGTTGTCCGATTCACAAGTAAATGACTCTTAAGAGTCGGTTCTTTTAACGAATCGTTCAAAACAGCAGCCAATATTCGTAAAACGTATCAGTATTATTATATTTCAAATGGCAACATGTATTTAAAGATTTTGTAACAAACAGTGTTTAATAAAACACACACCCATATTTGTATAAAAATGTGGGTTAGTAATATATTTTTAAGAAACCTACTTTTATTCAGCATGCCACAGAAACAAAAAAAATATTTCTGTTTCTAAAACATTCTGTTCTTATAAACTTTCCATTCATCAAAGAACCCCGAAAGAAAATGTTTATACAAAAATATTCAGCATGCAGCATTTATTCAAATTCAAATTCAAATTCAAATTTTATTTGTCACATACATATACATACATAGTACGACATGTAGTGAAATGTATTGTACGACTGTCCAACAAATTGTCCAACAAAATTAAGAAAAACCTCAAGTTTACAAAAATACAAATAGAAAAAGTACAGTAAACATATATACAGAAATAAACTAGCAATAAAATAAAATAACAAATAGATATGAGAATAAAAATAGATATGAAGAATAAAAATAGAATATGATTCTATATAGATTCTATAAAAAGTAAAGTGTATGTCAGTGATAAAGTGTCCGTGTGCTGTGCAGTGCAGTAAAGTGTATAAGTGAGTAAAAGGAATACTAAAGACAAAGACAAATGGTATGTAAGTCCCACTCATTTATCCTTACGTAACCTTCTACAAATTAGTGCAGATTGTATTTGAAAATGTGCAAAGTGGAAGTGTGGGGTGATGTGATTAGAGTGGAGAGTGGTTAAGACTCCGAATGGCCTGCGGGAAGAAGCTCCTCCTCATTCTCTCTGTGTTCGCCTTCATGGAGCGGAAGCGCCTCCCTGAACGCAGCAGAGAAAAGAGTCCATTGTTGGGATGGCTGAGGTCCTGTAGATCTCCTGCAGGTCCGGGAGCTCGGTGTGAATGGTACGTTCCGCTGAACGCACCACCCTCTGGAGGGCTCGTCTGTCCTGCATAGTGCAGTTCCCGAACCAGGAAGTGATCCTGCCCGTCAGGACGCTCTCGATGGTGCAGGTGTAAAAAGCGTCCATTTACAGCATGTTGTAATGGCTGTTGAAAATTCAGCTTTGCCATCACGGGAATATAAATTATTTTAACATATATTATATACATATCTAATATATGCAGCCTTGGTGAACATAAGAGACTTCTTTTAAAAATATTAAAAAGAAAAAGAAAATAATGGCCCTAAACTTTGTAACGTTGTATATACATTTCTTAAATGTTATTTTGATAGGCACAAACGTTAGGTCATGACATAAATTCATGACCTAACATCGTTATTCCCAGATGATGACAATGTTGTCTTCTACCTTAATAAAACCATAAAATAACCCCCCCCCCCCCCCCCCCCCCCCCCCGTGAGAAGCGTGATCAATGAGCAAATGAAACTGAGCCATGTGTTCTGACAAACTGATCTCTTAATATGGACATCAAGCACATACATAACATATAAGTTCTGCAGTCAAATCTAAATGAACTGCACAAGAAGTCAATTTCAGCATATGCTAAGATTTTAATAAAAGATAAATACACATGAGTATTACCATGTAAATTACATTTGTCTTGAGCAATGAATGAACTCTTTTGTTTGCTGCATTACCATGTACATGTACACCATTTGGGTTTTCCATAATCATGATTTTTGTCAAGTGGTTCATAATTTTATCTAGTCCTTGTTTAAGTGTTGTACATTCTTTTATTTTTATTATATTACTATATGAATGGTGATTACTTTCTACTATATTTTATACCAGACAGCAATACTTTTTTGTAAGGATCATCTGTAATTTTAATGAAAGTATGTGACAAGTAAGACTATTTATGTCCCTGTCATGTTTTATTCTTCCTATAGCCTACATCATTTAACAAAAACTAAATAATTACTAAAATGCTAATGTGGTCTAAGGTCTGCTTTCTTAAGATAAGGAGCGCAATTAATCAACAGCGCTTCATCACAACATCCTTTATGTGTGTTTGTGTTTGTATACAGGTCAGGTCAGATCAGGTTGTCTCCTCAGCACTCTTTCCATAAAACCCTCACTACTATCCTGAGCAGACCTTCCTGCAGTCCGAACTGAACACAATAACACCAGCGTGATGACCTCACATTAGCCCTCCACCTCGCTGACACCACATCCGCCAGACCACTCTGATCATGTAGTGGCTGCGACCGCTGCTGGAGATTCTCAGGGAAGCTGAGTGTGGCAGTGACTGAGCTTTGCTAACCTTCTTGTTAACCCTCTTTGTGTGAGAAAACCGTACCGTACCTAAGCATCATCATCGGCAGTTCATTTGCTGGTACTCAGGGCAAGTGTGATTACCGACAGGCAGCGGTGAGGAGGTCTCAGCCCCTCTCTGAGTGATTACTAATTACAGTTCAGACTGAGAGGGCAACTTCTGGTGGAGGAAACCGACCCCAGCTAGAACACAACACCACACTAAAGTTCACAGCAGAAGAAACACTGGTTTTTATTTCCAATGGAAATAAAATTGAGTTTTTATTTCCAAAACTACAATGGAATCAATCAATCAATCAATCAATCCATCCATCCATCCATCCATCCATCCATCCATCTTTCTATCGATCTATCTATCTATCTAGAGAAAGATGTGGATTATAATATGTCTACTTAAAATTTTGTTTGAGAGAGGTATTATTTTTCTTATTTTCAACCCAAATAAGATGGATTGGCCATTATTTAGCGCTATAAACACATGTAATGTGTGTTTCATTCATACTGGTAGACATAGGGCACATATGCAAATCCACATATGCATCTCAGAAGAAATAGAACTGATGACATTCCAGGAAATCACTAACATGGACAAAGGCATCACTATCACTGAATAAAAAGTAGATCGAAACGTTTTGAATGATGAAACATAAGGACAATAAGCAGTCATCTGTGACTATTTATGGTATATTTGTGTTCTTCAGGCCATTTTGGGTATTTTCATAATGATTAAGTATATTTGTAAACCATCGCTAATCTAAACAGCCTTTATTACATCTCAGCGCACAGACTTCTATCTATCTATCTATCTATCTATCTATCTATCTATCTATCTATCTATCTATCTATCTATCTATCTATCTATCTATCTATCTATCTATCTATCTATCTATCTATCTATCTATCTATCTATCTGTTACTACATAAAGACTACAACTACCATCTTCTTTTGGCATCCTTTGCTGATCTTTAAAAAAGTATGACCATCAAATTCTAAACAAATGAAAGTTGAGGGAGGGAGGTGAATAGATTCCTCATCTTCTTTTCATCTTTACAAGCACTCCCATCTCTGTCAGCCTGCATCAGAGACATTCATTGCTTGCTCTTTATATGCCTTAACAAATAGAGGCAGAGGAAAGAATGGTTGTGACTTAAAGTGACAGCAACATTAAAGGATGGCCTTCATCTGGCATCTTGCAGGGAAAGTGACATTTAGAGGAGCACCTTGAGAACTGTCCGTTTACCACACTGGACTGTGGGATGCATGAAGAGTCGCCACGTTGATGGCACTGTGGGGAATGTAAACTTCAACAGGTGAAATGCAACCTGGGCACATTTTGTCAGATGCCTGACATGTTGGAGAGGAGCTTGTGCTGCTTTTATTTGAATGAGAGACAGGTGAGAGCTTTCACATATTCATATGGATGCAATGAATTCTTCAAAGTGCATTAAAGCTGAGGCACAAACTTATGCCTGTTCTGTGGAGATATATTGCTCGCAAACAAAATGCTATTTTTGAGAAGCTATCAATGGAGCAAATAATGAAACTGCATTACAGTTAAGAGGTAATTTAGAAGAGCACTGCAATTGTCTATAATTTTATGCAGGAGTCTAGAATGTTCCAGTGCAAAATAGTCCGCAATTCCATGCCATTACCGTCCCCTGCAATGAAAGGACATTTCCACTGTTTTGACACATGTCACTCAGGTAACAGGGTGCTTGCCCAGTATTTCTGGAGTAGACCTACACTTGCTTTTCAGAGCTGGCTGGAACAATTTTTCAGGATAAATCTTCTCTCTACACCATTGATTTTCCAGCGTGACAGGTGTTCACTTTTGTGTGTCATTCAGAATTGATTCGAGAATGCCTTTTAAATTCCAATTTAATTACTAACTTTGAACTGAGGTAGCAAATACAATGCAGAATTTCAATTTAATTTAAATCTAAGGAAGTAGAATTAATATGAATTGAAATTCAAAGAAAAACACACACGCGCGCACGCGCGTTTGTTTTTGTGAAAAGTGGGGACATCCCATAGTCGTAATTGTTTTTATACTGTACAAACTGTATGTGCTATTGCCCTACACCTAAACTTAGCCCTCACAGGAGACTGTGCATTTCTACTTTCCCCCCAAAAAACTCACTCTGTATGATTTATAAGCATTTTGAAAAGTGGGGACATGGGGCAATGTCCTGAAAAGTCACCTTCACCTTGTAATACCTATGTCATACCTGTGTCATTATACAAATTTATGTCCTCGTCACCAAACACATTGACTTGTACATATGGGTACAGTCATTTTAGACACTTTCAAAACTGTTTCAACAGAGATTGAAATATAATTTTTCAAATACATGAACTATGTTTTCATCTTTGTTGCCACACTTTTGTTAGTGCCTTTTTCTGTTCTAAAGAAGGGGGTGTCACCATACTTTTGCCCATATAGTGTCTATACAAGTCATTGGTGTTTGGTGATGAGTTTTTGGCTCAAGTTCTGCTTATAAAGTCACACCAGAGGTGTTCAGCTGGGATCAGGACTCGGCTTTCTGCAGACCAGTCATCTGCAGACTCAATCAATAATTTCTTTTTGAACCGTGCCTTATACACAGAGGCATTGTCAGGTTATAATAGAAAATGGTTCTGTCCAAACTGTTGCTATAAAATTAGAAGCACGCAATTCCCTAGAATATCATTATATGCTAAAACATTAAACATTATACTCATGGAAATTACTAAAGTAGTCAAACCTGTTCATTAGAAGGGAATGTCCCAATACTTTTGGCAATATAGTGTATATATACCTTTTACAGGTAACATGCAGTATTTTAAAAAGACATAGGTTTAAGATTTGGCAGAAGAGGGCAGCTGTAAAGAAGGCAGAGCCCCAAATAAGCCACTCCCCCCAGCTACACTGTGATTGGTTGATTTGATCCAATGAGTGGTAAAACAAATGAAGTGTCACAGTGGGAGATTAGATAAATAAGTGAGTGAGGAGCAGAAGGTGGACTCGGGTTTATTTCAATTTGGCCAGATCACTAGAGCGTTGCAGGGTCTCAATCCCTAATGACCAGAGGGGGATGGGAGTGTAGAGATTGTATGAACTCTGTTTGGAGGAGGGGAGTATACACAGACAAATGGATCTGAGATAAAGGATTAAACAGAGTCCTTAAAACAGTCTCAGTCGCCATATTGGGGATCAATGGATGACACATTTTTATTCAAACACTCATAGTATATATATATATATATATATATATATATATATATATATATATATATATATATATATATATATATATTAATCTCCATGTTATCATGCCATCTTGGTCTTCTTGGAAATGTAGTTCTGATAATAAAAGTTACTAAACAAAGCGATCAGACTTAAGGCATAGCCGAGCACTATAATATTCATGGAGTCAGGATAGTCACAGTCAGCATAGAGGTTGACTGCAGTGTGAACGGTCACAATGAAGAACTGGAGCTGAGGGGCAGAAAGAAAGACAGTGATACAAAAGTGACTGAGCTTTTATGTTAAATTATTATTCCCTTAAAAAAATGTTATTTAAAGTCTCACCAGCTGAAGCGAAGTGAGATAGTGTTTCCACCACAAGTACTTGTGCATTTGTGGGCCCAATGCTGCCAGGCCATAGTACATATACATCACCACATGAACAAAAGAGTTTATGAGGCCAATAAGGAACGCTGAGGGAGAAAGAATATCTTTAGTAAATCATTCTCTGCCTTGACACTTCAGAACATACACTCTTAAAAATAAAGGTACTTCAAAAGGTTCTTCACAGCGATGCCATAGAAGAACCATTTTTGGTTGCACAAAGAACTATTCAGTCAAAGGTTCTTTAAAGAACCATCTTTTTCTTACCTTTTTATAATCTGAAGAACCTTCTTTCGTCACAAAGGACCTTTTGTGAAACAGAAAGGCTCTTCAGATGTTAAAGGTTCTTTATGGAATCATTTAGACAAAAGTTCTTCTATGGCACCGTTGAAGCACCTTTATTTTTAAGAGTGCATGGCGCTCTGAATAAAATAGCAAACATCCATGAGATATTTTATCAGTTGCCTAACATAAAGACAATACCACATGCATTTCACAATACTTTTATCGTCTATTTCTGAAGCAATACATCATCTAGTGGTGTCAGAGTGCTACTGCATCTAAATCAACCCCCAATGTGGAGAATCACATTTCAACCTAATAGTTCGTTACAAAAATGATTAGGAATAGTTAATCCACAAATCCAAGATGTAGATCAGTTAAACAGTTTTGAAGAAAGTTAACATTACATCTCTTGCTCACCAACGGATCCAGGTGGATGCTGAACTGGTGGTGGTTGAGGAGAGACCCCCCCACATGATTGTAAAGTGCTTTGGGTGTACGGCAATACACAATATTCATTCATTCATTCATCCTCTGCAGTGAATGGGTGCCATCAGATTGAAAGTCCAAACAGCTGATGAAAACATCACAAGTAATCCACACGACTCCAGTCCATCCATTTACATCTTGTGAAGTAAAAAACTGTGTTGGTAATAAATTCATTATTAAGATGTTTTTAACTTCAAATCATTGCTTCTGGCTAAAATAGGAGTACTCTATCCAAAATACTGCTTTTTCCAGTGAAAGTCATTTTGTCTGAATCAGGAGAGAAATATGCACAAGCAGTGTTTACAAGGGAAAACAGTCCAAAACAGTTCTAAATAAAAATGTCAGTGAATTTTGGTGTGATAGGACAACAACGATGATGGATTAATAAAGAATTGGTCAATTACAAGCATTTAACTTTTCACTTTAGGTGAGGTTTGGACTCTTATTCTGATGGCACCCATTCACTGCAGAGGATTCATTGATGAGCAAATGATGTAATGCTACATTTCTTAAAATCTATTCCGATTAAGGAACAAACTCAGTTATATGTTGAATGCCCTGAGTAAATATTTAGTAAATTATATTTTTTTGTGCATGTGAACTTTTTCTTTAAACTTCACCTCTCCTCAAAAACTTGACACAACCTTTCTGATAAATATGTCTCTTGATTTAAAGTATAACATTGTAACAACAAGTTGACTGTTGCATGTAATTTAAATAATCTGTCTTACTCCAAGGTAAGAACACTTACACTGCCCTCCCGCAACATACTTGACCCCTGCCCACCAGTTGAAAATCATGGTGCCGTGATGATACACATGCAAAAAGGTCAGTTGATTGTTCTTCTTCCTCAGAATGAAGAACACCTGATGATAATGACATTTACTTATTTATGTAATAAAACATCATAAGACATTCATAAACAATCTGAGATATGAAAGGACTAGATTCGCTTACTGTATCAGTTAGTTCAATGACTTTGGAGAAGTAAAACCACCAGCATACTCTGGCCATCTGCATGGCATTAAAATTGCACAAAATGAATAAAAGCAATAATTATAATAATTATAATTCTTCATCTTGGAGAAATATGAATTTATTGGGGGAAAAATACAAATAATTTATATAAAAATAATGCACTCACCCTCATTGCCAATGGCGTTTCAGAGTAATCAACAGGCTGACACACCAAACTATAATTTGCCAACCAAGAGGATGCTGTGAACTAAAAGCAAAACAGAATGAATGAATGAATGAATGAATGAATGAATGGGAATTAAGTATTTCATATGTTTGTTCTCATACCTCATAAAACATAAAAGCAGAAAGACACACCATGGAAAAATTGTAAATAATAAGTAGAGCTTTGATGTTGACTGGTTCTCTGTGAGACATCAGTTTGGGTCCAAACCAGACGACGACAAGGTAAAACAGGAAGATCCCACCGACAGGCAGCGGAGAATAAACCAAAAGCCATCCGTCTGTCCTCTTGTCTGTGGGAATGAACGAATTGCTTCATTAGCTCGTTAAATCGCCTGAAATAGTGGTTAAAGTAGTTTAGAGAAGTATTTTCATACTGCTTTCGTCAGGACCAATTAGTCAAATGCAGCCTATATTTGTATCGGTGAATATTAAGTAAAACAGAACAACTGTTGTAGTTTATTATGCCGGATAAAAACTATAAAGAGCATATTTAAAGTAGAACATCAGGCATGTATTTGCTGGAAAAATACCTCCGTTTTCTAGGACCCATTGGTGAAATATCTGGAGCCTTTGCCATGTCGACGGGGATACAGACACCTGAGCAATTAATAATGAAAGAGAACGGTGTTTAGGCTAATGTACGGACATATTGTAAAAAGAAAATAAGAAACAAGCAAACAAACAAACTAAACCAAGCCCTAAAGTAGCCTATATTAATCAGTCTATCGATATTTGAGAAACTGTTGGTTTAAATAAGCGTAAATGCAAATGCCTTACCATTGCGCTTTATGTTCATTCAGTAGCTAATGCTCAAACAGCGCCACCCATCGGTTGCATTTGGAAACAGCGCGAGAGTTCGGGTGTGGAGTCACTCGGTGAAAATGTCAATTATAATCGCTATTTTAGTTCCACGAGAGAGAAAACATGATGTTATCAACGGAATTACGACACAGAGCTCTCGTTCAGCATAACTCAGTGGCTCAATGAGGAGTTAAGGAGTTTACACATGGCATCCTCCCCAAGACGGATTGCAAAATCCCCTGGATAACTTCTTTACCATCTGCTATTTTGAGCGTCGCACCGTATTAGCTATTTAACAGTTGCTTTTTAAGGACACTATCAATTAAGCCTAATTAATAGGCTACTGTTTTATAAACTAACCTGCAAATGACTTCGAAAACTTAGAAATAATTTTACTAATAGGCAGATTTTTTTTTAAAGGTTTACTCTCAATTTAATGCACTTATTACTGGCTGTAGTGTCTTCTCTGAAAAGTGATGCTCTGTTAAATTGTCTAAATACATGAAATGGGTTGACATTGGGTTTTGTGGAACATGTATCTGGTTTGTTACTGGTCCACCAGCCCTATCCAGCATGATCAAGGTCTACCAGGTCAGCCCCAGTCCCAGCTCCATCTTCTAGAATAGATCATCTTGGACCAACCTGAATGACCATAAATGCAACCATAAATCCAATAGCTACTAATTTACCAAACAAATCATTTCTAGCAGCACAGTATAAGATGAAGGTTTTGACAGCAAAAAATACACATGGTAGATGCTGTAGGCCTATTTTAAATGCTGATGTAGATTTATTTTTATACAGCTCCTTTCATACCACTTTGGGTCATAAACATGTTTCCTTAACCCTTCATATAATCACATAAATACAAGGCAGTTAACAAATAGCAAACTCTTTTGTTCAGCACTCTCAGATATTCCCTAAGAGGAAGGAGGAAAACAGAAGCCTTGTGTAAATGACTCTTCTGCTCAACATCCGTATGCAGACCCCTGACTCAGGTTTAAAGCGCACACTTCATTAAGAGCAATAAGAACCAACTGAATCCCCCCATAAAGGTCATTATAAGGTATGACATTCAGTGCAAATACAAATATATCTATTTTAAACCAAAATACAACAATTATCGAAAAAAAACAAAAGAACTTTTGTGATGACTATGTTCTTGATGCGAATGCTGGATTGGTTCCTTTGGTACTCTGGTCAAATCTGAATGGCCTGTGCTGTTATTTTTATTTTGATGATGATGATGCACATGTTGATTGTGATGATGCACATGTTGATTGTGATGATGCACATGTTGATTGTGATGATGCTCAACAGTTACAGACTCTGTATTGTTAGTCTTCTGGTTTTTCTCTTCTGTAGGCTCATTTGCACCATTTTTCTTGTTTTCGAAGCCTTCTGATATGGTGGAGTTTGCATATAACTGGAAGAGAGTTTCAATAAATGAACATTTTCCAAACATTTCATAAAAGCAGCACTTTCTGAGGCTTGAATACTTTCACTCACTGAGCAGTTGCATATATTTTTGTGGTACGTAGCCCTGATGGCAGTTTCTATATAAGGGTAGTGAAGGAAACTGTAGGGCAGGACAATGTGGAAGGTGAGACGTCCACATCTGGGCAGAAAGGAAATACAAAAGAACAACCATGACATTTAATACAGAAAATAATGCTTGAGAAAAAGATCTCAGATGTTCATTATTTCTGGAGAAATGTCATACGAGTACAAAAGAGTCATGTGACTCTACTAGTCAGACTGGTCATATTACTGGAAGGATTTAGAAGTGTGTTCAGTCCATACCTGTCATAAACTAAGAAATCATCCTTGTCTCCCTCTAAGATGTCCCAGACGTCGTTTTGCAGTGGGCTCTGCTGATACACAGGGATGCCCTCTGCCATTCTCCTCTTCAGCTCCCAGTACATGGCTCTGGACTGTGCATCCTGCTCATTGACAACCAGGAATGATATGTTAGTCAGCTTACCAAGAGCCAGCTTGTCACGCAGGTCTCCCAACCTTCCGAAACAAAAGGAAAAGAACGCAAGCAGAGTTAACTGACTGAGCAGTTTACCAAGATCATTTGCACACAACAGCACAAACCCTGAAATTATACTAGAAATAAAAACAGTCCGTTTAAAATTCTACAAATTGGCAGTCATTTCTGTCCCTAATATACATTTCTTATATATTATTTTCATTATATATTCTAATTAATTTGATAACGTTTATACTTTGTATGTTTACTAAATACTAAAACTTGTATATAAATAAATGCAAATAAAGGCTATTATTTTGTTAATTACTTTTAATTTTATAATCTTTTGTACAGTGTACATTTATTTATTTTAAAGAAACTATCACATGAATAAAAAACAACTCATAATGGCCTTATTATCCTTTTTTAGGATAAAACATAAGTAAAAGTCACCATTTTCGGTGTTAGCTGACGCTTTTATCCAAAGCAACTTACAATTGCTATATATGTCAGAGGTCGCACGCCTCTGGAGCAACTAGGGGTTAAGTGTCTTGCTCAGGGACACATTGGTGTCTCACAGTGGATTCGGACCCGGGTCTCTCACATCAAAGGCATGTGTCTTATCCACTGCACCATCACCACCCTGTAATAGCACCTTACAGTTTCTTTTCTTGTTTGTTAAATATTTACTGTAAAAATCTCTAACTAGGAAAGGCATCACTTTATAGAATAAGCCAGTAAATTACACAGCAGCACAAGATTTCTCACCTGGCAGCCTGCGTGAGACAGAACTGTCAGCTCGCTTTAAGAAGAGCCACAACGACAACATTTCCTAGTAGGTCCTTCATCGGAATACTGCCATCGATCTCCCACTTTGGAGCAGGCTTACAAATCCTGGAGCCATTGCTTTCCTTCTCCAAAAACAGAGGTGAAGCTCGCAGCAGAGCTGGAAAAACAGACAACCACAGAGCCCAGAGAGCCTGCATCATGCCTGCTAAACTTCACCCACCGCAACAGCTGCTAACAAAAACAACCAGTTCATCAAACTAAAATACTACACAATCAATTACTTTGATGTTTCATTAGTTTTACATTCATGTTATCCCGTACACGCATAAACAAAAAAGCAAAACTGACATGATTTGCACAAACCTCAAGCTCTGTCCCTTGGCCTCCTCTGTGTCAAAAATAAAGAAATGACGGTAATTTGTCTGGTCCTCCCTTTTAAAGGTCTCAATCTGGACAAACCTCCCCCTAAACAAACAGAACAAACCAATAAAAGATGGGATCAGGGACTGGTGTGGGACAAAGTGAGTGATCCAAGATAAATATGAATATAAGATAAACACACTGGTTAATAAAAACTAAACAAGACTTTAGGGAGAAACAAATTTTGTGTCACCTTGCCATGTAATAATATTTAACATCAGTCTGTTAAATATACAAACGATTAAAGCTTCTGTGTATGCCCTTTTACATAAAAAGAGAGGTATAAAGCATGCAATAAATATTCTTGGAGCCGATATGATTGCTGCAATGCTTTGATCAACCTTGAGTTGACATTTGGAAAAAGTTTTAAACATAAATTGATCTGCAAATACTGAAGTGACTTTAAAATCTTGGGGCTGGTTCATGCATTTTGTATTTGAGTTTATTCCTCCCTGGCAGATTTTGTTATTGTTTGCTTGAGCTAAACATTCTGTGATCACATCATGTGAAAAACAAGTGCATCCGTAAATGTACTTTCCATGATGCAATGAATCTCTCAGTGACCAATGTTTACCAATTACTATACAAGTTTGTTGAAAAGTAATTCATCATAGATATTAAAATCTATGAGAATGTAGTTGTCGGCTCATTCCTTTCCCTTGACAAACACAGGAACATTAACAGGACCAGGGGTCTCAGATGTGCATCACACGCTAAATAAATGAGAACACAAACTAATTCTTTTTGTCTGGCCTTGCTGTAAATACACCGAAGTTAACAATCTGATTTACACTCAACAAAACATTCTTGAAAGATCTTACACCATCCCATGGGCAGAGGAATTGATTTTAGTTTAGCAAACAACAGTGTTTTATCCTTGAAATGATTGGGCCAAAGTACACTTTAATCCATGGAGCAACAACCTTCAGTACACTCAAAATATCTGAGCAGACACAAGCACCAACACACAAATGAACAGAACCCCCCAGTACTAAACATCCAGTGTTTTTTCTCATTTAATTAAACTGTTTTAACCCTAAATGTTCCTCAAAAATCCCTATTAATGTTTTGTGAACATTTCCATAAACACATCTTTTTTTAACATAAATATGTTAAAGCCAACTAAAACTGTTGGTTACCAACATTCTTTTGTGTTCCACAGAAGAAAGTCAGTCCTACAGGTTTGGAACAACGTCGATGAGAAAAGAAAAAAAGTTTATTTTTGGGTGAACTATGCCTTTAAGACACAGTTGACAAGGGATCCATCAAAGAGCTGTTGAAATAAAACTGTACAGACTGGGGTGGCAAACATGATCACAAATTAAAAAAACCAAACCAGAAACCCTGGTTTGAGGACAGACAGAAGTTTATTATTCAGAACAGTCCCCTCAGTTTGGCAACTGCATGAATCATTTGTGTGGTGGCTTTTTAGCTGCTAAACTCGTACACCAGATTTACACCGCTTTAAAACAGCACCACTACCAATATACCCCTTTAAAATAGTGACATTTGCCAAGTCTCTTTTGTCAACTTCCTCTCACAAAAACTTTCTAATATCTTTGTCTCAGTAGCAAAAATCAAGTTTAGAGTGATAACATTTGGTTTTCAGGGTACATTCTTATGATTCTGTGAACAGCTGAAATTATTCCACCGACAGTTTACCTCAATTTTCTTTAAATAGGTAACAGGTGCAATATTTGCATCAAGGGATTCCAACTACACAGCCAGATGCAGCAAGACCAAAATATTTCTTTCTCAGAGAAAAGAAAACCGGTAATAGCGAATCATCTCCAGACTGTTGTGGTATTTATGCAAATGATTTCAAAATGCAACAACAACAACCACCCAAAATAATTTAACAAAGTAAACAAACATCCTCTGCGAGTCCCGCTGTAGCTTCGCCTTTGGCTGGTTTAACAGTCATGCATTAGTGCAGTTTCTTACAAACACGGTGTCTCAGGTCATGACTCCAATCAGTCCTTCATCACTCGTCACGTTGCCCTCTGGACTGTCACAAGCTGTTATGATGCCCAGGCCGAGCTCTGCCAGTTCGTCCTGCATACTCGCGGTCACCATCATTTTGGGCTCCAGCCGATTGCAAAGCGTCCTGTATGAAGGCAAAGGGTAGCCCACTTCCCTTAGATACTCATATCCTTTAACTCCCACTGCGCAGCGGATTTTACGGGCTGTCAGTAAAGTGTCATGGGACCACACTGCCCTCCGAGAACGCTTGGCCAACGTTAGGGCGCGTATCTGATCCTCAAACAGGAACACCTGCAGCCCCTTCTCTATTTTACTCAGTTTGTAAAGACGTTTCTTCATCTCCTCTGCCTGTGTAACAAATAAATGACAAAATGTGCTTTCAATTGTTAGTATGTTCAATCTTATGATTTCTAAGAATGAATGTTACCTCTCTCTGTAGTCTGACTGTGTGTTGCTGTTGCTGCTCCAGCTTGGTTTTATAATGTTGACAGAGAGAACAGGGTCGCTCCTCGTCTGTCCTCTGAACCCCATCCTCCTCTGAATCCACTGGGGGCTGTCGGCGGGCATATCCATGGTCCCCCATGTTCAAGTCCTTTTCCACTACATTAACAATATAATATGCACACAAAGTGACCTCAAAGGTACTGTTCATCCCCAAAATTTCCATCATTGTTCTTAATGACAAAGAATTGTATAGAAAAGAACTGTTTAACACTTGAATGCGTAACTAACATGGATGGATCTCTAAAAGGTGATTTACAGTTATTGAGATATTGGATATTTAACATTGTTGTTAATTTACTTCATACAAGTAAGTTTCCCAAACATATACAAATAAATACACTTGTACAGAGTGTAAGTTTTCAGTGAATTGGCTCAAATATGTGACCCTGGACCACAAAACCAGTCAAAAGTAGCACTGATATATTTGTAGCAATAGCCTACAATATGGGTCAAAATTATAGATTTTTTCTTTTATGCCAAACATCATTAGGATATTAAGTAAAGATTGGTCCATGAATATATTTAGTAAATTTCCTACCATAAATATACCATAACTTAATTTTTGATTAGTAATAGGCCTATGCATTGCTAAGGACTTAATCTGGACAACTTTAAAGGCGCTTTTCTCAATATTTTGATTTTTTTGGCACCCTCAGATTACAGATTTTCAAATAGTTGTATCTCGGTCAAATATACTAACAAACCATGCATCAACGGAAAGCTTATTTATTTATATTTCAGATAAATCTCAATTTCCAAAATTGGCCCTTATGACTGGTTTTGTGGTCCAGCGTCACATATACAGGGGATTGGGGAAAAAAATAAAAAAACATGGGAGGAAAAAATCTAAAAGCATTGAAATATAAATTTTCCTCCTTTCTTATATTTCCCCATCACCTTCTCCCCTTGGGGCTCCGTACTAATAATTTTACCTGGCTCATTTTTAACAGGTAACACTACTTGAGGGGTGACAGGAGAGGGAGGGTCGGGTACATTGAACAGTGTGGGGATTGCGTTGGGTTTGAGTTTCCTTCCCCCTGCTGGTGATCTGGCGATCTCCTCAAACTGGCTTTCTTCAAAGTGGTCCTGCAAGTCACGGAAATGAAGATTTATGACAAAAGTGCACATATACGCTTACACAAAAAGGACGCCAGAAGAATGCATTCATTGTTGTCTTTCGCAGAATTTAATAGTCGCATGCTTTTCACTTGCCTGGCACAGTCTGGAGCAGGGAGTCGGTACAAAATCACGCCGACAGTTTCCAAGCCACTTTCTCATGCGCACGGGGTCTTTCGGAAAGCGAAAGAGCTGCTTTCCAATAGTTGTAGAGTTCGAGCAGTTTGGAGCGGAGCATCCACCCATTTTTATTTACATTCGCCAAATGTTTAACTTATCATCTGGGCACAACAACGGTGACACGTAGCGGACTGCTAGCAGAGGATTTAGCAGGTGTATTATTAAAAATACTTTACAATTCAGAAAAAGACACAGCAGTTATTTTAGCAGACGCACGCGGTGACTTTACGGGCGGCCTCTTTAATGCAATGAGTATAAAATGCGATTTCTTAAGACGAATATGTTTTACTAGTAAGTGAAATGTAGAGTTTGTTTGAGCCAAAATGGCGTCGGTAACTTCGGTAGGCTACTTGGTGACGCGTTATGTGAGAGTTGACTTTAGTTATGCCTGTATAAAATTCGTTCACATATTGTGACAAAGGGATAAATAATAAGTTAAAATGTATATTTTTCCTTATTTTCATGAACGATGCAAAGCAATAGTTTAAATTAGCTTTTACCACACGTTCCTCATTCAAGTCTACATTGATATCTGATTACATAAATTTTTTTCAGCTCGCCTGATTATTAGTATTTTTGTTGTTGTTCAGTAGCATCTAATTCATTAACAACAGTTAAATACAAAACAAAAACTACGTAACAGTCCATAGAATGTAAGAGAAAGAACAAAACAATACAGAATAAACATACAATTATATATATATAATTTTATTTATTAGATTTTTAAAAAAAAAATTTTTCTTAATCTGTCAAGTCCATTTTAAAGTAATTAATATTATTAAGGTAATTTATTATATTTTCATATGTACTTCACACTCCGGTCCAGTAGAGAGCGGAAACGCGCCTGATGCCAATCTTCGGAAAACTTAGAAGAAACTCCAGCCGGAAGTTTACAAACTCACATGTTACATTCACGGGCGATTGAATTTATGAAAGTGTGAAAGCAGATTTACGAGTAGCATTGACAGCAAAATCATATTGTTTTACTTAAAAATAAGAGCCATGAGGTAGAGCGGTCTCTTGTTGGCGTCGATTAGAGAGAAGGTCTGCGGAAGAAAGTCCCCATGTTTAGCAGATGTTCGTTTATCTGGTGAATTTCTATAATGTCATCCTCAATGATAGTCCCAGTTATAGATGTACAGGGAAACAACTTTAAGGAGTTGTGGGCAGCAATGGTGATAGCAGTTAGAACATCTTCATTCATCGCCATTGATACGGTAAGAAAAAGCACATACTGTATTTAGAAACTCAACCGAATGTGAAAATTCAAGTGTAACATTCTGAAATAGAACAAGATCATTCATGTTTGCGGTCTCTTGTAGGAACTGAGTGGTCTTGGATCAAGGAAAGCTCTTTTAGCTGAGTGAGTTGTGTGATTAAAATATTCTTATCCAATATCCTAAAGGACTGGAAAAGTGGTAATTATTACTTTTTTCTTTCCTTTCAAGATCCATTGAAGACCGGTACAAAGCCATATGCCAGGCAGCTCGCACACGCTCCATACTTTCATTGGGCCTTGCTTGTTATAAAAAGCTTGACGACAAAGTAAGTCTCTGCCATTAACATTATTATTTTTTAATTCTAAACGCAAGAACATTACATTGATTTTTGAACATTTCTTGTTTCTAGGCGGACCGCACATACCTGGTCCAGGTTTACAATCTGACCTTGCTTTGTTCAGAGGAGTACATCATTGAACCTCAGTCAGTGCAGTTCCTTGTACAACACGGATTTGACTTCAACAAACAATATGCTGAAGGCATTTCTTATTATAAGGGTAATGATAAAGTGAGTATGATTGAACTTTTAACAAACACATTGATGTTTAAAGATTGGGAGACTTAAGTAGGTGCATTCTGTGCTTGTTTTAGGGAGGTGATGCCCATGGGGTAAACATGCGCTCCTTGTTCGTAGAACTGCTTAGGGCCAACAAGCCCTTAGTGGTCCATAATGGTCTGATAGACATGGTCTTCTTGTACCAATGCTTCTATGCCCATCTTCCTGATCGCCTGGACACCTTCATTGCCGATCTGTCCCAGATGTTTCCCTCAGGCATATATGACACTAAGTATGCCACGGAGTATGAGCTGCGGTTTACAGCCTCATACCTGGAATATGCCTATAAGAAGTGGTATGTGGAATATTTCTAGTATCAGAAGTACAAAAAGTGCACATGTCTGTGCAGTGGCTAAAATTTCAGGTATTTTCTTTGTCCTCCACAGTAAGTTGGAAAATAGCAAAGCCATTGCAGGAGGTGGTAATGGGAGTCATGTGTTCCTAGAGTTTTGTAAATATACAGGCAACATGCAGAGCTACATAGACTACAGGTCGTGCTTGGACAACCAGAATCGGGATGGAGCCCTCAACATCTGTGTTCAGTTCTCTGTGAGTTCCTCCAATTCAAAGTCAAGAGTTTGTTTGTTAGACAGAAATGAGTTATTTTATATTGTTGTATTATATTATAATGCAAAAATTCTATTTCATATAAATGCTGTTCTTTTGAACTTTCTATTAATTAAAGATTACTGAAAATCCTGTATTGTGGTTTCCACAAAAATATTAAGCAGCATAACCGCTAAATTTTTAAGTTTTCACTGCTACATTTTTCCCAACTTTAAAGCCTTAATTTGTCATGCAAAAGAAATAAAACCACTAGATGATATTAATGATTGTCGTATTCTGTGAATATACAGTTAATTCGAATTCTAATAGATCTCACTTTTACTCAACCCTTTGATAGTATTCCTCAGGCCTGAAGAGATGTTATACTCCAAAATACAACATTTTGTATGTGACACTCGGTAATTGTTTTTTGCTCTAGGCGTATGGATGGTGTCCTAATGGCTCTCAGTGCTCCATGTCACATGACACAGACCTTATAATCCAGCAGGATGAGAAGATCAGAGAAGACAAGAGGAAGAAAAGGAAGCGCAAGAACAAAAAGAAAGGTTCTCAAGGCCCCACTGAGACATGCAGTTCCCCACAGGGCAAAAGGTCGCACTTTGAAGAGACTGAGCTGGACCAGGCAGTGCCCATATCTGAACATCAGGACAAGACAGCAAGTTCTGAGGCAACAGATGCCACACATGCATTTGAACCTGGGAAAGCGGCCAGCAAGAGTGCAAATGAGGAATCTCAGCCAGAAGCATCTTCTGAAGCTCCTGTTAGACCAAAAGAGAAGAAAGCGGAAGGAGGAACTCACCGAGCAGGGTTTGACGCTTTCATGACCGGCTATATTTTTGCTTATGCCAGAAATCTGACAGGAGAAACAGAAGAATCCAGCACTGCTCCCTTCATCCCTGCATGTCTCAATAAGCTCTTCCTCAGCGGCAAGTCTGTTCCTCTACATGTAACCAAAAGCACCTTCTCCAAATCTTCAAAGGCTCATGTGCACAAGATGGACTACATCTGGGGAAAAAATATTGTTGTAAAACCTGAAGGAACTGCATAGAAATGTATTTTTCTAGATTTCAGTTTTGTGTACATTTTTGTTCAAATAAAATCTAAGTTTTTCTATGGTTTCCTGTCCATGGCTTGTCTGTTTTTCCTCTTCTTATTTATTTTAATCTAAATTAAGTCAGACAAGACTCTATTCTTGTAAGTGTACTAGACTAGATAGACATTAGACTTTGTAGATACTAAGAAAGAACCTTTGAAAGCTTGGTTTAGGTCATAAAGCAAAGCCACAATAAAAATAAGACATTCTGAATTTATTTTAAACAAATGGGAATACACACATGCATTTAAACAATTAAAGCCATATAAATGGGGAAAATAAGTCCTGATCTGTCTTTGGTAGAAATATACATCTCTGAATCAGTTAAAAATCTACAATCTAAAAGTGTTGAAAAAACAGTCAGGACTGAAAAAGCAGAAAAATAGAGTTAAGAACAAACTAGCAAGAACTGACCATTTTCAACATGTACAGAACTCTATTCATCAGTTCATTTAAACAACAACAACAACACCGTTTAAACAGTTCACAAACATAGTAAAATTACTTTTTCTCCTCATAAATATCAAAATAAATCCTCTATAAAACTATCATGCCTTGGTTAAATCTATTGCATAGAAATGTAGTGACAAATAATAGATTAAAAATAGTTCAAACCATTTAACTTATTTCAAGTGCAATAATGATTTTAAGTAGGTAAAGACAGACTTTTTTTTTGAAGATCTGAGAGGTCAAAGAGTGAAAATGATCCTCGTTTTGAAATTACCTGGCACACACACCGTTAGCGTAGGATCAAAACAGGAGCTTTTTAAGATGCGAGAGGACATGGAATGTTTGCTGCGTATTTTCTATGCCCATGCAGTGCAAAAAAGACTCGGATCAGCTTTCTCCAAAGACATTTGTTCTTCAATCAATTCTATAATTAGACATGTAGAACACAGTTTGCGGACAAATAATAAAAAGCAAGTGGCATGTGCAACCAATAGCATGTATTACAAATAAAAAAAAATAAAAAAAATAATCACAGAATGTGTCTCATCGTTAGCCCTGTGTGAGGTGACGTCCAATGTATCTTCCACTGTTGGAGTTCTTCATAGTGTGATGGTAACTACTACCGCATGGACCGGATCAGTGTTTCACACCTCTGTTTCCTGCTCTCTCGATCAATCCAAGCCACCCTTTTAGCTTAAGTTAAAAGGGTTTATTTCCCCCAAAGCAAAAAATATATACAATTTATAATCATTAAATATTTAAAGAATATAATCTCAGTTTGCGTGGCATCTGATCAGTTCAAACTTGAGGAAGCGTCCTCAACCAGGCTGGTGTGTGCCCTTCAACCATCTAGATATCACATCTGGAGATGCGTTCTCCTGAAGATGTGGCTTTGCAGGCGGTGAGGACTAACGGACAGAGTTCCTGTGGTTCTACAGACATGCTCAGTGTGAGCAAGTTCTTGTTGGAGATCATCAAGCCATCCTGGTCTTCAGCCTCCATGTCCTCGCATAAACCACTGAGGCTTCCGTTCTGTATCTGGATTGTGTCCTTATCATCCGCAGGGCTTCCTCTGCTGCTGGAGCAGTCCATGGCCTCCGCTTCTCCTCCTTCAGAGGGTACCAGAGACGACCAGTCCTCTGCTGCTCCCACTTCCTCCTGTTTTTCGGCTCGCGGTTTGTACGGAGGGATCTCAGTAACAGCGTACTTCTTAGCCCAACTAATCAATGCTTTTTGTTTGCTTTCACCACCGGGCTGCCCGGCCTCGCTCTTAGATGAGAAGAAGACATCCGAGTGGGACAGCTGGGGAGAGACGGGGAGCGAGTGGCACTGGCGACCGGGCAGCTGCCAGGTCTCCGACCAGGATGGGGTGCAGTTGTTTCCGGGGGCTCCCGTGCTGATGTTGGGATGAGGTTGGTATGAGTTTTGACTGCCGTGAGGTGAGTGCAAATCAAACATGAGCGAGAAGACCGACTTGCTGGGCATGTCGTAAAACTTGATCTTGCCACCTTTTAAATCCTCTCTGGCACTGAAAGGGTTGACTTTCGGTTGCCCGTGTATGAAGCCCTTGGGTCCTGGGTTGTAGTAAGGGTCCTGGACGTTCACTTTGCGAGCGGGTTTACGAGAGAAAATGTCAGACTGGCTACGGGAAAGCCAGATGTTTCGACGTGGACGGGGGGACTTGGGTGGAATCTTGTCATCCTGAAAAACAAGAGGATTTAACCTCTTTATACCCTTTTCACCTGGACCTAGAACAACAGTAAGAGAGGCATTAGGCACAGTGGGTAATATTATCGAACTGAGATAAATAAATGCTTTAAAAGTATTGTACATTGTTAATAGTAAATTCTATACCAATACATTTTAAGATTATAAATTAACCTTCACTACCATTCCGAAGTTTGGGGCCAGTAATTATTTTTTTAATTAAAATGAATACTTTTATTCAACAAGGATGCATTATATTGATCAACAGTGACATTTCAAATGATACAAAAGATTTTAGTGCAAATAAATGCGGTTCTCTTTATAAAAAAAAAAAAAAAAAAAAAAAAAAAAAAAGTTTCCATACAAATTATATGTATGCATGTATGTAAAAAGACAACTTTTTACATTATTGATAAGTAATGTTTCTTAAGCAGGAAATCAGCATATTAGAAAGATTTCTGAAAAATCATGTCACACTGAAGACGGAGTAATGGCTGCTGAAAATTCAGCTTTACCATTACAGGAATAAAATTAAATTTTAAAATAGAGTCTATTAGAATAGAGTGTCATTTTAAATCGTATTAACATTTTACAATATTACTGTTTTTACTGTAATTGATCAAATAAATAAAGCCTGGTGAGCATAAGAGACTTTTCAAAAACCATGGGGAAAAAAATTAAATCTTATCGACCCCAAACCTTTGGAATAGTGTATATTAATAAATACTGTAAGAAAAGATTTTCATCCTTATTATAACATTATATCAAATGCATTAACTAATATACTCATATTTATTCATTCACTTGACAAGTGTAAAAACTGTAGCACTATCAAAACATTGCTGTATTAGTCTGAGCATATTGACCAGAGCCTGATATAACACTGGCCCAACCAATGGAGTGAGTTTGGAGTGTGTTGACCAATGGCAGATGCAAGAAATGTTCCAAAAACCTGTTTAAAATAATTTTTCTTGCTAGTCACCAAATAGTGCCAACACTTTTAAGCCTGAAAGAATGATCTTGAACACTAGGGGGTGACAAAATCTGCGATGTTCATTTAAATATGTGGGAGGCAAAGCGCTTAATCATGTTTAACATCTCAAAACTCAAAAGCACATAGCACTGAGAAAAGGAAAATAAAAGAAATACAGTACATGAAGTGCAAAAGACGCCTATATGCATTTAAACACTTCAGAAACTGAGCATTACAAGGTTAGCAGTTTAAAAGTTTTGGGTATAGAATTTTTATCAATTTATAGTCACAGTGCCCTCCAAAAGTATTGGAACAGTAAAGACAAAATTGCTCTGTTGGCTGTGGAGTCAAGACATTTACAAATATGATTAAAAAATGAATATGAGACAAAACTACAGAATGTCACATATTATTATTGGGTGATTCAACATATAGATGTTTTACCAGCTAAGAAGTTCAGCACTTTTAGAGTTTCATCCCTCTATCTGATGTGAGCATAAGTATTGGAACAGTTGCCTCACAGGTCTTTCAAAGTGATCAGCTGTGTCCTGTTGCATTAATTATTCAGATATTAAAAGCAGGGAATGTGTCGTATCAATTAAATCCATTACTTCTGTATTCTGAATCTTGCATTCGATGATGACGCACACAAACCAGGATGAAGATGAGGGAGCTGACTTTGAGAGAAAAGCAAGCAATTTGGATGCTAAAAGAAAACAGGAAGTCAATTAGAGCTATGGCAAAAACAAAAGGCATGGAGAAATCAAGAGCTTGGAAACCATCAGCGACACCAGCAACCAACAACTACCTGATCGGCTGAGAAAACAACAGTAGTTGATGACAGAAAAAAGATAAAAGCTGTGAAAATGAACCCTAAAAGACGTGTCTGTAAAATCACCAACAACTTCCAGAAAGCTGGGGTGATGCTCAGACAATCTACTGTCCTCGGGAGACTTTGACACAGAATTACAGATGCTACACAGCAAGATGCAAACCTCTGACCAGCACCAAAAATAGAAAGGCAAGATTGGAGTTTGCAAAAAAGCACAAAGGTGAGCCAGAAGAGTTTTGGAACTGTGTTTATGGACCGATGAGACAAAGATGAACCTTTATCTAAGTGACGGGAAAGCAAAAATGTGGAGAAAAAAGGGAACTGTAATGATCTCAAGCATACAGCCTCATCTGTAAACATGGTGGAGGTGGTGTCATGGCATGGGCATGCATGGCTGCCTCTGGAACAGGCCCTCTCAACTTTACTGACGACTTAATGTATGATGACAGTAGCAGAATGAATTTGGAAGGGTACAAAACCATCTTGCCTACCAATATTCAAGAAAATGCCACCAGATTCATTGGGAAGTGCTTCATATTGCATCAGGACAATGACCCAAAACACCCTGCCAGTTCAGTCAAGGAATTTATAAGAGCAAAGAAATGGAAAGTCTTAGATTGACCAAGTCAATCTCCAGATTTAAATCTGATTGAACATGAATTTCAGCAGCTGAAGAGGAGAGTAAAGGCAGAAACTCCCCCAAACAAGCAACAATTGGAACTGGCTGCATTAAAGGCTGGGACAAGTATTTGAAAGGATGAGACCAAGAGTCTGGTGATGTCTATGGGTCACAGACTCACTGCTGGGATTGTGCGCAAGGGATCTGCAACTAAATAATAGCTTTTAATCTTTTATTTCTGCCTTATGTTCAACTGTCCCAATATTATGCTCACATCAATGAGTGGGATGAACTCTAAAAGTGCTGTTCTTTTTATTTGGTAAAACGGCTAATAATAAAATGTGACATTCTGTAGTTTTGTCTCATATTCATCTTTTAATAATATTTGCAAATGTCTCGACTCCACAGAGCAATTTTATCTTTACTGTTCCAATACTTATGGAGGGCAATGTATATATCTCTATGTCTATATCTATCTATCTATAGATATAGAGATATAATAAATGTAATTTAGACCTGTAATGTACTAAATGGTTTATTTGCTCCAGTTATTACTCTAGTCTTCAGTACCACATGATCCTTCAGAAATCTTGCTAATATGATGATTTAATGCTCACATAAGATTTCTTATTTTTTCAGAATTCTTTGATGAATAGAAAATAAAAAAAACAACACGACCACCTTATTTGGGCTGTGCGATATGGACAGACTCACACTCGCACACTATTTTCTACCTTTTAGAATGTGGGAATCAAATTCTAATAAATACAGAAACAAAGATAACATTTTTTTTCCCCCAAATAGAAAATGTAAATAATGAATTAAAAAAAGTGCATACTAGAGGCTATGAACCTAATATAGTGAATGAAACCACCTAGGACATGCTATTAAATTATGTTCAGAAATGGGATAAAAATCACATTACATTCTAACATAACATTACAATCCAAAAACAAAACATACTTTTTTAAAGCAGGGGTTAAAATCAGTACATTAAAAATAAATTAATTAAAAAAGAACCGGTGAAATGTTAATTGAATACTCATCCAAACACTAATTATATTAGCCTATATCTGATTTACTCCATTCTAATTGTCAGTTTACAGATACTGCTATCATAAAACAATACACTTACCTGTAGGTTTAAAATTCTACATGGCACGTATAACATGCATCAAACTACTGTATCATATATATCAAACTACTCATCCTATATTGGTTAATAAAAATATATAAACATGTCGACATTTGATATACTTAATAGATAAAATATTTTGTGGTTTGCTGTCAATTTAATGCTTCTTGGCTGAATAAAAGTGTTGATATCTTTCTGTCTCCCGACTTTTGAATGGTAGTATATGAGGCCCAATGAGGCTCTAATCTCTTCTAGCCACACATTGTTTTGTGACTTACTCCTTGTTTTTTTCAGGATATGAATTAGTACTAAATGGAAACTGGGCTGTGAGATTGCAAAGAAGAGAGGGAGAAAGTAAAAGCTGTGCATTATAAGTAATTCTCAGGAAAGGACATCCAATCCATAAAGCTCATAGACAAGGTAGCGTTACTGTCTCCAATCCCGTTAGTTTTCCAGTCTCCTTGTTCTTAGAACTCTTTGGCCCTGCGGTATTACATGGAAAGTGAGTGCTGGTTGGGGATGAGCAAAGCCTCAGGGGGCGACAGAATGTACTAGCTCTCTGTCAAAGCAACTCACATCAAAGATATGCTCAGAGCACATCAAAGCTTTTGATTTAGTGCCAGAAATAGGGAATGCAATATTATGCCATGGACACCTGTAGTTTTCATTATCATATTGACAGTTTGCTGGTTAAACAAATCAATACTGGGAGCTAAATAAACATTTTTGTGATAAAAATGTGTGTGTGTGTGAATAAACACACCTTTAGGCAAGGGTTTTTTCTCCACCTCTCCGGCGGTTAGTAGAATCCTCTCCCTCTCGGATTCGTCAGCTTTCAGTTTTTTCTGGATTTCTTCCAGCCTCTTTACTATATCTGGGAACGAGGGCCTGAGCTTTGGATCCATCTGGGATATAAGTGGAGGCAACAAGAACATAAAAACACATCAGCATCTAATTCTAGAGGAGCACCATGTTCTCACTTCTATTCTAAGAATGCTACACTGCACATATATTACAGTGGGGCAGTTTCATTTTCATGCTGAAAACAACTAACAATGTTGTCATTGCTCATCTGTTGATAATTCATATGAAATCTGTAAAATAATTTTTATATAATTATTTTATATTGTATTATATTATGCAAAATGGGTACACAACCATTCAAAACCATTTTGGGGTCAATAAGACCTTTTTGTAAAACAGTTTAGTGGGTTTTACTCAGTTTCAATATGGTATTATGTCGTGGATACTTGGAATATTAATAAGTGATACTGACAGCATCTGTTCCTTGTTTGTATTTTCTTTGTGGTGGTTATTTTAGCTTCTGGGTTTTGAAAAATGAAATACCAAAAAATCGAAACCGTTTGGGGGTGATAAAAGGCTGCATTAATTTGATAAAAAAAAATACAGCGAAAACAGTAATAGTTGGTGCTCAAGACATTTCTTATCATTATCATAGTTGAAAACAGTTTAATATTGTCTGCTTCAATATTTTTAAGCCACAATCCATTTTTCAGGATTCCGATTCTGAAATTGAAAAAAATTGAAACAGAAGTTTTGTAACATTATAAATGTCTTTACTTTTGATCAATTTAATGTGTCCTTGAAGAAAAAAAATTACTGACCTTACTTAATGTTACTGAACTAACTTTTGAATGGATATATATATATATATATATATATATATATATATATATATATATATATATATATATATATATATAAAATGAAAATATTACAATATAATTATTAAATAAAAATATAGTATGTGGTAATTAGTGGTCGACCGATATGGGTTTTTTTGAAGGCCGATGCCGATATCTTGGAAAGCAGGGTTGCCGATAATTTTATTTATTTTAATTAATATTTAAGAAATTTAAGTCATTTGAAAACGGATTCAAATAAAAATGTGTAAAATAAACATACTTCAAGAAAGTATTTTTCACAAATAAATATTTTATAAATATTAAATAAAATTATAATTAAACAGGAAGTAAATACTGTAACAGGGCACTCCGTATTCTGTGCTTTGCGAATTATATTTTTCAAATAAAGCCAAGGTATCATTCATATTACATAAAGCACACATTGAAAATGACATGAATATGACAAAGCGCAGCATAGTTTGAAATAACGAGTTTAAAGTTCGTTGATCGTGCCTCTCTAGTGAAGCTGAACTCTCCTCCTGTCAGCATTTAATTCACACGGACCAAACGTCACACAGAGAACACGCGATCATGCAGGATACACATGCACACTTCACAAGATCTCAACTAGATTCCACCAAGTCTGCAAGTTTTGTGAAATTAAATGTCCATTAGTTATTCAAAGATTTGTTTAAACTATATAAATGCATATTTGCTGAATACCGAGGAAGTATTATAATGTTTGCTTTTCAATTACTAATAACATTAAAGCAATAATTATAATACTTTTTTGTATACATTTTAATTCCTTTGTTTTACTGTTCTATCTGATTATTAGACAGACTTCTATCCATATTAAACGAACTAGAGAGAGAACGTGAGCACTGTGTGCTTAGGCACTTCCTTTCTGTCAAAATAAAAGTCCCACCTCGAAAATATCGGCCAAACAGAAATATGTATCGGTTAATGCCGATATTTGAAAAAATGCCAAATATCGCCCACTAGTGGTAATAATATAATTACGATTAAATGCAGTTGTCAACATTTAAAGTTGTAAAACTGTACTATTGTAAAATAGAAAGTTCAAAAGCAAGCATTCATTTGAAATACAGTAGTCAACATTTCAAGTAGATCCAAACCTTTCATCAAAGTTGTCCTAAAACCAAAATGTGTTCTTGTCTTAGGACAACTTTGATTAACTTTTTTGATCCACTTCAAATGTTGACTACTGTACTTGGCTTTTTGTTGTCAAAAGTACTACAAGAATCACTAATGGACTGATACAAACTCACATTGCAACAGTTGAAGGCAAGCTGCAGGAAGTCTGAAGGACAATCTCCAGCCATGTGCTGAAAGGCATGGTAATCTAAGCCAAAATTCTGCAAGGATCAAATGTGGGGGGTAAATGTCACACTCAGGACAAGCGGTTTCAATGACTAGAATAACAAGCGATATAGTTACAAAGTTTAAAACACCAAAACTTTTTTTGGAGAGGTTTAAAATTACTGCTCACTTCAGTGCGTGGTAGGTAGTCAGGGTCAGCCTGTATCCTTGCAATTATCTCACACAAAATAATGCCATACGAAAAGACATCAGCCTAGAACACAGAGAAATGATAATGTGTCCTGAAAGATCCTGGCAAGAAACAAGTCTTGTGATAGTGTCAACTGCAACTGAGGATCTAACCTTCTCGTTATACGGCTCGTCTCTCAAGACTTCTGGAGCCATCCAGAATGGGGATCCCACCACAGACAGCTTCTCCCCCTCAAAACTGAACACACAGAATAATGTTCAAAAGACATGGTATAAATACAGGCACTTAAGCACTTACAATGACTAAATGGCATCTGAAAGTTCAGCTGAGGCAGCAGTGCTTTGAAAAGGGAAGTTTTTGAACAATGTGTGCTGAATAGGGAAGGGGTGACCAGTTGATCAACAACATGACTACTCAATTAGCTTTGTGTAATTTTTCCCCTTTTTTAGTTTCAATGTTTTTAGCGGCAGTACTTTAAATAGAACTTTTGTCAGACCATTTTAAACAACATTGTCTTGCACGTTTACATAAGCATGAATGCAGCATTCACGCATATTCAAAGGGAAAGTTCACCCAGAAATTTAAATTCTGTCATACATTACAAAGACTTCCATTCATTTTTGAAACACAAATTAAAATATTTTTAATAAAACAAAATAATTTAGGCTTGATGTGCGAGAACAAACTTTACTGGTTTTTGCCAGAGCTCAAACTTGCTTACGTGATTTACAAGATCAAATCTTGTCGCACATCGGGCAAGCATGTTTGAGCTTCCACATTTACATATTTTTGATGTGCTTCATGTATGTGCATCACTTTATTTTGTGAATAAAAGTCTAAATTAAATCCAAATCAACATATAAAGTGACCGTGTCTCTTCAGAAGACTTGGATTAAACCGCTCGATTCACATGGATTAGTTTTACGTCTTTATTTTTGAGTGGATGTTAAATGGAGAGACAAAAATGTTGTGAAAAATATTTCAGTGGAGGGTTTTTTTAATTAAAAATATTTTCTGACAATTTTCATTTTTGGGTGAACCAACCCATTAAAACAGTGTGCAGGTTAAAAAAATAAATAAAGTTTCTTGAGACCCCTGCAATCGGCTTTATCCCTTCATGCTCAGTTTATCTGCTTTTGAAAGCACATCTTGAAAATGTTATGTAAGCATTACCTAAAAAATGAGACCAACAGTTTTTCGGTGAACCTGAAATCAGTCTAATTACACAGAGCTTCCAGTTTACAGAGATTAATTGACTAGTTGTTCAGGTAACCAAATCAACTATTAGTTTTAATTGAAAATATGTAGTTTTGCACTAGTAGTGAGGAGGTCATGGGAGAGGAAGGGTCTTGAGCTGCTCGGGTATTATTAGCTCTCTTAAAAGTTGACTTTGGACGGTATGTTCCTTCCAAATCAGATAGCACCACCCCCTGCCAGGACTCCTTGCATCTCACCATTGCTTCCTTTCAGATTGCCATAAACAAAACAGAAGGATGTCCACTCTGTTGCTGTTATAGTCAACGCATAGGCAACTGAGTGAAATTTGCACATACTTTACTTTTATTGTAAGTCTCCATGTTGCCTGTTACTCACTCATGACTGGGGATTTTCTCAGCAAGGCCGAAGTCTCCAACAATCGCGGTGTAGCCATTCTCATCAAACTTGATCAGGCAGTTCTGAAAAAACATCAAAAGGAAGAAACAGTAACTAGAAGAACATATTGCTCCTCCCACAGGATACCTTACACTCGAGATTCAGTCAATTAGAATCACTTATACAGAAAGTAATGATGTAGCGAGGAAAGCCATGGGGGTGATTCCCACAGCGTATAATTATGGGAAGTCTCACGAGTGCTTAGGAGAGAACGCAACAGCTGGAGGTAGAGACAGCATGTCAGCACATGCCACCAACAAGAGCCCTGTGAAGTCTAAATCAAAGCACCTGTTTCACTGCTGACTGATATAGTCTTCTTGTTTATAAAGTTACATCATTAAACCCACAGGACAAGTATACCTTCAGTACATCCTGTAATTGCCTATCTTCATAAAGCTAATAAAATCATGCAATGACTATATGAAATTACATACCCCACCATTCATAAGTGTGGTATCAGTAAGATTTTTTTAAATGAATTACTACTTTTATTCAGCAAAGAAGCACTGTATTTGTCAAAAGCAACAGTGAAGGCATTTATAATGTGATAAAAATTCTCTCTCAAACAGTTATTTGATATCTTTTAAACTATCTGTTTCATGGAAGAATGTAGCATGACTTACAATGTTTTCAACATTGATAATGATAATATGCGTTTCTTGAGCACAAAATCCACATACTAGAACGATCTCAGAAGGATCATGTGACACTGAAGACTGTAATAATCGCTGCTGAAAAGTCAGTGTTGTCATCACAGGAATAAATAAACAAACTGTAAAATACATTAAAATGGAAAATGTCATGATTACAGCCAATAAATATGATGACAGAGTCCTGTACCTTGGAGGTGAGATCTCTGTGAAAAATGCCCTTGGAGTGTAGGTAACTGAGGCCCATGGCGATTTCTAAGGCCAGTTTGACCCGTGTGGCCCAGCTCAGGTACTTATTGCTGTCCAGCAGCTGCTCCAAGTTGCCACCATTAATATACTGAAAAAAAAGAGAAAAGATATATCATGTGACAAATATCACCGTCTCCATCTCTTTGTAGCCCTCAAATGCTCCATATTGTATCCAAGAGGGTACAATAGAGGAGTTAAATTTGACTGGGTACTCAAAAATGCAATGCACACGACTGAATCTGATAAAATAATTATCTGATATGTACAACAATAATGCACAATAATGAAATCTGTAGCAACTTTAATCTTTGCATCATGGGGATTATAATTATTTTGATGGTCACAGTACTTTGTGTTTACAACACCAAAGTGAATCCAATCAGTTTCCTGTGGGTAAAAGTATTCCATGCCAATTCTCAAGTGGATTGGTTTTCAAGTCACAAAAGCGTGTAAATTAGCAGAGCCCAGCAGGAGCCCTTTAAGTGCTTCTGTCTCACATAGTGAATTTGCATGACAGCACCATCTACTAATTAGCCAATCATTCTGCAAGAGACATATTAACTATTCTTTTGCAGCAGTGAATTGTTTATGTATGATTAACTTTAAAACAAGTCTTTGAGAGATTAGCGAATGTGGCACACATGCTACTAACTAGGAGCCTGATGCATTTACCACAGGGCACTGGTCTCAACAGTGTCCTAATTTTGAGTTGCCTGAATTGATCTGTGCTGACAGATAAAGGGCTCCACATTTAGCTAACAAAATTAGCCACGGCTGACTAAACAGAGAAGACCTTAGTATGTGGTCAGCGTGGTGAGGTATCAACAGGCAGACAAGACGGCTGAGTCGAAATGACAGCACCTTCCAGTTTCTCAAAAAGCTGTGGTGCTGTGTCCCGACTCAGGTCGTCAACAGACCAACTTCTCTGCCCTTCATCCATTTTAAAGGCTGCTACCATATAATCCAAGTGAGTAAAATAACCAAATAGGGTTGTGCCTTCGTAGTCTAAGGACTCACATTTGCAGGCAAAAGCAGACTCTCGAGGTACAACGCACTCTCTAGTTACTCTCTCAAAATTTGCTGTCCACAGCATAACCTTGATATCAACATTAACAAAAACACCAGCAAACATCTAATTATCTGAATTCCCTGGAACTTCAAATTGACAAAATGAACACTTAGCCCTGTCCCAACTGGCACACTCAGCCCTCTCGGTCCTCCAATGAGTCGACACTTTCCTGCATGGGATGTTTTCAGTTATCAATCCTGTTTTAGAAACAAACCATTTGCAAGCAGCTGTAATTTATTCTGTAAGCAAAAGTGTGTGGAGGACGCTAAGGAAAAGCTACACTTGGAATGTCTAAAACATACCTCTTCTTACAGACCTGATCTCATGCCCAACATCAATCGCAAATGCAGGTCAGGAAATCTTATATTTGGAAGTGCTCTGTTGGCTTCATCTTTCAGTGGGTTAAAGCTAATCCTACGTCACACCATTTGGTCAGCGTACTGCCATGTACTGCCAGACTGATTTAACGGAACAAAAAGGAGTAGCCCAGCTTAGATCTAAAGCTGTGCTACTTCAGGTGATTAGGTGACTGATGCATATGCCTATATAGAGCTAATCCTCTCTGTGAAACTGTAACTTTGAGTGTTTTGGGTGCAGATGCAGGTTACTACAAAGGATGGAAACCTTCCTGCGGGGCTGATTTCATAACTGTTGAGTGATGAGAGAGCTCATTTAATACACTGTCAACTCAATCAGCGGCTCTTAAATGAAGCGTCTTTATGGGAAAAAAAAATGACTGGGAATACTTAATAGTATGAGCAACATAAGGCCTCAGTGGCTTTGAAAAGTAGTATAATCCCTCAGCAGGCCAGTGATTACCACTGCACTAATACTTCTTTCTGTCAGCATGCATCAAGAAGGGAGAGCAAAGGTAACAGGGTGGTAAGAACAAGTGACCTGCGATGATTTAAACTGAAATGGAAATGATAACAAGGGTTTTATACTTTCTAAAGGAAAAAAAACAAAAACGCATGACACATATCTAGAACAGGTATCAAAGACACATTAGTACATAGTGTTTACTAGGCTTTTTGTAGTTTACTATTATATAAAACTAAGATTCCTTCCATGCATTAGTTCTCAACTGGGGGCCAGGGCCCACTGAGGGCCTCAGAAAGCTTCCAAAAAGGCCTGAAGATGACTTCAAAAGACAAAACAAAACATTGCTGTGCTTAATACACACTCAATGAAGTGACGTTCATAGTGATTTATGCACATTATACCTAATTTATTTAAATAACTAAACATTTTATTTATATAAAAACAGTGCCCTGACTGCCCTCCATAAGTATTGGAACAGTAAAGACAAAATTGCTCTGTTGTATGTGGTAGAGCCCTGCACGGGCCTCAAATTTAGGCCCTAGCCTGGCCCTGGCCCGAGACGCTCAGGCCCTAGCCCGGCCCACATCCGACAGCTTATCAGAATTACCGGCCTGAGTCCGACCCGAACCCATCTTTTTTTCCCCCCTTCTCCTAAAAGAGTTTATACTACTCTTTTGGCTATTAAAATAGTTCAGTTTGGTGTGTAATGGCAAAATTATTATATTTCGTTTTGTTTTTTTATTAAGTTAATTTAGAAAAACGTTTGGAGGAGGGGCGTCTAATGTCTAATGAGGAGACGGCGAGTCAGGATCAGCAACTTCATCCTTGTGACACAGACTCAGAAAACATTAGTTTATTAGTAAATAATTCAAATATCTCCTTACTATTTCCCGCAGACACATTCATAGTTATGTTTGATGGGGTTTTTCAGCAAGCTTTAGCCTATTGCGTGCATTTGAACGCAGAACTATTCAGCTGTGCTGAAGTCATTTGCGCACGCTGCTGCGGAACACTAAACACCATCGAGCTGCTCTCAGTCGCGGCAGCACAGTCTCGTGTTGTTTCCACCAGCGCGGCAATTTTTTTCCATTGCTAATCGATAGATGTCTAAAATATAAAATAAGGAGAAACCCAAAACAGGCCCGATGCCCGGCCCGTGTCTGAACTATGACCTGGAAATTGGCCCGAAGCCCGGCCCTAGAGGCGTAAAAAAGTCGAAATGCAGGGCTCTAGTATGTGGAGTCAAGACATTTGCAAATATGATTAAAAGATGAATATGAGACAAAACTACAGAATGTCACATTTTATTATTAGCCGTTTCAACACATACATGTTTTACCAAATAAAAAGAACAGCACTTTTAGAGTTCATCCCACTCATTGATGTGAGCATAAGTATTGGGACAGTTGAACATAAGGCAGATTAAAAGCTATTATTTAGTTGCAGATCCCTTGCGCACAATCACAGCAAGACATCACCAGCCTCTTGGTCTCATCCTTTGAAATACTTTTCCCAGCCTTTAATGCAGCCAGTTCCAATTGTTACTCGTTTCTGCCTTTACTCTCCTCTTCAGCTGGTGAAATTCATGTTCAATCAGATTTAAATCTGGAGATTGACTTGGGCAATCTAAGACTTTCCATTTCTTTGCCCTTATAAATTCCTTGACTGAACTAGCAGCGTGTTTTGGGTCATTGTCCTGATGCAATATGAAGCACTTCCCAACGAATCTGGTGGCATTTTCTTGAATATTGGTAGGCAAGATGGTTTTGAACCCTTCCAAATTCATTCTGCTACTGTCATCATACATTAAGTCATCAGTAAAGTTGAGAGGGCCTGTTCCAGAGGCAGCCATGCATGCCCATGCCATGACACCACCTCCACCATGCTTTACAGATGAGGCTGTATGCTTGGGATCATTGCAGTTCCCTTTTTTTTCTCCACATTGCTTTCCCGTCACTTAGATAAAGGTTCATCTTTGTCTCATCGGTCCATAAACTCTTCTGGCTCACCTTTGTGCTTTTTTGCAAACTCTAATCTTGCCTTTCTATTTTTGGTGCTGGTCAGAGGTTTGCATCTTGCTGTGTAGCATCTGTAATTCTGTGTCAAAGTCTCCTGAGGACAGTAGATTGTCAGAGCATCACCCCAGCTTTCTGGAAGTTGTTGGTGATTTTACAGACACGTCTTTTAGGGTTCATTTTCACAGCTTTTATCATTTGTCTGTCATCAACTACTGTTGTTTTCTCAGCCTATCAGGTCGTTGTTGGTTGCTGGTGTCGCTGATGGTTTCCAAACTCTTGATTTCTCCATGACTTTTGTTTTTGCCATAGCTCTAATTAACTTTCTCTTTTCTTTTAGCATCCAAATTGCTTGCTTTTCTTTCAAAGTCAGCTCCCTCATCTTCATCCTGGTTTGTGTGTGTCATCAGCGAATGCAAGATTCAGAATACAGAAGTAATGGATATAACTGATACGACACATTCCCTGCTTTTAATATCTGAAGAATTAATGCAACAGGACACAGCTGATCACTTAGAAAGACCTGTGAGGCAACTGTTCCAATACTTATGCTCACATCAGATAGAGGGATGAAACTCTAAAAGTGCTGAACTTCTTAGCTGGTAAAACATCTATGTGTTGAATCACCCAATAATAAAATGTGACATTCTGTAGTTTTGTTGTGTCATATTAATCTTTTAATCATATTTGTAAATGTCTTGACTCCACAGCCAACAGAGCAATTTTGTCTTTACTGTTCCAATACTTTTGGAGGGCACTGTAAAATATATATATATATATATATACACACATATCTCTCTCTTCAAGTTTTAACTGGATTTTTAAACTGACTCATTTCCTGCTTAACAAGTAAAACAACTCTTTCCTAAGAAATCAGTGTTCATCTAGATTAGACCATAAGACTATATAGCACAGTAACATTCATACAAGCATAATACACCCACACAGTTTGAGATGGTAAAAATACAACATGCCTAAGGGGACTGCCGGTGGGCTCTCTAATAGAATATTTCCCCTCGGGCCACTGTGAACAAAGACTAAACTGTTCAATGTCACAGTTGATTCACAGGGGGAAATGCCACACATTTAGGAATCAAAGGTACCCTGGAAGCACTCTCAGACCAACTTTTTCCAGCAGTGCAAGTATTATTTAAGCATAAATTCAATACAGCACTATTGGCACAAAAGGCTATCTTTTGCCTTTTTTCAAAGCTAGAAGGAGGCCAAGTTGCAATGTCATCAATGTGATAAAGTACAGTCTTAGTGTTTTAGGTACAGCTAATGAAGAAAAGTCAACTGTCTCTTGTACATGAGGATATGTGTGGTAAATGAAACGCATGAGTCTGATGTCACTTACCTCTATGAGAGCATGGAGTTGACCTTCCTGTACACACACCCCCATAAATCTACAACACCACAAAAACAAAAAAAGAAAGGTTGATGTTAGTTTAATGCTCTGAAGCAGCAGCAGCGAGTTTGAAGAGATTTCTAGGATGCCAAAAAACAAAGTAAAAGGTCAATGTACAATCAATAGCATAAGAGCAAATTCAGCTTTATTGATTAGAATGCCGTTTATACCAGCGCTGACTTTCTCTGAGCCTGCTGTCCAATGGGCTTATTTTATGCTCTACGTTCATTTCTTGTGTAAAAAATGGCTTTTACAAATGACACCATAAACTCAGACAGGTTTATGGTGCTGTACATCAACACAAGCTATAAAATGTGAGACTGTCTCCAGTCAACTGGAGGGTAAAACTCTGATGTAAACACAGGGACAATGGCAGAGCAAAGGCACGATCTTTACTGTAAATAAAAAAAGCAGATTTTTCAGGTGATGAGGTTGGGGTAAGAAATAAATTAATACTTTTTTAAGCAAGTGTTCATCAAATTAATCAAAAGCGACAGTAAAGACACTTAAAATCAGGGCTCTGAACCGGTTCACCGATTTTTTTCAAACGAAAATGAAAACCGGAAACAAACAAGATTTGGACAGGAATAGAACCAGAAACAAATTAAATGCCCACGCTCAGCTGTGAACTCATAATAATAGGCAAGTCGCAATGGCAATGCACTGGCGTTAAGAGTTTATCCGAGGATAGTGTAGGATGGACTCAACAGATCACACGCACCTGCAGCGCTTCAGTGAACGGGAGAAAACAGAATAAAACTATAGGCTTACATAAAAAGGAATATATAGGCCTACATACAAATATATTTCACTTTTAATCGTTGACAGATTAACAAAACGAAAAAAAATATTTTATTAAGGGTTTTAGTTTGTGACGCAATTCCAAGTTCACAGAAAGGAAAACAAGATGGCATTTTTTTTTAACAATGCAGCAAACATTTTTAAATCTCTTTAAAAAAAAAATACTTTAATGTTTTTAAAGCATTAACAGATTTTTTTTCTTTTGTTTAGTAGCCTACATTTGGCCAAAATCTATAAAAAGGTGGTGCTATAGTGGGTTAAGGTAACAGATCTCTTCCTGTTTTTTTTTTCCCTTTCTGTGTGAGTAAAGAAAATGCTGTACTTTATTATTATTAATGTATATATATTTAAAAATTCTGTTATTAACCAGTATTTTTTCTACTCAAACCAATTTCAGAATGGTAACAGTACGGAGGAACGCAGGAAAATAAATGTTAAAATATTGATTCTGTTCGGAGTGAACCGACTGAATTGATATATTGATATATTTATTAATCAGCACAACTGTTTTCAACACTGATAATAGCAAAAAAAATTCTTCAGCATTAGAATGATTTCTGAAGGATCATGTGACACTAAAGACTGAAGTAATGACTGCTGAAAATTCAGCTGTCAATCAATCACAGGAATAAATTACATTTTAAAATGTATTGCATTAGAAATAGTTATTTTAAATTGCAATAATATTTCACAATATTACTGTTTTTTAATCAAATAAATCTATCAAACCCTAAAAATCTTACAAACCCCAAACTTTTGAATGGTAGCGTATGAATGAATAAATATGTGCGTCAATTGTGATGTCTGATGTGCCTCAAATCTTTTTTTTCCAGAAAGTCATCACTTGCAAACAGTCAGAAAGATCAGATTTGAATAATACAGCCGAAATGTTTGCTCAGTGTGAGGCCCACACGATATAGACATGCAGTAGCATTTCACCAATTTATTCTCAGCAGTGATGCAAAGTATCACTGTCTCTGAATGGCCACCTCACAAGAAGTCATTAGACAGGATACAACTTTGTGTTTTCAAAGTTATGGCCCCATAAGGCTAGGCCAGGCTTTTATTGCGGGTCTGTGTTAGGATTTCTTAAACAAAGCTCCCCTCAGCCTTCTGCTGTCTGCACTACGGTCCCTCCACCCCCATTCAATAAGACGTAACAATGGTGTGATTGTAAACCACGCACAGACCCTCTCTCTCACTCTTTCATCCACCCACAAACTCACATTCTGCTCTACAAACAAGCCAAGTATCACAAAAATGGAAGCAATACCAGACATATTCAAACAGTAAATCATGTGTACTGCAGCATTGTTTGAAAGACAACTGCTTTATTATTCTGGGTGGTATTTTGTCACAAAAGCACAATGACCAAGTTTAAAAACATAATGACAACAAATGAATTAAAAATAAGGTTACACTTTATTTTAAAGTGTCCTTGTTACAGTGTAATTATACATTTAAGTACTGCAAGATATTAATTAACCACATGTACTTACTATATGGTAAGGGTTACGCCCGTTTCACACATACTCCGTGTGCAGTGCGTTTGCAGTGCATATTTTTTTCCGTACCCATGTTAACATGTTAGAGCTTTCACACTGCACACGGTTGCAGTCCGTCGATCCGTTCCAGTTGCGGTGCGTATACAGCTGTGCAGCGATCGTTTCCGCACCGAGTCTATTTTTGCTGTGCTGCACCGCAGTGAATTAAAGTGGCAGCGCATTGTTCACATTAAAATAAACACAGATTGACAAGAAACTATAATAATTTCATCATATAAGCATTTATAATTGCAGTTAATGTGTTCTACAGTTAATAAATTACAGGGTCAAGAAGTAAAAAAAAAGTAAAATCAGTATAGTCCCAAGAGTTGCAAAATGCGATCAGATATTACTATTTTTTTCCCTCAAGAAATACATAATATATATGTTGGGGAGGGGTTTGGGGGGAACACTCGCTGGCAATCACGTGACAGGCTGTCGGACAGAAAAGTACTCAAAAAGAAGGTGATATGGATGACACTCGTCTCATCGTGGAGGTGGAAAAACACAAAATTCTTTATGACCCGCAGAATATGTTGTACAAAGATTTCTGAATTTGTTGCACTCAGAAACTGCGGATCAGTAGCGCACTGCAAACGTGTGATGTGTGAAAGCACAATGGCTCGTCATGCTTCCGCACCGCATACGTACTGCAACACGCACCGCATACGTACTGCACACGAAGTATGTGTGAAACGGGCGTTAGGATTAGGGTTTGTTTTTTATAATTTATTACTATTATTATAAATATTGTTATTATTACTTGCCCCCCTTCATTGTCCTCCATTCTTTCCCAGTCTTAATGAAATTGTTATTATTATTACTAATATTTGTTGTTATACAACTTATTTCTGTTATTAATCTGTTAAGATACTATCTGATTTGTATGCTTCCTCCCCCATCCCCAGATACAATGATGCACACGGACACATGAATGCAAATACAGGAGCTAATTAGAATGGACTTGTAATGATGGCTATCAGTATATGTTTGTTTGTCCAAGTGATTCTGTATTTGGCACATGTAAATATTGTCACATTCTTTACTTACTTAGCCTGTGTGTTTTACTTATATGTTTGGTCCAAAGGATTCTGCATTTGGCACATGCCGAATTAAAAAAAAATATATATTAGGGTTTGGCTGACTTGCATGTAATTATGCACAATTAATTATTATTATAGCAAGTACATGTATGTAACGTGCAACAATGGCACCTTAAAATAAAGGGTTTCCAAATATAATAAAACAAAAACTAATAAATGAAATAAATACATAGGCAAATAAAAACAATAAAAGATCTAATTCCCATTTCATCCCCAGATACTGTCGACGATTTTAGTCGACGAGTCGTTTTTTTTTAAATCGTCGACTTCATTTTGCTCGCGTCGACTAACTGGCAAAATACAGGAAGTGGCACATTTCACAGACTAGAATCCATAAAACACATTTTTAGACTATATTCCAAGGCTGCATGATATATTAAACATTTAAAAATCATAATTAAGCATAATTGTGAATTTACAAATGCTATGATTTAATTAAATAATTATATGTGATGCAGTTCACACAGTAATGACAATGACAATTTATTTATATAGCACAATTAATTTCAACTTCTGTCGACCAATGTGCTTTCCAGTAAGACTTTAAAAATAGAAAAATACACACAATGAACAAACAGTAAAATTATGACATCATTTAACTATGCCATCAGCCATACGCTTTAGAAAATAAAAATGTCTTTAGCCTGGACTTGAAGATATTAACAGAAGAAGCTTGTCTAATGGAGAGTGGCAAGGCGTTCCAAAGCCTGGGGGCAGCAATACAAAAGGCACGATCACCCCTGCACTTAAGCCTCGACCTAGGTGTAAACAATAGATCCTGGTTGGATGACCGAAGGGATCTAATGGGTTGATATTCAATCAGTAACTCACAAAGATAGGTAGGAGCCAAACCATTTTGAGATTTATAAACGAGGAGCAAAACTTTAAAATCCACTCTAAAACAAACAGGCAACCAATGTAATGAGCGTAAAATAGGAGTAATATGCTCCCTCTTCTTGACCCCGCTCAAAAGTCGAGCCGCAGCGTTTTGAACAAGCTGCAAGCGGGATATAGCTGTCTGGCTAATTCAAAAATAGTTAAAGTAGTCCAGCCTAGATAAAATAAAAGCGTGAATTACTTTTTCAAAATCTTTAAAAGAAAGAAAAGGCTTTGCTTTAGAGAGTAAACGCAGCTGAAAAAAAGCAAGCTTTGACTACTGAATTTATTTGACGGTCAAACTTTAAGCCATCATCAAAAATTAATCCCAGGTTTTTTACCCATGGTTTCAGACATGGAGACATCTCACCCAGATCCAATTTTGGGGAATCTAAAGATTCAGAAGGGCTAAAAACAATAATTTCAGTTTCAGTATATGCTCTTGAATTATTTCCATGCCTGTAGGTTAAGTACATGCGTCCCACAGCAGCTCCGTTCACAGTAGCTCCACAGAAACATTGTCATGTGGTCATGTGCACAATCATTTACATGTGTTGAGCATCTCATACTCCATCTCTGCATGTTGTTGTGAGTTTGTGTTTATTATAATGTTCATCTGGGAACGCAACGTGCGCCATTTCATCAGATTTCAAAATAAAAGCTCAAACCCTCAGTCTGATTTTACACGGTTTGATGTCCACATATTCATGTAATTACAGCGGCTGTAGCATTTCTGTCCTCAAGAAATGGCCAAATATTAAAGATTAAGTGTACGTTTGAATTAAATGGTGCTTGGTCAATATTAAACAGTAATGTGTAAAAATAATCGTCAGGCCGTCGGCGCCCCTGCAGGCCTTTGTTGTAACGTGTAATCTACATTAGCTCTATTGTTTATAATACATTATGTATTTTAACAGTTTTGTTCAATAAAACCATATGATTTCTTGCTTTTGATACTTTATTTGAACTAATTATTATTGCATCATTGCTATTATATATGAACTTTAAGTGATTTTAAAAGCTATTGTTCACATAAATCCATTTTTATTACCACAAAAAAAAAAATTATTATTATGAGGCCTTATGAAATCAGTTTTATTTCCAAATTCAGTTTTTTTTAATTTTATTAATTAAAATGCCTAAATAATTGAGTTTTACAGTTTTATCTGTACCAAATTCTGTTTTCCATTATTTTCTGGATTCCATTTTAATTGTTCCATTAAATTTTAATAATAAAAAGCATCTCTAATTAATTGATTTTATATTAAAAAAAGTTTTTTTTTTTTTTTCCAGAAATACTGCACATTTACATTTTTCACCTAACGTTAAATAAATTCTAGTAAATAATATTTATGGTAAATACTCCTTTAAAAAGTGTTTTTTTGATTATAATTTTATTAGTAGTAGACTAGAACACATGGCTATGTTGTCATTATTACACTATAATACTGAACTTTGATTTCAGTGATTTGGACTATGAGATGGACACTTGCTTCTTGCTCTCCATGTTGCACTTCTCTTTTGCTTTAAAAAAGGATTTCATAGAAATTTGGATTTCATTTGGTTTAATAAATTATTTTTAAGTAAAATTGTTGTTTTTTTGCGGGAAATTAATCGTTTAGATTAATCTAAAAATTAGTCGATAGATTAATCGAAATAAAAATAGTCGTTATTGGCCGCCCTACTCCCACGGTCTCACTTATTTGAAAGATTGCATTAATTTTGAGCCACTGGCAGTGCATAAAGCGAGGCACACTCCTTGTTCAAAGAGTAGGAAACCTAATATTTATATTAAGCTACATCAGCCACTGCTTTATATGAATACTGCAGTCATGTTTTTCTTTGAAACACGTTATTTCCATTTTCCCATTTAGTTACAAGCTTGTTAAATTTACTTTTATTGGCATCAGCTCCTCAGTTTCTTATTAGCGTAAACCACAACTTCAAAAACCAACTTCATAAAGTAACCGCACAGAGACACCCGGCTTTCATGAAGACTGGACTGGAATTTGCAATAAAAGTCATGGCCTAGCTTTGAGCCTTACACATTTTGCAATCTGCATGATCATTTTAATCCAATCAAATAAAAAAAATGTTAACCCACAGTGATAATAGTTTTGTACTGAAAGCAAACCTGAGTATGTTGGGGTGAGAGAGTCTGTTCATGAGTTGAACTTCTCGCAGCATGTTGGCACGATTACTGCTCAGCTTGTTCATCTTTAGAGCCATTACCTGGTCCGAAGCTTTGTGACGCACCTAAAACAAACAGGGAAAATGAGAAATGATCTTTCAGCCTACTTCTGAATTTGAACTAAACCATACAAACAAAATTAAACGAGTCAGAGGAACTCATTTAAATATTTAAATGCTCTGAACGTTCATCTTAAAAGGGATACAAAAATACTGCAGCTTTTTGTTCAAAGTATCTCAGACCATTGCTTCTTACATGTTATCATCCAAAAATTGCATCGAAGAAAGTGAAATCCACAGCATTAGACCAACAATACCACTCAGAGGGGAAGTGTCATACATAGTAAATAAGGTCTAAAAGAATAGTCGTTATCACAAAACCATTTTTTTAGCACATGATGAACAAAATAGACAACTCTGCACGACTGACTTTTGGCCACATACTGTTAAGGGTTTCGCAACATTTCTGAAATGTGCCTCTGCAGATCTGTTTTCTAGTTTCCTCTTTGTGCTTTCATCTTGCTGACCAATCAAAAGACATTGAGGAAAAGAAATATCAACCACAGGATTTCCTCATGAGTAAAAAAATAATAATCATCTTCTACATCCGTAAAATGCTGACTTCCTCAAACTGTATGCAGTGATGGAAAGACTCAACACAACAGAAGGATTACTCAAAATTCAGGGCTAGGGAACCAAAACATTGAAATCTGTGGTTAACTGCTGTGAATGTTGTATCCGTGACACATAGCAACATTTTATGAGTGTTTCCTTTTACTTCAAATGCATGGTGCAGACTGTACTGCAACCAATCTCAGTCTGGGGGATCAGCAGCCTAGGAAGAGCCCATTTCGTTTGCCCACCTACAGTGAGAGCCACCTGTCAGACATGGACCCAGATGCCTCTGCTACAGCACCCAAACTCTCAATCTGTTCTGGTATTATCAAGTCACAGCTTGCTGCCCATGCAACAAATCCAGCGTCCTAGGAAAATGTTTTGGTTCCTCAAATGTAGATGGATTACAGTATTGAGCATTATGATATTCAGGGATTCTGCATATTGCAGTTTTTTTCTATTGGATGTTTGTTTGAGATTACCATGAGTACAGATTGAAACTCATTTGTTCAAATAAACTGAAATGGCTTTTATTGCATTAGCTTTCCAGACAGGTTCTTGCAGACCCCCAACACAGCTGGTATTTGGCTCACCGCATTACCCCTGCCTGCGCCATATGCAGACACCCCCTGCCTGCCATCCTAAAATCATTCACTCTGCTTTAAATCTCAGCCACCTGTGTGGGGAAGGAAATATTCTAAATGGACATATAACAAATCACTAACAAGTAATGCTTATCGATTTTAAGGTAAGCGGGTCTAGGGATTCAAACTGTAGGGCTCCAATTATTTAGTTACACAGAAACAAGAGCTGAAGTACTTTTTAAATTCAATTCACTGCACTTTTTCCCCCACTCTTTAAATAAATAAATATTCAAAAAATTTACTTTTGCTTTTGTCTGAATCTTCCTTTTTAGTGAATCTTGCTCTGAATTTTCCTTCTTTGTTATGGATCTTTTTAGCTTCAGGCACCTAAGGCAATACATGTTTAACTTTTATTATTATTTAAACTGCAAAAAACTATTTGCATGCTCAATTCAAAGTTCATGAAAGGCTTAAACATTTGCATTTCTTGGACATTCGCTTCATTAAATAAAAACTAAGGTTAAAAGTGCAAGTGCCTGCAAGATGCAAAGTAAAGGGAGATAAATTCTTTCTAGTGAAAGTGTGTCCACATTATAAAACAAACATCATAAAAGAAAAACCAAACTGGAAGCCACAAAACAAACTGCAAAGAAAAACTCAATGCATACACACTCAGAAATCGTGCAAACATTTAGGGGTACAACAACTTGTCACTGGGGCACTTTCTTTGTAACTTTATTTTAAGGATACATATTGTAAGACAAATATTATTTTAATCAATTCTGCTGCTTATACATAGGGCACTGCCCTAGCGACAAGCTGCTACATCATTAAAGGCACAATTTTTGCACTTTTTTTGACAGTGTATATAGTACGTGGATGTGATCGAAAGCACCACAATCTACTGTGAGTAACTCTGAATGGACAGAATTAAAATAAGCCAACAGAGGCTTCAGAGTTGCAAGGTCTACAGTTCTTACATCTCTCCAGACACAGTTTGATCTAACAATGGCTGAGCTCTGATCTCTAAATGACTTAATACCTGGCCTAAGAGGACAAACCTGGCCCATTTATGACAAAACACACAAGCTAAGACATGCTGCATCAAGTTTTAGATGCAGCATGTGCATGTAGAGAGAAGCTCTGCAGAGACAAATACTGCTCATGAGTGAAAGAGTTCACTGCTATGAGGAATTGATCTTGGTAATGGGCATTATCATGCACTGTTCTCCCAGGGCTTTTCTGACCTCAAAACGCCATTGAATTATTCACAGTGAATAAAGTGAACAGCAGTGAATAGGCTACTGTATTACTGATGCTCAGCATCAAGGGTAGTACTCAATTTAATGCAGGAGGTCATCAGGATTTATGTGCAGCAAACAACAAAAAAATACAAACTGTAAATCAACACTACAGACTCAGAGGAAGATGCATGTTGTCCTCATGTTAAAAGAATGGCAATATTTGACATCTCAGACACCAACCTACTACTACTTGCTTGAAGAACAGAGAAAAGAAGCACTGACTCTTAGTGCTGTCAAACGATTAATTGCGATTAATTGCATCCAAAATAAAAGTTTGTGTTTACATAATGTGTACTGTGTATATTTATTATGCATTTATAAATACACACACATGCATGTATATATTTAAGAAATGTTGTTTATATATTAAATATTTATATGATATAATGTATATGAATATAAATATATACACATGTAAATATTTCAAAATATATGCTGTATGTATGCGTCTTTATATATACATAATAAATACACTCAGTACACACACACACGTATAATATGTAAACAAAAACTTTTACTTTGGATGCGATTAATCGTTTGACAGCACTACTGACTCCCACAATCTCTGAAAGCTACTTTATGCATGTTACTGGTTAAAGGACTAGGTAAAGCTATCCTATAATAGGTCATTGTATCTAAACACGCTTTTTAATGGACTTTTAACGTCTTTATATGACAGGATAAGTGCAGAGAAACAGGAAACTATTGGAGTGAGAGAGAAAGGAATGGGATCAGGACATGAACCAGGCAGGATTTGAACCTGTGTCACTGTCAGCCAATTACAGGCATTGCTATGCACTACTTTAGGCTTTAAATCTCCATCTATGTTTGAAAAAAGGCTACACAACTCTCACCTCCTGGTGTGCAAAAACTGTAGGAGTTATCAAACTGTTGAATCGGAAAAATCAACGTTTTCATGTTCATTTATAACTATAATGAATAATGTCAGAACTCAACTCTGCAGGTGATTTGGTAAGGTCAAGTGACTAATAACTGAAATCAAAATGACTTATTGTCATCACACAACCATTTTACCTTGTAGACCTCTGAAAAAAACCCAGAGCCAATCCACTCGCAGATGAAGTCATCAAGTCGGGTCAGGCAAGAAAAGGCACTGATGAGGGCCCGGTAAGATGAGGGACACACCCTGTCCAGTGGTGCTGGACTGGTTTCTGCTCCTCCTCCTCCTCCACAATCTGGGTCCTCCAGCCGATCTGGCCGCATAGGGAACCCAGCAATGGAGTTGCGTTTGCTCCGCTCCATTGCTACTGGTGCACAACTAATCTGGTAAGAGTATCAATCACCGGTTCACATTTTTGACTGTCCTTGCCAAACCTACAAAGGAATAGACAAATGGATGAGTAAAATATTGTTAATAATAGTATGTCCCATTATGTTTATATTTGTTATACATGTAGCTTTGCTTCTATTTGAGTGAACAATATATAGTGATGGAAAGCCAAAAATAAAAAGTACACTGAAAAGTTGATTACGAAATCTTGATCTGTGCCACAAAAAAAAAAAAATGCTGAAACAGAAGTAGCAACAGATTTGGTCTTCTGTATTGTGACGTACATTGAAATAAAATGGAAAAAGTAAAACACAGCGGAAACCTGTTTTATTCGATAAGTTGTTGATTGGATGTAGACAAATCTGAATGCGAGTTTGCAGTCTGTTGTTCAAAAAAAGGAGGATCATGGTAAAAAAAACAAAAATAAAACATGTATAAAAGAATATTTCACAATAAGATCAATAACAAGCATTTAGAAAAATAATAATAAAAAAAGATTCATTCTGTGCTGACTTTGAAATGGACTTTCATTTCATTTGACTGTTTACACAGTCAATTTCTTTAATATTTTTTGCAACCTTGAAAGAAAGTCTGAAAACGGCTCTTTGATGTACTAACAGTTGTCAGCTATTCTAAGCACTTTTTGCGCAATTATTTAAGACAAAACTAAGGTAAACACATAGAAATAGAGTTAGGGGGGAGTAAAAACACCTGCCAAGTGCAAGCAGATGTAGCCTAATTTTAAATTCCTTTCACTTTCACAATTTCCTTTCGTCCAAACAAGCAATGGCCAGTGGCCACCTCGACTAAATTTTCTGTAAATTAACACAGAATCAAGCCATTTACACTAATTGCCCTTCATTCATCACAAAAAAACTTGAATGGAAAAAAAAAACATGACAGATACAGGATAAACTGTCCCTGCAACATTCCAGTTGTAAGCTTGGGAACGAAATAGAGAAATAAATAAATAACACAAAACTCACCCAGGATCTAAACACTGCCTTCCCACTCTTACATTCGAGTGCCACACCCCAGTAAAAGCCACTTTAAAAGAACCAAACATTCACGCAGGCCTTAGCCTGCTCAACAGCTGACTCTACTCACTACAGTGTGATAAATGAACTCAGTCCTCTTCTATAGATCCCCCCTGTGATTTTCAAAGATGTAATGAAGAAGCCAATCATATGGCTAACCTTCAAGAAAAATTAAGGTGGGCTGTCGCTCTGCTTTTGCTTCCATAAACATTCACTACTAAATCATGCGATTTACAGTTGAAAGCTACCAAAACTGTTGCACGCTCAGGGTTGTGTGTGTAAGAAGGGCAGGACTACTAAAGACAAGCCCTAAAACAGCCATTTTGGTCATGATTCCAGTGGCAACGTTCCACAGAGCTAATTTCAAACTTGACCTTCAGCTGGGACAGCCTTAAGGCCAGCCAGCATTCAATGCTCAGCTTACTGCATGATTTGACCCATATACCAATCGCTTTTTTCCCCAAATAACCCTCTCAGCCTGGAAATAAGCATGTCACGAAGGGTCAAAATGATGCACTGGGTTCCTACAAAGGGGTTTCACCAAACAACAGCTATGACAATAAAGATCACACTTATTTTGGTCTAAAGTTACACTAATATTTGATTAACTGATATCTCATGATCTATAGCAGCCAAAAAGACAGAAATTCCAAAAGAGTTTGTAATGCCTTCACATTCTACTGGTCATTCACTGGTATTTTAAGTCACGTGATTAGACAATACAACCCATATAGCTACTCTCTGATGATGTGAACAACAGCATGTCTGACATTCCAAAGATTAGAAATAAAAAATGAGAAGGACTTGGCCATCGTGTACAGATTTTTCAGCTCATACCATACATTTTTTTTTTTGCATGCATTTAACATACTGTACAATAAGGCTGTGTTTTTCATGAATCTGCTTAACACTTCAAAATCTGCTCAAGAAGTTGCTAAGTGCTTAGACTAAAATAGGCCTATTAATGACCACACTTAACAAGGTTAAACGCATAATACACTTCACAGGGTTAGTAGGCCTAGAAATTACAATAACGAGCAAATACGTTAAGGAAACTATGGCAACGGTTCCTAGCGATCCGGTGAATTTGCAAACTGCTTTGCACACTAATTGTGAGTATAGGATAAACCAGTAGTGCTAATGTTTTTACACGGCTTGCTTAGTTACTAGGGAAGCCAGCTCAAAGCGGACGCGAAAAACAACTCGGAAGTGCAAGTGTTGCAATCCGAGATCGCATAAATGATGCTGACCGAAAGTGAACTCGGTTGCTGCAAAACAATAAACTCCAGAATACCGCGGAGAATATGATCAGGTGCAACTGCATGCTGTCATTAAACTGTTACTCATAGGTGGAGACCAGAGCGCACTTTAATTGTTTACTGACACACGCGCATGCTTCTCAAGTTTAACGCACTTTAAAACCAAAAAGAAAACACCCTGCTGATCCTACACAAAGTTCAGTGTCTTACCTGGTCATCAGGCTTGAAAGTGAAGCAAAGATATTCTGGCGGTCCAAAGGCTTCAGTTAGTCCCATTACATTTTGCAACAGCAGGCGAGGGCCATATACTACAATCCATATATTTACATGCAGATATAACTGCTTGTTTTGACCGAGCGTCGGCTGGGCTATATTTGAACTCCAGGAGGAATTCAATAACACAAGCACCGTGTGAGCCTGTTGAAACTTAATTTACCGCGACTATCACAAACTTTACAAGTAGGCAACTGCGTATGTTTTGTCGCGCTGTCCACAAACATGAAGCGGTCAGGAGAAAATAAATAACGCGCGAGCTCTTTCCAGAGAGTTCTTTCTGTATCACGCCAGGCTCTTCGCTCAGTTTCTATATCCCTAACTAATTTAACAAGCAGTGAATCCCCAAAGATGTTATTCCATTGAGGGTGAGCGAAAATACAGTGAAGTAAATTCAAGAGGCAACCACTTCCATAACAGTTAGCTCTCCCCTACGGACCAAACTTACGTTTCTATTTGATGGAGACGGACGTCAACGTCGGCCATTGACATACTAGAGACTTCTTAAACGGGACTGTTTTGATCCAATCACCGGTGAGTCTGAATGCACTGTGGGTGGGTATTTTGATTGATTGACATGTCCTCGAGCGAATCAAAATGTCTCCTCAAGGTGCAGTTGTCCAATGATAGGCTTGCTTGTAATGGCATACTAAAGTACATAAACAAAAGTAGATCCACAATAATAAATGGTTATTAGGCCTTCTTCTAAACATCTCTTTATGTTTTAAAAAGCACCACATGCTATTATCGAAAACAATTTAACAATAAACAGTTTAGAAAAATGCACTGACAACATTACAGCATTTATTTAGTTAGAAACTTGCTAAGCAAAACGTAAGACTGCGTAAAATGTTATGAACATAGGATTCATATGTAATGATGCCATTATTATTGCCCAGCTGTGCATTCAAATAAAACACGAAGAAGCTGTATTCAAAATGGATTATTATGGCGCCATCTTTCGGGAGAGAAAGCAACATGACAACAACAACAATAATAAGTGTTCAAAATGCAAATTAATCATTTGATACAATAAACATTGCATTGCATGTGTACATCTCTTTAAAACATACCAACATGCAATTCCATCTGTAATTTTCTCACAGTTACACTGTTGTAATTTACCATTGAAACCTAACCATACTACGAATCCTGTCTCTAACCTTACTCATATTTCACCTCAGCAGCAAAACTGGTTTGCAACATAACACAATACTGTAACAAACAATTATTTATTTGTATATTTTCACGTAAGTAGCTAAAACACCCAAATAAAGTGATCATAACAACAACACAATAATATATAATAAATATATAATAAATGGACGAGTTTGATATTAAATTTATAATCACAATATTTAAAGGTTTAACAGTAGACTCACCACAGAACATGCTATTAATACTAGACCCTTTGAGACAGTGTTTGTTTTTGTTTGCTGTACGCTAGAAAATACAAGACTAAATCAATTTGTGGCCTAATTCTGTCCGTTCCTACCCCTCAGGGCAAAGGGGGTTAATCTAGTCAATCGGCCAAGAGCTTACTACCAGTCCGATGATTATGTCACTAACTTAACACTGACTCTGCTACCTGTAACATTTCAAGGATATTGCACGGTTAATAACAAGATAAGGATAGCAAGAATGAGAAACTTAATACTTACAGGTATGAACGCCTAGTAATTGTATGGACATCATATTCGCCAACATAAACAGCAAAAATACAAATCTCTTTAACACGACTGACTGACTCGTAATCCCTTTTTAATAGCGGTTCTGTCGGTCATTGCTGTGGTGTCAGGATACGTGGAGGAACTCGATGACAAGTAAGTCTTTTACATTGTAAAGATACTAACTAATTGTGCTTTAGTAGTGAAGGTGTTGTCAGTGCGTTACTTTTGTTGCGTAGCAACGTACGGAGATCCTCTACTGGAAGCACTTTATGAGTCTGCTTAATAAAATGGGGGTTAGATGGGAATTTGTGTTTTTAATATCCTTTATCACACTATATTTTATTATGTGGGAACCATTTTATAAATGTAACAAGCCACACTAGCACATGCTGCTTTGTAAATAGTCACAGCTAAAAGGCTTGCCTGAGGCAACTGTAATTTGTCCAGTGGTTTGTTATTACTTATTGCATAGATAGATAGATAGATAGATAGATAGATAGATAGATAGATAGATAGAAATCAATGTGTGATTGCATTAATCTGTTCCCTTTTACAGGTTTAAGGAATACCTAAAGCATGAACTCTGGCTGGTGGAGGTGAGAGTGTATGCAGTACAATTTATGCAGTTTTATGTTGTATGACGTGTTTGCTTTATAATTTTTTGTCATGTCATTTTTTTATATTGCAGTTTTATGCACCATGGTGTGCATACTGTCACACATTTGAGCCAATATGGCATGAAGTCGGTGCAGAGCTTAAGAGTATGGGCTCCCCTGTTAATGTTGGCAAGATTGATACCACAGTGCACACAAGTGGGTTCAATTCACATGTTCACATTAAAGTGTGTATATTGGAAAGCTTTAATTACATTTATTGTGCATCTAAAATTGTATTTAAGATTAGCAAGAACTGCATTTGTGCCATACTCCCCTCTAGGATACTTGCAGTAGATGAAAGTTATAGCCTATCTCCTGCTGTAGCTTGGTTTGAGATGACAGTAATGGTAATGCCACACCAGGCTACTGCTTAGCAACCAATTAGTATGCTACTTAAATGGCAGGATAGGCTTACCTGCTGTTTAATGGGATTAGTTAAGCAGGCCTCATGCGTTCATGAGACTCAGTTCGGTGAACTGTATACGTAGTTTGTGTTGAGTCTGTATCTTGTTAACCAGATGGCCATATGGCATAAATTGCATTTCAGCAATTAGAAATCCCGTTAGTTTCTTGGAATTAGGTTGTACAGTGTCTGCCTTTCGCTGCTATTGTCTTCCGACTTCATAATCTTCTTATTATTAAGTTAATACATAAGCTTTCTGGGTAAATGAATGTAGCCCATCATCTTGTGTTTTACCCCCCACCATGAGTACACTCTGTTATTAATTAGATTAGACTAGACTAGACAGTTTAAAAAAAGCAAAGCAAATTAACAATAATTAACTGTGATTTACTAATGATATAGCTAACAAAACACTTCAGCTAATAACATGAATAGTACTATTATTATCTCCATGTATTCTTTTTTTTACTGGTTTATAAATACAATAAATAATGCTTGCAAAAAACTAGAACGCTTAATTTCTCTGTCCTTAGGTATTGGTTCAGAGTTTAATATTCGTGGATATCCAACCATAAAACTGTGAGTTATGCCTGATTATAATCTCTAAATTAATAACCAAGAATTGTTCATGCTGTATGATGTATTTGACTCCGTTCTCTTTTTTTTAAGGTTTAAAGGAGAGCTGTCTTTTGACTACAAAGGGCCTAGAACAAAGGATGCTATTATTGAATTCACCAACAGAGTTTCGGGGTAATTATGGAGTAAATTTCACCATAATGAATTCTCTTGTGTCTTTTGTGTTCTGCATAGATTTTAGTTTTATGTCAATGCTAGTTATAATTCTCCTCATGCTATCCCGTTGTCCTTCTTTCTTTAACCTAGACCTGTGGTAAGGCCACTCTCTAGTGTTCAGTTGTTCCAGCATGTTATGAGTCGTCACGATCTTATCTTCGTTTACATTGGAGGGGAGTCGCTCCGTAAGGTAAACATTATGTAAAATTAATAACGGTCATATTTACGAACCATGAATGAATTATGATGGAATAGGAATTAAATGCAAACTATTGAACACTGGAGCATGAGTTCACAACTACTGTACCACTTCTTTCTGGGTAGTATTTTATTTTAAAGTTTTATTGTTTTATAAATAAACTATGTGAATAGATTTTCTGCTAAGTCATGCATATATAGAAATGGTTAATATAATATACTACTATTGAAACGTAATGTACAGCTTTTTTTCTTTTCTAAACAGAAGGAATACTATAAAGCTGCTACTGAGTATATTGTCCACACATATTTTTTCACTGCATCTGAGGAAGTCCTTCCAAAGGTAAGACTTTCACTTCAAATATGTCTGTAAAATAATTAGCTTCTTAGAAAAAAAATCGATTCATTATTCATTTTGTCCAAAGGCGGTCACTCTGCAGGATGTTCCCGCCATTGCTGTGTTCAAAGATGGGACGTACTACCTTTACAGTGGTAAGATGTACTACTTGCCGTGTATCACTTTAGTAAGCGAACATCTGAAACTAATAGGATCTGTAAGCAGCAAAATCTCATAGTCTCTCAGCGTCTGAGCTCCAGGCTGTTTCCTCTCATCGCCTCTTGGAGGGTGCCGTTCCACTGGGGCACAGAGGTGAGGTGGTAGTGAAATGCCAGGGCATCGAGGCAGAGTGTCACTAGGAAAGGGCACCAATAATGGGAATTAGGGAGGCGTGAAGAACGATGCAGCACCCTCAAAACAAACACTAGCCCACAACAGCCGTTTATCCTCATGGTGTTGATCTGTTGGACTTCCCCATTGTTGAAGAAGATCTTCTGGAACCAGTAGTTTAGCAGGAATGGATCAGCACAATGAACCTGGACCCGAAACACTGCACTGTCAGACGAGTCCTCCATGATATGAATAGTTAGCACATCCATGGAGCAAGGTTAAAACACAAGGTGTAGAATGTGGCATCTGCAGGAGATATATTACAATTACATTACATTACTTTTAGTCATTTAGCTGACGCTTCTATCCAAAGCGACTTACAAATGAGGACATTAGAAGCAATCAAAACCAACAAAAGAGCAACAACATGCAAGCGCTATTACAAGTCTTGGTTAGCCTAACGCAGTACATGTAGACAGGTTTTTTTTTTTTTTTTTTTTTTTTAAGAAAACGAGTAGATAGAATATAGGAAACCTAGTATTTGTTTTTAACTTGAAACAAGTGGATAGAATAGAACAAAGAAAGCTACACTGTAAAAAAAAGAAAAAGAAAAAGTTGAGCCAGCTTGAAAGTTTAAGGCAACCAGCTTCAGCAGATTTTTGAGTTTTCTCAACTTCTTCTTAAAACAACCTTCTTCTTAAAGTTTGCCCAACTTTTTTTTTACAGTGTAGTGTTAGTTTTACAAGAAAAGCTAGCAGTTAGATTAAAAATATGCAACTGATAGAGGGTCAAATGTGTGTTTTTTTTTTCAAATAAAAAGAAGACAGATAAAATAAAATTAGAATAGAGAGTGCTAGAGTTAGAGGGTCAAATAAAATGTATTATGTATATACAGTGGTGTGAAAAAGTGTTGGCCCCCTTCCTGATTTTTTTTATTTTTTTCCATGTTTGTCACACTTTAATGTTTCAGATCATCAAACAAATTTAAATATTAATCAAAGATAACACAAGTAAACACAACATGCAGTTTTTAAATGAAGGGTTTTTTTCATGAAGGGAAAACAAAATCCAAACCCACATGGCCCTGTGTGAAAAAGTGTAAACTGAGTTCAGTTTCTCTAGCCACACCCAGGCCTGATTACTGCCACACCTGTTCGCAATTAAGAAATCACTTAAATAGGACCTGCCTCACAAATTGAAGCAGACCAAAAGATCCTCAAAAGCTACACATCATGTTGAGATCCAAAGAAATTCAGGAACAAATGAGAAAGAAAGTAATTGAGATCTATCAGTCTGGAAAAGGTTATAAAGCCATTTCTAAAGCTTTGGGACTCCAACGAACCACAGTGAGAGCCATTATCCACAAATGGCGAAAACATGGAACAGTGGTCAACCTTCCCAGGAGTGGCCGGCCAAACAAAATGACCCCAAGAGCGCAGCGACGACTCATCCAAGAGGTCACAAAAGACCCCACAACAACATCTAAAGAACTGCAGGCCTCACTTGCCTCAGTTAAGGTCAGTGTTCACGACTCCACCATAAGAAAGAGACTGGTCAAAAATGGCCTGCATGGCAGAGTTCCAAGACGAAAACCGCTGCAGAGCAAAAAGAACATAAAGGCTTGTCTCAGTTTTGCCAGAAAACATCTTGATGATCCCCAAGACTTTTGGGGAAATACTCTGTGGACTGACGAGACAAAAGTTGAACTTTTTGGAAGGTGTGTGTCCCATTACATCTGGCGTAAAAGTAACACAGCATTTCAGAAAAGGAACATCATACCAACAGTAAAATATGGTGGTGGTAGTGTGATGATCTGGGGCTGTTTTGCTGCTTCAGGACCTGGAAGACTTGCCGTGATAAATGGAACCATGAATTCAGCTGTCTACCAAAAAATCCTGAAGGACAATGTCCGGCCATCTGTTCGTGACCTCAAGCTGAAGCGAACTTGGGTTCTGCTGCAGGACAACGATCCAAAACACACCAGCAAATCCACCTCTGAATGGCTGAAGAGAAACAAAATGAAGACTTTGGAGTGGCCTAGTCAAAGTCCTGACCTGAATCCTATTCAGATGCTGTGGCATGACCTTAAAAAGACGGTTCATGCTCGAAAACCCAACAATGTGGCTGAATAACAACAATTCTGCCAAGATGAGTGGCCAAAATTCCTCCACAGTGCTATAACAGACTCATTACAAGTTATCGCAAACGCTTGATTGCAGTTGTTGCTGCTAAGGGTGGCCCAACCAGTTATTAGGTTTAGGGGGCAAGCTCTTTTTCACACAGGGCCATGTGGGTTTGGATTTTGTTTTCCCTTCATAATAAAAAAACTTAATTCAAAAACTGCGTGTTGTGTTTACTTGTGTTATCTTTGATTAATATTTAAATTAGTTTGATGATCTGAAACATTAAAGTGTGACAAAAATGCAAAAAAAATAAAAAATCAGGAAGGGGTCCAACACTTTTTCACACCACTGTATATATAATATATATATATCCCTCTGGTTGTGTTCGGCATTTAAAAGCAAACTTCCTGATTAAACATTAAAGTACACTAGTGTGAGAAACGGTGCAAATTTTCATAATTTTTTATCTCATATTATGAAAATTATTCATAAAAATATTTGTTTTATTTTTCACTCAAATGAGGTGCCTACTTTCAGATGAATGAGGCCTATGATTAATCGGATGCAAATAGAAACACAAAACCAGTCCTAAATGAAAGAAAACAAGTTGACAAAAAGATTGAATTCAATATTTGGTGATAATATAGCAAAATGAGAGATTTATAAGCAATTGTTTGGAGTCCGGTCATTTTTGACTGGGAACACAACGAGTGTGACGTTTTTAAATTTTGTACAAAAAAGCATTTAAAAGCAAACTTCCTGATTAAACACTAATCAGGAAGTTAAGATTAAACATTCCTGATTAAAGCACACTAGTGTGAGAAACAGTGCAATTTTGTTTTATAATTCTTTGTTTAATATTGTGAAAATTATTCATAAAAAAATATTTTATAGAGATTTATAAGCAATTGTTTGGAGTCCGGTCATTTTTGACCTGGAACACCACAAGTGTGACAGGAGTCCGAACACAACCAGAGGGTTTTATATATATATATATATATATATATATATATATATATATATATATATATATATATATATATTATTATTATATTATTATAATATTATGCATTAACATATTCCAGATTACCTAAAAAGAAATACAGGTTTTATTATAATTTACAAATGTTAAGGTTTGTTGTTCCATTATATAGTGCCATATTATGGCCAGCTCAATTGTCAGCTCAAATTAAAGTAAAAAAAATACAGTTTGCACATTAAAATATTAGAAATAATTAATTTGAAAACACAAAGACATTGTGATGTGAGCACACTCTACAAATCACTCTGTCTTTTGAGCATGTGAATGGGATACACAGTCTACACAGACCTTTTGCAAGTAAGTAAGTTTATGAATCACTTACCTGACAATATTCACTTTATCACTTTTTTTAACAGAAATCACATGGTAATCCTCTTGAAAACAGAGGCATAAAAAAGCAGGCAGCTGTAAAAAAAAAAGTTGTAACAAAAAGCTTAAGATTACACCAATATATCTCATACCAATATATCTGCTATATTTACATTTTTACAGCATACTTTAAAGTTACTTTATAACCATTAAAAGTACCAGTATGTTAGAAATACTTACCCATGGTTATACACAGTTTCTTGTATGTATACAAGAGAAAAACCTTTTGTTAGATCACATTATAATTACAGTAATTACTTTCTTACCATTCTTAGCGTTCCAGCTCTTTCGTGTCATATGGCTTACTCTGAACATTTCGTCTGAGCTAACATCCAATACACACCCTTTAAGTCAACAGCTTGACTGTGTGCAAGTAACATATTTTGCATAATTTAATGCAAGTCAGTGAAAAGAAACACATTGTTTTGTTAATAAAATAAAAGATAATTTGTTTCTCATGATTACATATTTTAGATTAAACATGTCTGAGTACTTTTACTTTGCATATTGTTTGCACAGGCTTGATGGTGACATTTAATAAGTGCAGGGCTACATTTAATACATGAAAACATTAAATGTACATAAAGTATTAGCAAGTTTAATTTCACTTGTCTTATCATTCCTATAGAATTTCTTGATGGTGATTTGTCTTCCTGGATAAATCGAGAACGTTTTCCCTCTTACTTCCAAATCGATAGCTTCAGTCTGTACCAGATGGGAGAACTAAGTAAGTTTTTCTCCTTAAATATTATATTTTTACTTAATTTTTTTTCTTTTATATGTCTTATTTTCCTATACCCTTTATAGTTAACAAACTGCATCATTAAATATCACCATTTTTGTGATTGCTATATTTCTGCCACTAGGTGATAAAACATAACTGGCATGATGAGTTATTTTTTTATTCATGTGTGAAAATGATGCTTTGACAGATTGTAATTATGTGAGCTTTTTGTTCATAAATAATTTATTGTGTTGCTGTTCATTTCTCACATGTCCCTCAAAGGTAAACTTGTGGCACTGGCTGTAGTAGATGAGAAGAATCCATCTGAAGAAAGCATTCGGTAAGCAACATCAGAAAATGTACCCCCCCCCCCTCTCCTCCTCATTATTTTTTTTTTACTCAAAATTGATCTCTTTAGTTACAAAACTCTGATGGAAAGGCTGTCAACTGAATACAGAGATCATTACAAAAGGTAAATATAACAAATTTATATGGAGCATGAAGAAAAGGTGCCAAATACCTGAATTACTTGTTAACAAAGACAATATTGATTTTTTTCTCCTAGTGATTACCAGTTTGGTTTTATGGATGGTAATGAATATATCAACGGTTTAATTATGGGGTGAGTTGAACTGGACACAAACATTTTAAGAAGTGCAAAGTGCTGGAACTGTATTTAAAGCCACTGACATAGATAAAAACAAAACTATATATAGTTCAGACATCTACAAAAATCAAAAGTCTAATCTGTGCGTAATCACCACTAACATAATCACCACTAACATGTTTCTCTTCAGAGAAGTTGAGATGCCCTCCATCATTGTGTTAAATATGACCATTGATGGTTACTGTCTACCAGAAAGTAAGATTGAGACCATTGAGGATTTACTTCGCTTCCTAAACAGTGTTCTGGATGGCAGTGCGAAGGTATGTGAAGAAGGGAGATACTTTCCTGTCCGTCTTTTCTGTCCTATAATACATTGTTCCTTTTCTAATAAAATTCCCTTTTACCCCAATCAGCTACTCGGGGGAAATGGATTTTTGCAGTGCACTAAGAGATCTTTCTATAAAGCGAAGTCTACTGTGGTGGTAAGACTGACTAACACTCTTTATTATTTTAGCAGAAGGATAGATTTACTCATTTCATTTTTTTCCCAAATATTTACTAAAAGATCAACACACCAAAACAAAAACTGCTGATCACATCCTCATCAAATATTTACTTGGCTAATATTTAGGTCACTGTTGTCCTAGTAACTAATATAAATATAAATCTCCCTGATCTCAGTCGATGTTCCAGGAAGCTCCATTCTTCTGCTGTTTTGTGTTTGGACTACCAGTGGGTATAGTTGTACTGGTTATCTGGGGTACATGTAGGCCTACTGCTGTACCAGCGGATGATGAGAAACCTGTGGAAGGAGCTACAGCAAGTCCTGTTTTGGATGGACATGGGAAGAAGGCAATAGAATTACAGCCTGAGAGCACAGAAAAAACCTCTGAAGCAAAGAAAGAGGATTAACATGGACTGTTTACTTAGGATCATGTTAATCTTTACCATATCATTACATGTAATACTGTTTTTCCTTTTTTAATATAAATTGTCTTCCAAGTGTACAGTATGTTGTGGTTGGTTTCTTTATCAAATAAAGTTCAAGTAACTTAAATTAAGCTAATTTCTTTTATTTAGCTTCCATCACATGAAAGTCTAAATCGTTTAAATCAAATTCATACAACACACATGCCATACCTGTATGATGTACTACATATTTATGTTCACAGTTTTATTGTGCCTTTTGTAGGAGTTCCCTGTGCATTGTTTCTTTTATTTTATTTTTTGTAAGTAGAACACAATTCTCGACACATTACTGTGACCTGTGTCTGTTTAAGGTCAAATTGCTCAAACTATATTCTGACTCGTGGCTAAATCATATGAAATCTTTGATATGAAACTGTACTTTATATCTGAATAGAAAATGCGTTTGATTAGTTGAATAATTATAAATAAAACGACATGAATACCGGAAATGTGGTTTAACAAACCACTCAATGTGATATTACGACGCCATCTATCGACCATATTAAAAATTGATAGTTGTACTAGATAACTTGGAAGATGGAAAAAGCGATTTGACTTACAACACTGGGACAGTTTTATGACAGAAGAAGAATTTGATGGAGGAAATTTAACTAAAGCCTAAAAAGTGACATTGAAATGGCATTATGGATTCTTCATATCTGTCTTTGCTTCAGATCAAATTAGAAAACATCATCACTTATACAAACGACACAGCAAGCGGTACGTTTCCTTCACCAAGTGGATTAATGGATTATCTCGCTTCTCGTGTCACAAGATAAGAAAAGGGCGTTAAGAGTGATTTTACATGGTGCTTTCTGGAAACTCTTCCATAAGACCCGCGGGAAGCAGAGGATCAAACTTGTATTGACGGATTCTGAAAACGGAAGTTTGCTATACATCTCTGCATTTATTATATAGTTATGACACTTCGTGCGGATATCGTTTTAAATAGCGAGACCGAACACAACATTCTTTTCCAGTTAGATAATACAACTGCGTACAAATAAATGCGGAAGAAATTTGTTTTTGCGTGGGTTTATCAAGTTTTAGTTTATCCGGTTAACCATTTATGGAAGTTAAAAACATGTTTTCACCAGGAAATGTGAACCCTTCCTACTGGCTACACAAATACCGCCATAGTCATTTGGGTTTTTGCCTGGAAGGAAAAATATATCTGCAGCTCTACATGTGAGTGCAAGTTGGGCTAATAACAAATTTTTGGTCGCTTTGGAGGAGGAGCTTTCGAAGAGAAAAGCACCACATCTGTTTCTTGGATCATGGAGAACATGCAGAGGTCTGCGGTTCTGCTCTGTGTCTTGGCTATGGGACTTGCTTTCTGTGGACTTTCGTCTGCCTCAGACAGATATGTGTCCTTGAATGAACACCAAACAGACAATACCACCTTGTCAGCACACCTTCACCCCAAGCTATACTTTGATCAGAAAGAACTGCGTTTGATGAAACAGAGGGCCACTACCACACATAGACACATATTTAAAGTTATTCGTAATGCTGTTTCTGTTATGTTATCCAGTGCAGCTGTTTACCAGCCTCCGGTGAGCCATGAGGATTTCGGCAAGAAATGGAATGAGATTTATGGTAACAATTTGCCCCCTCTTGCACTATACTGTCTGCTTCAACCTGAGGATGCTACTGCCTCTCAGTTTTTGATTGAGTACATGGACCGAATGGTGGAGTATCCAGATTGGACGGTGTCCAGTGCACCAAATGATGAGGTTCCCATCGCCCACTCCCTCACTGGATTTGCCACGGCATATGATTTCATTTACACCTTTCTTGACACCCGCAGAAGATTGCGATATCTCAGGAAAATACGATCTGTTACAGAGGAGCTTTTCGAGCTTTCCAAGCACAGAGGATGGGGAAAGCAGTTTCTACAGAACCACCAGACAACTAACATACTAGCCATTCTCATTGGTGCTCTTGTGGCAGGGGAACATAATGACCCAGAGACCATGATATGGAAGCAAATATCAGTGAACTACATGGAAAAGACCATGTTCCTTCTCAGCCACATTGTTGATGGCTCTCTCGATGAGGGTGTTGCATACGGTAGCTACACAGCAAAATCCATCACTCAGTATGTTTACTTAGCGTTGCGTCATTTTCAGATAGACAACACACAGAACAACTGGCTCAGAGCTCACTTCATGTTTTACTTCGCTACACTGCTTCCTGGATTTCAAAGAACGGTTGGCATAGCAGACTCCAATTACAACTGGTTCTATGGGCCAGAGAGCCAGCTCGTATTTCTGGATGCATACGTGATCCGAAATGGCTCAGGAAACTGGCTGGCAGAGCAGATTAGGAAGCATCGTCCTAAAGATGGACCCATGATGCAATCTGCAGCCCAACGCTGGGCTACTTTACATACAGAGTACATATGGTACGACTCTGTTTTAACTCCACAGCCTCCACCTGACTTTAACAAAGCAACCTTGCACATTTTCTCCAACTGGGGTGTGGTGACGTATGGGGCAGGGTTACCTCAAGCTCAAGGTAATACCTTTGTGTCATTTAAATCTGGAAAATTAGGAGGGCGAGCAGTGTATGATATTGTTCATGCACAACCTTATTCTTGGGTTGAAGGCTGGACGAACTTTAACCCCGGGCACGAACACCCTGATCAAAACTCCTTTACTTTTGCACCAAATGGACTGGTGTTTGTTTCTGAGGCCTTGTATGGTCCTAAATACAGCTATCTTAACAATGTGCTTGTATTTGCCACCTCACCCACCAGCCAGTGTAATCAGCCATGGGAAGGACAGTTGGGGGAATGTTCAAAGTGGCTACGATGGGGAGAAAAGGAAGTCGGGGATACTTCTGGGGAGGTCATTGCAGCTTCATCGCATCAGGACATGTTGTTTGTGAGTGGAGAGTCTGTGTCGGCCTATTCATCCGCCATGAAGCTAAAGAGTGTTTATCGAGCTCTTGTGCTTCTCAACTCTCAAACTTTACTTGTGCTGGACCACATTGAGAAACACGAGCGCTCCCCTCTCAGTTCTCTCAGTGCATTTTTTCACAACCTTGACATTGATTTCAGGTACGTTCCTCACAGATCATTTGGAAAATACAATGGGGCTCTGATGGATGTGTGGGATGCACATTACAAAATGTTTTGGCTGGACGCTCAAGGATCCAGCCCCGTTGCCAGGATACAAGAGGCAGAACAGGCTGCTGAATTCAAAAAGAGATGGACGCAGTATATAAACGTGACCTTTCCCATGGAGAACACTGTCACTAGAGTGGCTTATTTGATGCATGGCCCATACATCAAGGTCTCGGACTGTAGATTCATAGACAACAGTAAAAATGGAGTCAAAATATCAGTGACTCTTAATGACACAGAGACTGTTGTGTCAGTTGTAACAAACTACGAAGACATTGAGGCCAGACATGGCTACTTGGGCTTTGCAGGCTTTGCTAAAACAGAAGACAACAGAAGAATGGTTCAGTTTGGCCGGGGAATTCAAACCTTGCCAAGTCAAGTCACAAAAGATTTTGTGTTTGACTTTGGACTGGTGGTAAACATCTCTGCGGTGTTGACTTTATGTTTTGCTGTAGCTTTCTTAATCAAAAAAAGGAAGTTTCACGTGTCGTTTAATATGCTAATTCATTGCACTCTGGTCTGTGTGTTTTTTTTGTGGGTGACTGAACTTTTATCGCTTTTTTATGGCTGCGAACAGTTCTTGTGCAATGCTAAGTCAAAAGACAGCAGCATATATGATGGAACAGACTCTAGCGTCCATGACTTCCTCCCCATCATCACAATTACATCCATGCCAGGCTCGGGCGCAGATATCCTTCAGCACCTTTTCGATAATAGCTCTGACTTTGTATACCTTCGGATCCCTTCGACCCACCTGCGGTTCCCAGTATCTCCTTTCGTCTCCCTGGTGGACGCTTGCGAGTGGTCCAAAGCAGATGCGCAAAATGGACGATTTCGAGTCATTCAGGGATGGTTCCATTCCATAGTCCACAATGTGAAACTGCACCTGCAGAACATTCAGTTGCACCAGAGCAATGATGAAACAGAGAACAAAGTCAAAGTAAAAGGACAAAGAAAGAGAAGGACGTTGCTGTCAGAGCAGACAAGGACAGGGGGTGGCAAGGGTACCTATATGGACATCGCATACATAAAAGAGCTCAGGCAGCACCTGGTAAAGTACCCAAATGCCCGGCCAGTGCTGAACATGGGCAGTGGAGGCTGGTTCTTGAAGCTGCCGTATCTTCAAGAGGTCATAGGTCGCTCACTTCGCTCAGTTCATGTGGTCAGAGACCCACGTGCATGGATTTATCTAATGCTCTACAGCAGCAAGCCAAGCCTGTACTTACGTAAGAATATTAAAAGGCACATCGTCAACATTTTTCAGCAGAACATTGATGGTATGGATCAGGGTTGTGCTACAGTGGACTCACAGTTCCTTTCTTTAAAGAAGATCCTCTCCCAGCCAGATCACAACCCTGTACAGCTGCTAGCTCAGCTATGGCTGGCTCACAATTCAGCAGGGCTCAAGGTGAGTGCAAGCCTGCCCCCACAAACTTACTTCATAATCAAATTTGAAGATGTTGTATATTTTCCAGAAGAGACAGCAATAAAGATACATAACTTTCTTGGAATACCAGTAGCACCAGCTGCATTAAACCAGCTGACATTTGCCACATCTACAAATCTGTATAATGTGATATATGAAGGAGTTATATCACCTGCCAGAATCAACATGTGGAAGGAGAATATGGCTGTAGATGAGATCAAACTCATTGAGGACACATGCTGGCCTGTGATGGAGAGGCTGGGTTATAAAAGACATACAGTCAGTAATTCTTTTTTGTAAATGTTTTTGCATTTTTCATACTGTGCCTGAAGATTATATAAGTAGACTATGTCAGTATGATTCCTCTAAATGCTGCCTTCTCTGTCATATGATCAATTTTTGTGTGCTCTGATTTCAGTATATTTAAGCAATGTTTATGTATTATTTAAATCTTCCAGACAAAACTGAGGCTAGAATGTCTAGATGTGCAAAACTTGGATCACAAATACATTCAGTTTGACTGGAAGACAAAATGATGGTATTTCCCTCCAGATGGGCGGCTAACAATATTTTTCAGTGTTGCGTTGTGAGATATGTTATAATTATGGTATTATAGGTGAACTGAATATCATTTTCATAGTCATTTTTCCACCAAGAGAACTTATTGATTGATTTAGAAGAGTAATGTTTAAAAATTCCAAAGTTGTGAGTCTACCTCATCACAAATTATAAGAAAATAAGTATGATTTATGATAAGGTGTCAGTTCATATGTATAAATGGGCAAAAAAGTGTTCACTCTGTGATTGTACAACCAAATCACTTTATTGACTTGAAGGGACAAATGTCTTAACACATCAATTGTCTTTTTTTTTTGCTATGCAAATATGCTTTCTGTTGTTTCTTTGCAACCTTATATAAACAATATATCAAACACCAACAACAAATCCATCTTTCTTTTCTGAAAATTGTATCTTTAGCTCATGATGTAATCATAAATGGAACATTTAATAACCCAAACAAGTAAAACCACAAAACATCATATTTCTCATCTTGATGGGTAACTTTTAATGCAGTTTTAAGAGACAACTAATGTGAAATGTTTTAAAAGCCACAATGCAAATGGATTTTTCCATGGCACCACATGCATATGGAGTGTAATCATCACTGTGGGATAACTGAAATGGAGGAAAATAACGACAATTTATGTGATACTTTTAAAACATTTGCAAGGGTTGCTTGCGTTTGTGTGTGGTGCTATTTGCAGAGTCACTCCTTTGTGCCCAGCATGCTTTTGGACTAAACTCAGCAAGCATTTTTTCATAGAATAAAGGCTGTAGAATATTAAGTTAAATGCTAAATGCAAGCAGAGCCAGTCTCTACATTAGACCATATTGCTACTTGTGTTGGTCCCCAGCATGTCTACCATATGGTGTGTTTTTTTTTTAACTTTTTTATTATTGATTTTTTTATTATTGATAGTATTTTTTATAATTATTATTTTATATGACTGGCAGAAAACAGAAGTACAAATATGGTGCAAGGCATGAACACAGTGTAACATGGACCTTTTATTTGTACCATTAAAGAGAATGTACATTGATGAATCATGACATTAAACTTGACACTGGGTTTGATATTTTTTAAACAAATTTCACCGATAAGGACAGAAAACAGGTACAAATCCTAACTAATATTTCTGAACATAAATAAACAGGAACATGAAATGAATTGGGGGAAAAACACAGCAACAGCAATGCATATTGCCATTAATGATGGATTTGCATGTGTTGTACAACGCTGTTAAAATATAAAAAAACTTTTAATGTGATATTCAATTTTTTCCACCCACATGTGAAGTGTGAAGTGACATTCAGCCAAGTATGGTGACCCATACTCGGAATTCGTGCTCTGCATTTAACCCATCCAACGTGCACACACACAGCAGTGAACACACACACCGTGAACACACACCCGGAGCAGTGGGCAGCCATTTATGCTGCAGCGCCCGGGGAGCAGTTGGGGGTTCGGTGCCTTGCTCAAGGGCACCTCAGTCGTGGTATTGAGGGTGGAGAGAGCGCTGGACATTCACTCCCCCCACCTACAATCCCTGCCGGCCCGAGACTCGAACCCGCAACCTTTGGATCACGAGTCCAACTCTCTAACCATTAGGCCACGACTTCCCCACAAAATTACATACACATTGCTGTATATGTAATTTTTTTCAGAGGATGTTGTTTATTTTGCAATATATATATATAGATAGATATATATAAATGAATGTTATTGTCATTCAAAGATGAAGCACTCTTTTCTCCCTGCAGTACATAAACCTTTTCTTTTTTAGTGTTTTTGCTTTTAGGTGAATAACACTGGTCAACTACATACCACATTTATCATTTTATGTTTACTTAAATTCTTAAATTAGCTCATTGGGGTTAAAACAGTGTTAGGAGATAAAAATGAATTCAGTATGTCAGCAACAGAGCTCACAATAGAGGAGAATGAAAGATTTTGGCCACAATTCAAAACCTAGAATTCCTCATAGAATTTTGCCAGCAGAGGGCAGCAGATATATAAAGATCCTACAACATAGGCTTGAGAAGGAATTTATTACCAGTAGCTAGTACTTCACTTCTATCAGCAGCAAATCATCTAAGGACTAATAAAAAATAAAAAACTTGCTCATTGGTGCCAACTACACATTTCCTCTTTATACTCCAAAATACGTGTCATTTACACTAATAGTTCTGAGATGAGTAAGGCCTTGAGCAGTGTGATGTATTGTGAGTCTTATTGTGGTTTCCTAGGTGCTAACCTAATTCTTTACAAATGTGTTTAATTCGGAAGAGCCAAACAGTGACAGCGTGTTAAGTTACAGCAACAGCTCATGCATTCAAATGAACAAATCATGCCTCGATGCTAGGTACCTCACTAGATTTTGTTAGAAAATTGATTTGTTTTCAGATTATTGTATTGAAACCCTAGAACCGTGGCCTTCTAATGCATCTCATGAAAAGGATTGATAGTTTTCCTGATTAGTAGACAGTTCCTGTGCCTTCTAATGCACCGGTGCCTTCAGCATGAGCCAAAAGCCCAGCTAGTGTTTGATCATTCACACTGGGCATGTACTGGTGGCAGCGACTTTGATGAATTAGGTGGTGTTGTGAAACCAGTGCTATTTATTCTTCTTAATGTCAAGCCCTTGGAAAGAGCATACTGATAGGAACATGTTTTAGCATTATCCATTGCAATGAAGAATGCACATGGTCTCGGAAGGAGAAGATGAACGAACTTCATTCGGTTTATGGTCATGCGGCTGTAGCAGATGTTGAATTTATACTAATAAATGTATCGTATGATAAAATTAGTATCTGAGATCAAACCTCATGGTTTAGGCTTCTCCCAAAAGAGGAATCTCTCATGAAGTAGATGAATGCACTGCTAAATACTATGAACTAAAAATATGATAAGTGAGTAATGGCAGCCCTCAGAGGACTTTAGATAACAGACAGGGTTCCAGGCGTAGAGGATACACAGGCCTAAACGAAAAAATGAAATAACTTGCGTGTAAATGCATCCATTTACAGGCAGTTTTCAAAATCTACTTTAAATCTGCTGCTTTCAAACCATCTGTAGCCTCTCCTCCTTTGAATCAAACTAGATACAATCTAAATGCTAATCAATTTCAGCAACAAGCTCTTTTAGGGCTGACAGATTTTCTGCTGCACTCTCTGGTGTCCAGGGGGACTGAAGTGATGAGGCTTTGTTGGCGTACTGGAGATCAGTGGACCTTTAACACTCTCTCTTGTGAATGAAAAAAAAAAAGGTTCACTACTTGTGCTTCCAGCAATACAAAAAACGTATAACAGTTTTGCAATGCTTATAAATGATCTTGTCGTATACTTCTCTACTATGTAATACACACACACACACACACGCACACAAAACTTTATGTGAACAGAGTACTATGTCAAAATTCACAGTATTTATAAAACAATAGGCAAAATAGTAGTCCCTCGATGAAACACTATTCCTGGCGAGATTCAGAAGTGTGCATCTGATGGAAACGTTAATATCCCATGAGGCCATGGGAGAGGATTTATTAATGCAAGTTAAGTGACACAGCTGATGCTGTAGGTCAATAATAACATGACAAATGTAGTATGTCCAGATTACATATAGATTGTACTTTTCAATGGTCGATATGTACGTATTCAGTAGCTAAAGTGATTTCAGATGCAGCCATAGTTAAGAAAATGTTTTGCATCAGCATACTCATAGGTCATCAGATTAGCTATTATAGCTTTGAATATCTACTGTCCGTGAAGGGATAGGCAGAACACAAGGTGAGATAGCGCTGTTCTAAGACAGTGGATAAAGTGGGATCCATACTCCATTTTGGAGGATCAATGCTCCAGGAGACCATGAGGAGAGAGGGATTACGTTAATAACACTAATAACTTTGGCTGGGTCTTTAACTATGCCAATCTCTGAAACTCTCCACACTGAAAGCCCCTTTATAGTCAGACTGTGTCATTAATTTCCTTAATGCAAATAATTAACGTTTCTGTGAAGAGCTGTTTACACTGTAAATACTTCTGATTGTACCTTTATACGATCGATTAGTGTTCATTGTTTCTTAAATATGCTGTTTAATTGAGATTGGGACCATTATTATTATCTAATGACTCGTCAAACCCCCCACTAACACAGGGCATAACACATCCAAGCATTAATTAAATCAGGAGCCGTGTCCTCCGGGCACCGTAGTCCAGTTCGCTCAGTGGCAGAAGAAGGGCAATTTGAACATAACCTCAATCTGGGATTTTTCCCAAATGAAATAGTGAAACCGCTGCACACAGTAATTAAGGAGACAGTGCCCCCTGAGTGCCCTCGTCCTGGCCCTGCATCAGCTCACAGGCCTTTAATATTTCATCAAGATCTCTCCAGCTCTCACCTGTGCTCGCAGCGACTCAAGTAGATGCTAGGACAACGCTTTACTCTGTCACTCTCTCAAAACCATTGGCTTGACCCCAGAGATTCAAACTGTATACCCCTCTAATCTGACAGCAATTACCTGTTACACACACCTGCATGCACTTTTCTAACAAGAAACTACAATACTAAAATAACACTCAAAAAAGAGAGAGTTTCACAAGGTAATCAAATTAAACAACAGTTTGTTGTAAATCCTCACTGAATCATTCAGTTATTTCATTCAAACAACCACTGATTCATTTAGGAACAAAACAAGCTGTTATGAGTCAGTGATTGAATCATTCTATCAAACAACTGAATATGAAACTGAAATTTTTATGTACTGTTTTTTTGTTTTGTTTTTTTGCCTACTATATAGTATTGAAGTAGGCATTTTCAGATGCAGTAAATGACTTTTTGAATGAATCTTTTATTCCCTCAAATAATTTGTTCAACAACGCTGATTCATTCAGAAATGCCACTGATGTGTTGCTCTGAGACGTGGCACAGGTTGATCATAGTGATTAGAAAAACAAAGCTTTTCGAAACTCTGAATCAACTGAACCAACTGCTTCGCAAAATGATTCACTGTTTCGAAGACCACTGTTACACTAGTCACTGAAACGAAAAATCACCTCATATACATGTTTAACATACAGACCAATTATGTTTTCCTGAAAGTATCAAATTTAATGTACAAATAAAAAATGAAGCTACTGTAAAATTTGTTCAGCAAGTAATTGTTTGCTGAAATCATGTGATTTGCTGTGCTTGAAACATGCTCCGAACCACTGTTTTGTAAATGTTTTGAAACCTTAAAGGGATAGTTCACCCAAAAATGAAAAATCTGTAATTTATTACTCACCCTCATGTCGTTCCAAACCCATAGACCTTTGTTTATCTTTGGAACACAAATTAAGATATTTTTGATGAATTTTGAACTGGGAGCTCTCTGACCCTCCCATAGACAGCAAGGATAGTAGACAGCATACGTTGTTTACGTTCAGTCAGTGGATACTCTCCAAAATGCCGCCAGGGTGTTTTTGTTTTTTGTTGTGCACAAAAAGTATTCTCGTAGTTTCGGTCAATTATGGTTGAATCCCTGATGTCACATGTATTATTTTAACGATGCCCTAGCTACGTCTCTGGACCTTGATAGTGGTAGTATCCTTGCTGTCTATCGGAGGGTCAGAGAGCTCTCGGAATTCATCCAAAATATCTTAATTTATGCTCTGAAGATGCACAAAGGTCTTTAAGAAGTAATAAGTTGTTTCCATTACTAGTTGACTGACTTCAAAACAATTTTACTCTGAATATTTACTCTGAATTGTGCCTAAAATGTTACTCAGTGTTAACTTGTTTATTGAACTGTTGCATTTAATAACTATGACACTTACATAGGAAAACAATGAAAGAGCAGCACAGCGGAATGCAAAAATTAAAAATGAGTTCAAGTGTCAATAGACCCTTACTGGTGTGATATTTCTGTCATCATTTATACTCATGTTGTTCCAAACCAGAAAGCTACATTCACGATCCCATTGTTGTCAGCTTTTATTTTTTTTAAAATTTTATAAACATGTTATCAAATTTTCTCTATAGAGTCTAGACAAAATATTAAGCTTCACAGATATGAGTCACAATGACAACTATTCTGCATTTGGTGAGATGTAAAATGTCATGACAAAGACGCACCGGTTGGTAATATTTATACAGCAACCACACAGCAATTTGGGGATCACAAGCGTTTGATCTCTAAACTGAGCTCTCTAAAAGCTTTCCGTTTGAAGAGAGCATCGGGTCTCAGCAGTGCACTGGGAGCTGGCGGCAGCAGCGTTAGTAAATCATAAGAGTAAACAGAGATGCTGTGGTATGGCAGTCGGTTGAGTGAGAGCCGCACTCCGTTGGCCAGAACTACTCTGGCGTACTTATCAATCACAGCTGGTGATGAGTGCTGAACACATCCACTCACTCAGTGGTACCTCTGCACATCAAAGTTATGGGTCACTTGTATGGCGTGCTCTTTCCCGTGTATATAGCACTTTGAAGCCATAATGCCGCTTTTACCACATATGTTGGAAGTGGCTGCCGTTGAAACGGGTTATATAGCAGATGGGGTGATCCGTTTCTCTTTGCAGCCATGCTAGTGAATGTGATGAAGATGAATGTAGAGGAACCAACTTTTTTTTTATCAAAGCAGATTTTTTTTTTTGTGTCTGTGGTGCAATAACCCATCGTATAAAGGAAATGTAAAGGAGAACCAAGACCCAACAAACAGAGACACTACATATTTATCTCTTAAACCTTGCCTTCAAACAGTTATTACTCCTCCCTCAGGCGTCTTTATGCCAGGAAACTGTGTACTGGCGCTGATAACAACATAATGGCCTGAGATCCCCTTGACATATACATCTTAAACCATCTCAGTGTGTATCTGTTCCCCCACAAAGTGGAAACTGCATGTCCTATGCTGTCTCTGCGGGTAGCATAACCTCGGCCTGCTGCGCAGCTAAGAGTGGGGAGTTGTGGAGAACAGAATTACGAGGACACACTCTACGAGCTTGTTGAGACAATATTTTGATGCTTGATGCTAGATACTCTACATGTAATGCTTATAGCTTTTAAATATTTATCCCTGTAAAGCATATGTATCATGTGTGATACATCAATTTCTAACTAAGAACTAAGAAAATGTCAGCAAAACTCCTGAAAAACCTACACAATTTCTACATGACTTCTGAGCTTTGACTGATAGTTTGTGATCTATAAAATAAAAGTCCTTTTAGTATAAATCTCAAAAGCATCCATCTTCAGCTGTGAAATCTTTAATTATTTGAGAATTACTTTTATATTGTATCTCAAGATGAAAATTTACTAGACTAAAGCAACTTAGGTTTACTTGATTATCCATACATAACTTATAAATAATAATGTTAAAATGTAAAGTATGAGATTGCATTGTTTTGCCTATTGCATATTTGGAGTATTTTTAAATGTATATTTTTTGCTCAGTTTAAGCCTCTGAATAAAATTGATGTTTTTTCCTTATCAAGTATAAGCGATTCTCATTATATGGGCCACAAAATACATTCACAAACTTTTTTATACAAACTTGTCCGACTTCCAAAAAGGCAAATCATGGAAACCCGTTTAGCATGAGTGTCTGTAACATGAAGAACAAGTCTCTATGGTCACGACTGTATATACAAAGCATGGCAAAACTTCATCAGTAAAGAGGAATAGTGGGCGAAAACTGAAAGTGAATGATAAGGACTGTTGATCAATAAGAAGGATTGTGTCCAAACAAAACACGAACTACTGCAGCAAAGTGACAGCAAACTTCGATATTCACCCTGAAGTCCTGGCTTCCACAAAAGCCAACCACAGAGAACTTCACAAAGCCAACATCAACGAAAGAGTTGCAATTTCTAAAACGTTAATTACAGACAGCAAATACAAAAAAATTAAATAAAATTATGTCATGATCATAAAACTTGTGGTTAGAGCAAGCTGGAAGAAGCCCGTAGAAGCTGTACAAGTTGGTGTCCAAAAATACAATATTTTGCAGTCTGTGATATTGTAGCACTGTCAATATTATTGAGTCACTATGACATGCTGCTTGAAGTCCCTTGAATAGCATTTGATAAATGTTTTTAAAAACTAATGAATAAACTGTTTTGCAAAATGACTCGCTGTTTGGAGGGTCTCAAAACTCTTTCTGATCACGACAATGTACTGTAAATGCAACAAGAGCACAGCCCCCAAAAAGCACGTTTTCACAGAAGTGTAATATTAAATGTAATATATAAAAAATTAAATCTCTTTTCTTTGTGTGTATAATTTGTGTTCTTCTATTAATTTTAGCGTTTGTTTTGTGTTTTTATGGAGGACTTGGCTAATCATGCCAATTAGAGAAAATTAACGTGTTTTTTGTGAACGTGAACAGCTTTTCTTTTTTAGGTTATTCATCTTTCAGTGATGGAATGAGAATAATTTCACCTCATTTCACTCTTGATTTCATGTGCACCCCAGTTTCACAAATACTTATTTTTGTGTAGCTTATTGTTAATCACTGATTGTTTACAGGCTGTGGCCATAATTTGTGCACGTATCAAGGGGCTGCAGGAATACTGTGGATAAAACCGAGTCTCCTGCAGAACCCAGCAGTTCACCTGCTGTGGGGTTTCATACGCTCCTTTAAAGCCCATCTGTAACGGTTGGGACTTTATCTGCTCTGCGGCACTCCGGACCCTCCAGGTGATGACTCACCAACTTGTGAAAATGAAATCTTTTCACAAGCTGCCCTGTTGTCACAGAAAGCTGGCACAGGTGCTTTAGTTCTGTTTGTTGGAAAAGTTGCTGCATCAGGTCTACATGTGCTGGCAGGGCATCATGTTTCAGTGTCAATTTTATTCTGACATTTCATTTCAAAATTTATGCTTTGTGCTATGTCATGAAAACAATCAAATCCTGAGTAATGTTTTCAAAACCACAATGTTTGAAGTGCTTTCGTGGGTTGGACTGTGTTTTTAATTTTAGCATCTTAGCGTAGCATATATCAAACATGCAATTAACTCATGCCAAGGTGAGTAACAATCTATTTTAAACATGAACACAAATACAAATGTAAAAGCATGAGATGAGGCCCGGTTTTCACACGGCACAGAAATTGACATTTAAGGTTAACAGCTTTTAAATCCTCAACAACATATAACATGAATTAAAGCAATAGCTGTGTGGCGGAACAGAACATTAAAATCTAATGTGTCTTCTGATCCGTACATCATGAATTTTACATTATTCCTTCTCTCTCTCTGGAAGTGTTGCATTTGCTTATAAGGCATTTTGATTGGAAATCTGAGGACTATTCAGCTTGCTAATAGGAGAATTTCAATTCTAGACCAATGGTTTTCCAAGAGTGCTTCATCTTTTTAAATTCTTACTAATTTGTTGCCCATCTCCTTCAGAGCTCTGCTAAGAAAATATGCAGCTATATGTTTTGGACTACCAGATTATAGTCCTTCATTATGAAATGATACATTTTGTTCCCTTTTTAAAAAAATCAGATTTGGTCCAGTAGCGAAATAGCATCCATCCTGAAGAATATAGTTTGAAGTGTGATTTTGCAGATGGAGCTAGTAAAGACATCTCTTAAAATGGCTCGTTCCTCACACCCCGAATCAACAGCGAGCGTGCAGAGTAAATCAAGTAAGTGTCATTGCATTGGAAGATGGTGCTCAAACCCCAGAGGATAAGCTGCTATTCCAATAGATACATTTTCATAAGTTCATAGCAGCTCCAAGCGACAAGTCTAATAGATTTCCTCAATCAATTTGCAGAGGCAGAAGATATTATCCTGAAGAGCATAATCTTATGAACTGTGATATGATAATAATGGCTTTTCTGTCTTATTGATCATCTGATACATTCAGGCTTAGGGAGTAAATACAGAGAACAGTTGGTTTCCATCTGTTAGCTCACGCACATTGGATCACTCAATCTTACAGTACGGCACATTACATGAGAAACTCGGGGCTTGGGATGGAGTTCCTTTAACAGTGAAAGGTTATTTATGAAATCAATTATGTTTTAAGGCATTATACGCTCTGTTAGCCTCTTTTGTGGGTGGAATTTTTATGCAGGCTAATGAATAGCGCTCAAGAAATGTCAGTGGTGAGATTTGGGGAACGTAACGCTTATACTGATGTGGCACCAGCAAAGAAGCGGTTGGTGTTTGTCTGTCTGACCCTTAACTGAGATGATTTTCATGCTGGTTACACTTTTAATTAGAGAGATTATACTGTAATTGAGCTGCTACAGGGCCGTCACATCCCACCGCTGCAGAGCGCGCAGTGCAGCTCAGGCTACATTGCCCCTGGAGACCACAGGGCAAATGCTCTAAATCCCCTCACAAAATATTCATGCCGAAGACAGAACGTAAAAAATGGGGGAAACAAAGAAATGGCCTTTGGAAAAGGGAGAAAAGCGAGGCACATGTAATTCCATGTGAAGTCTTGTACTTATTTCTATCAGGTGGCTTGTAAACTAACAGCTCCAGGGGGCAAAGAAGATGACAAATATTGTTCATAATGGTTGAAAACTAATGAAGCGTGAGATGCCAGCGAGAGCTTGGAGGGGGCCAGGGGCGGTCTCACTCTGTTGTGTGCGTCCCTCCTTTTCTCCCTCCCGTTTTCTTTACATCCCCCTCCTTTTCTGCTGCTCTTGAGAGCCGTCTCCCTCTTGTTCTTCATCTCCTTTACCTCCACCTTCATATGCAGTGTTTTTCTCTCTTTCAGCAGGCTGCTATATAGCATGGTGCACAACAAGTGAATGGAGCATGCTGTAGACAGCAGGGATTCGTTTGCTATCAATCAAAAACCATGAAGTTTTTTTTTTTAATATGGCACATCATCTTTTCATTGGGATGGGCCAAAAATGACAATTATGCCATAATTTACTTACCTTAATGAATGCATTTCTTTTTTTTTCTGCAGAATGCAAATGTTTATTGGCCACACAATGAATAATGTCCACAAAAGAAAGTGAGTCATGCATGTTTGGAATTAAATGAGGGCAAATATGTATATAATAATATATCATTTTAGAGTGAATATATATCTCTTTAAAGAGCTTTAAAGGAATAATCACCCAAAAATGAACATTTGCTGAAAATGTATGCACCCTCAGGCCACTCAAGATATATGAATTTGTTTCTTCATCGGAACAGATTTGGAGAAATTTAGCATTACATCACTTGCTCACAAATGGATCCCCTGCAGTGAATGGGTGCCATCAGAATGAGACTTCAAACAGTTGATAAAAGCATCACAATAATAGGCATAATAGTAATAATAGTAATCCTGACTTCAAACCCTTGCTTCCAGCTAAAATACAAGTCCAATGTCTATAATATTGCTTTTTTTTTTTTTTTTTTTTTTTTTTAGTAAATTAAAATTTTGGCTTGAAAAAGATATCATCCACAGTTGATTTTGAATCCAGAAATGTAGTTTTTTTTTACATATATACTGATATGCTAAATTTGGTTCATGATGTTAAAAATTGCTAATTTCCTGTTGGATATTTACAGTAGGCTGTCAAGGGAAACATTGTTCTTTTAAGAATCAAAAGGGATCTGTGGTCTGGCTCCTCAGCTCGACAGCTTGCTCGCCTCCCTCACATTCTGAAGGTTGCAAGGCTGACTCTTGATCAGTGAAAAACAGGATCCATCACAGTGGTGCCGAGGCCTCAAACGATGTGCAGGGCGAGACGTGAGTTTGTCAGTTGCAGTATATAAGCTGTCATGGTAGACGGATTCTCCCGTGAGAATTAGGCATCTCTCTAGTTAAAGCGCTGCACACTTGCTTTTTGGTTCACTGTCTAGTGCAACAAATTTAAGGGTCCCAAGTGAAAATGTTGTACAGAACAAAGAACAAATCTTTCACGCTACAGTTGTTCTTTTTATGAGGATTATTCGATCATATCAGTATAAATAATTGTGATGATTGGCATGTGCTGAGGAGGGCATTGCACTCTGTTGCAGGTTTTCTTACCACTGAGCTTTGATATGATGAACTATGCACTGTATTGCTTAACTTGCTTAAGGTTGAATTTATGCAGTAAGTATCTTAAACTAGCAGTGAACAATAACTGAACAGTACTTTTATGATATTAATTGATAATGTTTCTACATATAGCCTACTAATAAATTTTTAACTATAAATCACTAAATTAAAAATGATAATAATGAAAAAAAAACATAATTTTAAACCTAATTTTCATTTACAAGAACAATTTTTTTTAGCAAAATTATTATTTTAATTTTATCAAAAATCACATTTTTCATTTTTGTAAAGATTATTTTTTTTTTGGATACTCTGTGCTTGTCACACCCATGGACCTGTTGTATGTTTTTGTTCCATGTGTTCCCCATGACCTAGTTTCCTCTTGTGTGACTTATTTGGGTTTTCCTGTTTCTATTCCCATTTTGTTTAATTGATTCAAGAGTAGTACTTAATGAGTTGTCTGCCCCATGTTTCCTTGTTGAGTGTTATATGTTTGTCTCCTGCCTGCCCTGTATTCCCTGTCATTTGGATTATTAAAGACTCTCGTTTTGTGTACTCCTGCGTCTCCTCGCTCCTCACAGTAGCAACCCTTGACAGAACACTCGACCCACAAACAGTAAGCGGGGCTCCTTCTCCCTGTTTTTGTTTCCGTTTCTTGAAAGATTTTTTTCAAAGGTTTCCATCTCCTTTTTATTATGGAGTTTGCTGTGAGATTCACCGCCCTAGCCCGCGGGGATCTTGGATCGTTGGAAGACGCCAACCTAAATTCTTTGTTCCGGATCTGGGCTATTACCATGGACCCATCAACCTCCCAGACACCACTGGACTGTGCTGGAGGGAAGGGATCCTCCAGTGTCTGGAGAGCATCAAGCCCGTCGGCTGCTCTAGTGTCAAGTCCACCGGCCTTTCCACCCGCCGTTCTGCAAGGGCCAGAGTCCGCTCCAGCGCATCCCTGAACTAATTGAGCTCTCTGCTCCAGCGTGCCTTTCTGAGCTCCTGCATATGGCGCTTCCGCCGGGGTTCTCGGCCCCTATCCTCTCTCCAGAGTTCACTCCAGTGTTGGCTCTAGCCCCTAACCAGAGTCGAGCGATGGCTTTAGTCCCTGACCAGAGTCAAGAGAAAGACTCTGTACCCCAGCCCAGAGAGGGCTCCTGCTCCTGCATCCAGCCCAGAGAGGGCTCCTGTTCCTGCGCCCACAGATCCCAAGTCCAACCCACATTTTGTTTCATTGATTCCAGGTGTATCTCATTTCCCCTCGTTTAGTACTTAGAGTCATCTGCTCCATGTTTCCTCGCCGAGTGTTATATGTCTGCTCTGTATGCTATGTGTGTCTCGTTTTGTGTACTCCTGCGTCTGAGATCAGCTGATTGTCTCCTGTCTCTTCCCTGTGATTTGGATTATTAAAGACTCTTGTTTTGTGTACTCCTACGTCTCATCTCCTCGCTCCTCACAGTAGCAACCCGTGACAGAACACAGCACACCAGGATTATTATAGTTAACTAAAACTTAAAAACATAAAACTTAAGTTACTTGAAATAAAAGTTTAACTGATATGAAAAACTATATATGTCACCCTGGACCACAAACCCCTAAGTTGCACTGGTATAGTTATTGCAATAGCTAAAAATACATTGTATGGGTCAAAATTATAGATTTTTCTTTAATGCCAAAAATCATTAGGATATTAAGTAAAGATCATGTTCCATGAAGATATTTTGTAAATTTCCTACTTAATTTTTGATCAGTAATATGCATTGCTAAGAACTTCATATGGACAACTTTAAAGGTTTAAAGGTGATTTTTCTCAGTATTTAGATTTTTTTTTGCACCCTCAGATTCCAGATATTCAAACAGTTGTATCTCAGCCAAATATTGTCCTATCCTAACAAACCATACACCAATGGAAAGCTTATATTTTCAGATGACGTAGAAATCTTAATTTCAAATTATATATTTTAATTTCTTATGACTGGTTTTGTGGTACACGGTCACGTATAAACTATATATTTATTTTATTTCAGCTAGTTGCTACATCAATGTTTGTCATTTTCATTTAGTTTGTATAGATGTACTAAAATAACTAAAACTGAAATGAAAATGAATGAAAACTATTTAGACATTTAAAAAAAAAAAAAACCTAAATAACCCTGCAGCACACAAACCCGAATAATCAATAATTACATTTTGTTTTATTAATTATTGGCATTACCAAAGTTATTGATTGTTTGTTGCCACCCCTACTTCATTATCTGAGTAAGTTCTTCCACTCAATAATATAGATTACTGATATAACATTATACGTTCTATCATGGGGATTTTAAACGCTCATTAATTCATAGTTGTTCTGGTTAACATTTGCTTAGTGTCACCAGGATTAGTACACATCCCTGTGCCCCACAGCCTCTGCTCTTCAACTTGTGCCTTTTCTGGTTTCCACCCCCTACTGTTGCTTAGACATTTTTAATTCACGCCTGTGCTTTTTCAAACTAAAAAAAATAAAATAAAATAAAAAACACCTTGAAAAACTGTTCAAGGTGACAAAACAAAGCTGACTTTCACAATTCATTCATCTCTGCAGGCTTCAGATGTGAGTGCAACGAGAGCGTCCTGTGTGTCTTGCACCTTGATAGCTAGGTGCATCGACTTACTGATTAATTCCATAATGTTTCAGAGTTTTCTCAGAATAGACCTCGCAATGGACTTGCATTTGATATCATATCGCACAGCATTACAACTTTATGACAGGTTTTGTATTCTGTGTGGCTTATAAAAATCTAATTGCATTATTTGGGTCTGGTCTCTTCAAAAAGTAATTGAATTATCCATCGGTACCTTGAGACAAAGAGAAATAGAAAAACTGTAATGCATTATTCATATTTTTCCTCTGGAAGCATAATAAGTAAAACAGACCACACCATGTTTATGATAGCCCTTTTTATTTTGTAATTATGCATGCGCTTCTTGTTTCCAGAAAAAAAAAAAAAAAAAACTCTAAACTTACTCTAATCTCACAAATTGCTGTTTGGTTGTAGAGAAGAATGTATATAAGCTATTAAACGCAAAACAGTGCTATACTATATGCTTGTAAGACACAATTGCAGCTTTAGCTTAGCAATGTTTAAGTGACAAATAAAGCATGCATTGCCACATCCCAGCGAACGACAGATAAACCACCGTATGAATACAAATGGATGAGTTGCAACCGCAAGGTTGATTACACTAATTTGATCTGCTATTCATAAACAGTTCTATCACATACTCTTGACAAATTGCTTTATAGAAGACGAGGAAAAAAACACCTAAGCAATAAAAAAGCAAGTCACCTACACAATTGAATTGGAGCACATAACAAAGGCTTATACTACAGCTGGGTGATCCAAAAAGTCCTGCGTGCGTGTGTGTGATACTTCATTGTCATGACTCAAGCTCATCTTTGCTGAGTTTCTGCTGGAGGTCACGACTGAGTCAGAACTCAAATGAGTGCTGAGCTGTTGGAGAAATATTTAACACAGGCCTGAAGATCTGCAGCAGACTGACCAACAACACAAATGACAGAAGAACCGTTAGTTTGAGAGTCAATGAGACATACTGTAAAGGAGTTTATGATCAAGAAAAAGAAAAATCTTTTTGGAAGCTATGGAGCTGACTGAGACACTCCCTGTGTGTGAAGATTAATAGGGTCTCATTAAATATCAGATAAATTAACCTTTTTATCAATGAATAACCAATAATTATTAATTTTGTGTACACAAATCTGGGCACTGGTAAAGACCCTGGCTCACTGCCAGTGCTGGGAAGTAACTGATTACATGTAATCTGCATTACATAATCGGATTCCAAAAATGTAGTAGTATTTTTAAATACTTGTAGTTAAACTACGTTTTAATTGATTACATGATTACTATTATTTACACAATAACAATAAATTATTCATAATTTTTTGATTCTCCCTTATTCTTCTTTTTCATCTTTTAAATTTTCCTTTCTAAATTCCCGTTATTTCTTATGGATTCTCAAATGTTTTTTATTTATTTATATTTTTTATTCAGCCAGATCTCCTTTATATTTACTTGAAGCAAGAAATGATTAAGCACCCTTAAGATTTCAAAGTAATACTGTAAGTTAATAATTAAGTAACTATTTGCATATTCACAGTTCTCTAATGTTGGTTAATGGTCACATAATATTTTATTTTAAAAAGATTTATTTTCATTTTATTTATTTATGTTTTTTATTAGTTTTTAATTAAGCTGAAAACTCCCTGCAGTTCCTTCATGAACCCCAGTTTGGGAAACCTTGACTTAATGTATTTTTAATACACTTTATGTTGTTAATAACAACTAATGGAATATATTTTCTTTCTCTTTTTATTTTTTGCATCAATATATTACAAGATTATCCTTAAATAATTGTGTTAAATGTGTTTGGTCAGTAATCAGTAATCTAAAAGTAATCAAAAAGTAGTCTGATTACTTACCTCAAATTGTGTAATGTAATGGATTACGTTACCAACTTTTTGTCATGTTATCTGGAATCAGTAACAAATTACAATTAGTAAGTAATCTACCCTGCTCACTGCACACTGGGACAGAGAATACTTAATTTCTAGGGACATGACTACGTACAGAGTCAACATACAGCATTGTAGAACATCACCACTGGTGTTAATCAACAACATTCTTTAAACGCATTGATCCATTACATATCCTTACAACATTTCAGCTGAATGTTAATTCTAAATATTAACTAGATCGGTTTACTACCTGTCTAGTGATGTGTTTATTCTGAAATATATTGAAATATAAAAAAAAAACACTTTGTCTTTTCAAATCTTCTATCATGTGTCATTATATTCATTGAGTTGGCTTGTGTGTTTTACATTTCACGTTTCAGAAATGTGATGTAATTTCTGACAAGGGAGAATACAGAGCATTGATGCAGTGCATTGTGGGATTTTTCAGGGAGTGAAAGTTCCAGTGCACTGGAAGGAATTTGTAATTGAAACAGCCCTTGGCTGAGTTCCTGATCAGTGCCCTGACTACTGAACTAGGGAGCTGATTGTGACGCACCCATAGTTCTGCAGGGGTCCCGTCTATAATATCATTTTCAGTTTTTTATGCATGTTGTTTGGACCACATGACTTTGAATAGGCAGACAAATATGTGTATTTAAATCATTATATCTGAATTATTATTATTTTTTTATTATCACATTTGTATGCATTTTTTGTCATGCCATTGACCCATGAATGTGTTTTATTTGCAGGAAGTGCATTTAACCAAACAATATAGCCATGGCAAGAGACACTTTAAGACAATCACTGATCAGGCTTAAATATAACATAGCTGCTATTACCACCTCAAATATTAAAGTTTTAAACATAATAATAATCTGTCTAAATGTATTACTGAGGCTCTGCTTGCTTGGCTCTGGTAATATAATTCATCCTGATGCATGAATGATGCATGAATATGGATTGGCAGGAGTACGGAGCAGTGTCACGTTTACAACCCAGGACACAGATAGCCATAGATGTGATTTTTGCAACCTAATCCTGTCAGGAGTAATTCAAATTCAGAGTATAAATGCAGAAATGTATTTGCTATTCATAGTTCTCGTGGGCACCTTTGCCATCGATATCAGCTTGACACCTTTTTGGCGCTGTTACAGCCGAGGAGTCAGAAATGTCCCATAATTTTATCCTGCCCCTTTCGCTGACTTTATTAAGAACTACTATATAAGTCCTGTTTTTCATGATGTTGAGAGAAAAACATGAGTGCAGCAGTGTTCGCATATACAGTAGCGACAGTTTTTCTACAGAGCTGTTTTTGTTTGCAGCAGTTCTAGACAGATTAAGACAGCACACTTCCATTGTTAGAGAAGAGGAAGAACAAGCTTCTGCTTGGTTTTGTGACAGTTTCAAAAAAAGATTGCAATAATAATACTCTGCTGACCTTAGGCAAACTTTGTGCTTCATATTTACCTGTTTAAAGTGCTTTCCAGCACTTGTTGGCATGAAGTAGAGTTTGCCTATTTTAAATCACACTGTTTTTTGCTTCAGTGTCTGTGACTTTTATGTGATATTATGTTATGCTTTTTCAACATTTATCTACTATAAATAAAAGTTGTTTTAAAATCTGCAACTTATACTGTGTAAATTAACATCAAGCACAAAGAGTGCTGTTGTTTCTACCTACCCTACATTCTCACTCCCAACTCGTCACATATGGATGCTTGGCCAGGACCCCTTGGGATCACTTTTTAATACACTGGATACCCCTTTAGCATGTTTTCAATGACAAACGTTTGGAGAAGGTCAAGAAATTAATTAAGAAATTAATAATACTGTCATTATGACATAATATGCTTTCAATTTGTAAATGTGAATTTACTTGTATTATCATAAGTATATTATAATATTATAATACTATAATATTATTTACATTTAGTCATAGCAGATGCTTTTATCCAAAGTGACTTACAAATGAGGACATTAGAAGCAATCAAAACCAACAAAAGAGCAACAACATGCAAGTGTTATGACAAGTCTTGGTTAAGAAAACAAGTAGATAGAATAGAAAAAAGAAAGCTAGTGTTAGTTTTTCAAGAAAAGCTAGCATTAGAGAATAAATATGCAGTTGATAGAGGGTCAAGTGCGTGTGTTTTTTTAATAAAAAACCCTAGATAAAATAGAATTAGAATAGAGAGTGCTACACTGTTCAAAATAAATGTAATTTGTAATCTGTATTTTTTTTACAGAATATTCCCATTTTTTCATTATACGATGAAATACCATTGTTTTACAGATATTTTCTGTAGGCTATTTTAAAGTTCCAGCAATAAATTTACAGATATTTGCTTGTATTTCGGTATTACATAAATTTTCTGTTTTTTAAACTGAAATTTTCTGTATTTTCACAGCATTTTATGTAAAATTACACATTACTCTATTTAACATTACGGATTATTCCTGCAAAAATAGGGGAATATTTTTTGAACCACAAATCATTCAGTCAAATAATTTTTATTACCATTGAAGATTGTTAATAATGTGAGGGTAAAAGTGAGGTTTTTAAGGTCAAATAAGAGTTTGTACATACAGTACACGTACTGTAAATTATGAATTACTACTTTTTTAACCTTGTCTTGCAAATAAATGCTAATGTTAATCATTATTTGGTATTGTTTTCCGTGATGGTAGGTTTAGTGTAGATAGAGTGTGTGTACGCTCGCAAGATTACACAAATTCAAATTTGCCGCCAATTTAGCGCCACCCAAGATGATTGGCTGTTCTGCACGACAGCAGAACAGCTGATTTGAATATGAGAAAATAACGCGCTCTTTCTTCGGTACGAGCCTGTTTCGCCAACTACAACACATTCTGACGATACTACAGCAAACATCATGCCAACCGACTGAGGTAAGTCTTTCATACAACATATTTTGTGGCTGCACATTTGTGTTGTTAAGTGTAGCTTAGTTTGGAAGATAAAATTAGCATTTCTAATTGGTGTTCAGTCACATAATTGGTGTCCAGAGCTAAAGGGCAAAACACTGAAAACTGCAGCACGCATCTTTCAATTTTCACTTTGTAAGAAAGATCAGTTGACCTCAAAAGACTTTAGTAAACTTATTGTAGGGGTTATACATTTTATAATATTAATACGTAATTTAAAGAAATAGTTTAATTTAGCTCAAAGGGAATCATTTATGATTTTATAGGGATTTGAACAGAATCAGTGTTACAGCGATTCACTGAACGAGCCGTATGACAAACTCTGCACTGGATATTAAAATCCAAAATATAGTGAAAACACTATTAAATAGCACAGTAACGAAATCGACAGATTAAGGCATTAATTTGTGAGCAGAAAACACAAGATACTTCTCTTTTCAATTAAATTAGAATTTATTTATATAAACCTAAGAAATAAACTAATCCAACACATGAACACAAGCATTCACACATTCACACGTTGCAGAAAGAGAGAAAGTGAGGAAAGGATGAGTTTAAGAGAATGGAAATGTGAAATCCCAAATTCACAGCAATATGTTCAATTGCATAGACCTGAACAACCATTAATCACTTATTTAACCCTCGCTTTGAGTTTCTCAATGAGGCTAAAATTTATATTAACTGCACCTGATTCAGTTAGAATTTGGAGGTGTAGCTTGCGTGCTTTGCCTTGTAACGGGGTTGTGTCCTCGTTGCAGACAGGGGGTTCCCGAAGTGTCTGATTGGCTGGAAGTTCAGTAGTCTTTGAAGTGACGTCTTTGGGCGTTGGCTTGCTGGAAGTTGAAGCGAGTGCAGTCGAAGCTGGACTTTGTATCAAACTTACATTAACACACGAAACTCCACGGAAAGAAAAGAAACTAAAGTAAAATAATAAAAATAAAATGATGTAACGAGACTAAGTTGTTTTCCTTCTCATTATGGCACATGAGGCCAGAGCATGCTCAAAGGGCAGCACGCGGTGAGAGGGACGAGAGATAGAGAGCAGGGGTAGGAGCGTAAAGGGTAAGAGAGCGAGGAGAATACGAAGAGAAAGAAAGAAGGAGGGACAACAGTTTTAAACTCGCTTCTGGACACATCCCCTCTGGATGTCTTGACCAATTAGATACTGTCCTTGCTTGGGGTGTTGCTCTGTTTCTCCACCAAATCATAAATCAACTTGTTATCCGTTCAGTCAGAGGTCCAAACTTTACAGGCTTTGGCAAAGTATACCTTTTTGAACATGATTTTTATAACAAGACTATGATACATTTGACCAAGAATTGATTGGAAGAAACACTTAAAGCATGGATTTTCAAGCTCATACATACTAAATATGCAATATTTATCTTTAAGGCTCGAGCTATTCAATAATGATTAAAAAGACATACATATTATTTGATTAAAACATGATATGTGGGTACAACATAAAAATGTCCTTTTAGGATGATTTTATGTGCATATGGAGAAACAAGTCTTGTGTAGTTCTAAGGAGAACGAAGGCATGTTCTTTAGACAAAGGAATGTTGGGTTGGACTGTCTTCTGTGTGGGGGAGAAGTCAGTCTAAGGAAGCTTGTGAATTCAATCGTGGAACACGTGATGGCCATCTCTTTGACAATCAGTCTTGATTATTTGCAACAAATTTGACAGTCTCCTTCTTGAATTGGAATTATCAATAAGTGTTCTTTGTCTCAGTGTTGCAAGCTGTTTGGTGAAAGAGGCTCGCTGGTTAGGAGGCAGGAATCCGATTTATGGCGTTGTCCTGTTACAGCTTTGAGGCCTCTCTGCATTCCAGCTCCTCATGTTTCAGTGTTCTGATGCATCTTAAAATTGTCTGATTCAGTCTCTGATATCCTACATTATTCATATCAAATTCCATTCGAGAGTATATAAAGTCTTTGCTCATCTGGAAGTACTGGTCAATTTTTCAAACTTGAACCCTGCAAACTCAACACCTTATTGATTAAGAATATGAATGCAACACATGATAAATCGCAAGGTAGGCTCCTTCCCCCCTTTCATATTATCCTGTACATGTATACAGTAATGTATATTTTATTAAGAAGTACAAAAATTGGTCCACCATTGTCACAATCTTAATTTGCAATTAAAAAGCGTTGAATTCACATTCTGGGCGCATTTGCTTGCCTATGCTTATATTATGCATGTATAAGTGCCTATGTTAATCTTATAAGTAATAATAACTGATATCATCTTTGTGTTCTGATGAAAAGTGAAACATACATCTTGAGGCCTGAGGTTGTGAGTAAACAGTCATGACATATTGGATCGTTGATTATGAAAATTGCATCTATCCTGGACATTTACACCCCTAGGTAGTAATATGATGCAGCTAAGTCAGGGGTCTGCAACCTTCAATGTCAAAAGAGCCATTTTGGCCCCTTTCCTGCGGAATAAAATTCATGTGGAGCCACAAAATATTTGATGCCCAAATAAAGATATCACGGCATATATCTAAAGTTTTTTATTCAGTTATGTTACAGGGCAGAGGAGTAGCAATCCTTTCAGAAGTGAGGGGGACAGAAATGTCAAATGTAGTAATAATAATAATAATTATTATACTATCTTATTATACTAAAAACATCCAGTATGCGGCAGTCCTGTGGGCGAAAATGCCTTGTTGATGCTAGAGGTCAGAGGAGAATGGGCCGACTGATTCAAGCTGATAGAAGAGCAACTTTGACTGGAATAACCACTCGTTACAACCGAGGTATGCAGCAAAGCATTTGTGAAGCCACAACACGCACAACCTTGAGGTGGATGGGCTACAACAGCAGAAGACCCCACCGGGTACCACTCATCTCCACTACAAATAGGAAAAAGAGGCTACAATTTGCACGAGCTCACCAAAATTGGACGGTTGAAGACTGGAAAAATGTTGCCTGGTCTGATGAGTCTCGAATTCTGTTGAGACATTCAGATGGTAGAGTCAGAATTTGGCGTAAACAGAATGAGAACATGGATCCATCATGCCTTGTTACCACTGTGCAGGCTGCTGGTGGTGGTGTAATGGTGTGGGGGATGTTTTCTTGGCACACTTTAGGCCCCTTAGTGCCAATTGGGCATTGTTTAAATGCCACGGCCTACCTGAGCATTGTTTCTGACCATGTCCATCCCTTTATGACCACCATGTACCCATCCTCTGTTGGCTACTTCCAGCAGGATAATGCACCATGTCACAAAGCTCAAATCATTTCAAATTGGTTTCTTGAACATGACAATGAGTTCACTGTACTAAAATGGCCCCCACAGTCACCAGATCTCAACCCAATAGAGCATCTTTGGGATGTGGTGGAACGGGAGCTTCGTGCCCTGGATGTGCATCCCACAAATCTCCATCAACTGCAAGATGCTATCCTATCAATATGGGCCAACATTTCTAAAGAATGCTTTCAGCACCTTGTTGAATCAATGCCACGTAGAATTAAGGCAGTTCTGAAGGCGAAAGGGGGTCAAACACAGTATTAGTATGGTGTTCCTAATAATCCTTTAGGTGAGTGTATACTACAAACACTTTTTTCAATTTTTATCACAGAATAAGGCAGAAAATATATGTGACCCTGGAGCACAAAACCAGTCTTAAGTCGCTGGGGTATATTTGTAGCAATAGCCAAAAATACATTGTATGGGTCAAAATGATAGATTTTTTTTTATGCCAAAAATAATTAGGATATTAAGTAAAGAGCATGTACCATGAAGACATTTTGTACCGTAAATATATCAAAACTTCATTTTTGATTAGAAATATGCATTGCCAAGAACTTTATTTGGACAACTTTAAAGGCGATTTTCTCAATATTTTTGGACAGATTCCAGATTTTCAAAAAGTTGTATCTCAGCCAAATATTGTCCTATCATAACAAACCATACATCAATGGAAAGCTTATTTATTCCGCTTTCATATGATGTATAAATCACAATTTCGAAAAATTGACACTTAAGACTGGTTTTGTGGTCCAGGGTTACATATTTTATAGCTTCTGTACTGTAAGAAATGCTTTCAATTACCACTGTATCATTCATATTTATTACCTGGAGAAGACTTGAAAAACATACAAACCATATCGCCCTCACGTTTCTTTAGTTGAGTTTTATGCTTGTTATTCAGCTTAGCTACAGCGATAGCGGGATGCCTGTCAAAAGTTACTATTACTTCTCATATGAGTCCGTTTTGGACTATTTCTGGAAAATGAACGATTAAAATGTATATCTATAGACATCTGTCTTTGTATTACGAATTTACTATATTTTTTATATAACATTTCTTGGTTATTGTAGTTAATATCTGCATTTTAACAAAATTATTCTAGGTAGACATAAAATTACTTCTAAATACCTTTTAATTTACAGAGATTGGTTGAAGTTGTGAGATTGTTTCTGTAAAAAGAAGGATTAATCCTGTAAATATAAGTTTTTTTTTTTTTTAAATACGTTTACTACATTTTTATAAATTATTTCTTATTTATTTATTGTACGTTCAAAAACTGTACTTTAAAAGTAATTTCCTGTAGATTGACAGAAGTTTTATAAAATAACTTGTTAAAACCTTAAATTTATGGCGATTTAACCTGAAATTTGGTTGTTTTTATATGTAATTTGACATGATCTGTTTTTTCATAGTTTAAAAACAACTATCAACAGTTTATATACTGTAATTTAATAAATTTTGACTGTAAAATCTATTCTGTATTTTTACAGTTTTTGCATGTATTTTTTGTGAAATGGATATTTTCTGTAATTTAACGGAATCCGTCTGGAAACTTTGCTGCCAGACTTTGTCGTTTTTTAACAGGATTTTTTTTTTACAGTGTAGAGTTAGAGGGTCAAATAAAGACAGAAGAGATGTGTTTTTAGCCGTTTCTTGAAGATGGCTAAAGATTCAGCTCCTCAGATTGATTTGGACAGGTCATTCCACCAGGTGGGAACAGTTAATGAAAAAGTCTGTGAAAGTGATTTCATGCCTTTTTGGGATGGCACAATAATGCATCGTTCACTTGCAGAATGTAAGCCTCTAGAGGGCATATTGGTCTGAAGAACTGAATTTAGGTAAAGGGGTGCAGAGCCAGAGGTGGTTTTGTAAGCAAACATTAATGCCTTGAATTTTATGCGAGCAGCTCTTGGTAGCCAGTGCAAATTGATGAATAGAGGTGTGATGTGCGTTCTTTTTGGCTCATTAAAGATTAATCTTGCAGCGGCATTTTGGATTAATTGAAGAGGTTTGATGGAATTGACTGGAAGACCTGCCAAGAGAGCATTGCAATAGTCAAGTTTGGACGAAAGGGACTGATCTTCCTAATATTGTAAAAAGCAAATCTGCAGGACTGGACAGTTTTAGCAATGTGATCTGAGAAATTCAGCTTATCAATCACAACTCCAAGGTTTCTGGCTGTTTTTGAAGGAGTTATGGTTGATGAGCCTAACTGGAAGGTGAGACTGTGATGAAGCGATGGGTTTGCTGAAACTATAAGCAGTTCTGTCTTGGCTAGGTTGAGTTGAAGGTGATGGTCCTTCATCCAGCAAGAAATGTCTGTTAGACATGCTGAGATGCGAGCAGCTATCGTTGGATCATCAGGATGGAATGAGAGGTAGAGTCGAGTGTCATCAGCATAGCAGTGATATGAAAAGACATGTTTCTATTTAGACATTTCTGAGCCCCTAGCCCATAAGACTAACAATTTCTCAAAATAAAACAGGATATAATAGGCAGATGTAATTACAGTTACACTTTATTAAAAATTTTTCAAGGCTAAACAATTAATTTATGTGAGGAATAGAGCCAAAAGCAATCACTGTCTTCATCCGATATAGTTAGGTGCTCAAAAAATATAATGACTACTTGTACAAATGCATGCAAAGAATTAAATACAGTGGGGGGAAAAAATTATTTGATCCCCTGCTGATTCTGTTTGTTTGCCCACTGACAAAGAAATGATCAGTCTATAATTTTAAATAGTAGGTTTATTTGGACAATTAGAGACAGAAAAACAACAAAATCCAGAAAAATGCATTTCAAAAAAGTTATAAATTGATTTGCATTTTAATGAGTCAAATAAGTATTTGATCCCCTATCAATCAGCAAGATTTCTGGCTCCCAGGTGTCTCAGTCTCAGTTTGTTACCTGTATAAAAGACACCTGTCCAAAGAAGCAATCAGTTAATCAGATTCCAAACTCTCCACCATGGCCAAGACCAAAGAGCTGCCCAAGGATGTCAGGGACAAGATTTTAGACCTAAACAAGAATGAGCTACAAGACCATCGCCAAGCAGCATGGTGAGAAGGTGACAACAGTTGGTGCGATTATTCGCAAATGGAAGAAACACAAAATAACTGTCAGTCTCCCTCGGACTGGGGCTCCGTGCAAGAAGTGTCCCAATGAACATCTGAATGATTCAGAGGAGAACTGGGTGAAAGTGTGGTCAGATGAGACCAAAATTGAGCTCTTTGACATCAACTCAACTCGCCGTGTTTGGATGAGGAGGAATGCTGCCTATGACCTCAAGAACACCATCCCCACCGTCATACATGGAGGTGGAAACATTATGCTTTGGGGGTGTTTTTCTGCTAAGGGCACAGGACAACTTCATTGCATCAAAGGGACGATGGACGGGGTCATGTACCGTCAGGGCCAGGGCATTGAAAATGGGTAGTGGATGCAGCATGACAATGACCCAAAACCCACATGGCCAAGGCAACAAAGGAGTGGCTCGAGAAGAAGCATATTAAGGTCCTGGAGTGGCCTAGCCATTCTCCAGACCTTCATCCCATAGAAAATCTGTGCAGGGAGCTGAAGGTTCGAGTTGCCAAACGTCAGCCTCGAAACCTTAATGACTTGGAGAGGATCTGCAAAGAGGAGTGGGACAAAGTCCCTCCTGAGATGTGTGCAAACCTGGTGGCCAACTACAAGAAATGTCTGACCTCTGTGATTGCCAACAAGGGTTTTGCCACCAAGTACTAAGTACTAAGTCAAGTACTGTTTTGCAAAAGGGTCAAATACTTATTTATACATTTTTTGAAATCTTTTCTGGATTTTTTGTTGTTGTTGTAATTCTGTCTCTCACTGTTCAAATAAACCTACCATTAAAATTATATGCTGATCATTTCTTTGTCAGTGGGCAAACGTACAAACTCAGCAGGGGATCAAATATTTTTTTCCCCCCACTGTTTGTCTGGATCTGATGCATAGGGTTGTTGTGATGTGATCTGATGTGAGGCTGACGATTCAAAGCAATGGAGCTCCCTGCACCTATAAATGACAAGGGCATCCAGCACATTAGAAAGGGACACCAAGGGGTCCTGACCAATCACCCACAGGTTGGAAGTGAGAATGTGTTGGTTGGCTATACATTATAAATTTAAATTTAGTTTATGCATTTGTTTTGATAGTCAAACATACTTAAAAAAAATTCCAAATTATGTTTATATCAACGTCCCCCAATTCCATCCAATGTCATATATATATATATATATATATATATATATATATATATAAAAGATATGCTAAAAAAATAATGTGTACTATACAATCACGTTATAATGGTCATTCATATAGATTTCATCCCTGATTCTATTTTTTAACATGGTACAACCTCTCATCCTGTGTAAATGTATTTGAACACTGCATTTGCAGTTCTTATGTCAAAATAAGTCTCTGATGTTTCTACTTCCATATACTGTTTAAGCTAAATGAAAGTTTTTTTTTTTTAAGTAATTGTGTGAAGTTTTTGTGTGTGACAATCTAATGGTTGACTGTCTGTGCTACTGAGATACGGCATTTCTCAAAGTTCCTCTATTTGAAATAAACAAGAAATTGTTTAAGAAAGTCTCTTCTTTTTCTTTCATCCAATGAGGACTGTAGAACAATCTGTTCAGGCTTTACTAAATACTGTTTTCCACTCATATAATATTGCTAAGCAGCTGAACGTATCGAGTAAGTAAAAGGCATTGTACAGGCATTTCAACATGGACTGATGGTGAATTGCTGTCCCCATTTTCGAAACCCTGAAAACAACCAGGCTGCATGCCAGACATTGTATTGTCTGATAGCAGATGTTTACAAGAATAGTGAAACATCTTGACATGTCACAGCTATTTCATCATTTCTCTGTGTAGCTAAATCTGGCCAAGAATCACCTCCTGTGCCTGGAGAACAGCCTGACAATGGAACTAATACATAAAGTCCTCCAATGAGAATGACAAACATGGAATATCAAATTTTGTGTACTGCCTCCACAAAGGAGCGGCAAGGTCTGCGAGCAGCTCCAAGGTGACTAGATTGGAAGGTTGGACAGGAAACTTGCATGTTCAGAGCAAATTTACTGCCAAGATACTCAACAGAGGGCTTAAATTTGAGTGTGACGTGCCACAGATTTGCCAAGCAAATACTATTAGGTGTTGAGAATTAATTGTATCTTTTCAGGAGGGAGGATTTTCAAATGCAAATGTCAGCTCATTTTAGCAGGTAATACAAAACTGCCAGAAGGCACTCGGAATGCTGTCTCTCATCATTAAACCAAGCTGCCGGATTTATTCACATTCGCCCAGGATCTGTACTTCCCCAACAGCCGCCGCCGTGATCTCCCTTGTCATTTTCTTCCCTTTTCCCAAACACGCTTCTCTTACTAAATTGATTTAGCTCGCTCGCGACTCTTTGTGCTTCATCATTTAGAGCGATAAGTTTAATTTGTATGTTATCGCATTAGGGGCCTTATTATCGGCGCTTTTGGCAATTAGTTCACATAGTCAATGTGAAAAGACTGAATGGAGCACAATATTGCTTCTCCATAGAGCTTGTGAAAAATGACACCAGTTCACCCGGTAACTAAATTATGACCTGCATCAAACTATGAGCAATGCACACTGATGCCTGCTCCTGATTAATAGATGTACCACACCTGTTTAGACATCGTGCATGAAGAATTCACCACTGACAGTCACACGATTGGGTCGCTCTCCAAAAGATCAAGCCATGACTGCTGGGACTGAGACAGTCTGAGCATTTTATCTGCCCTGGCTCACAGCCAGCGACACACTACAGATTCATTTAGGAGTAATGGCTTAGCCAAAGCATGTGTGCGTGCCCGAATCAGGGAGGGAGGAGTCCCGATGACTGGAGAGGAGAGCTATCAGTTTAATCTCCCTTTTCATCAGGAATCGATTAACTGGTTCAATAAAATTAATTACGTCCAGACTTCAGCGTAATTACCAACATGATGGCTGTCTCCTGAAATTTGGATTGAATTTCCTAGATACAAAGAGAAACTCAAATTAGAGGGGAAATGGAAATGAACATATATATAATGTACTGAGGGGAGCAATATGGGGGCTCGGCCCCCTCCCCGCTGCAAGTCACACTTACTGAGCCTCTGAGAAAGTGACACGCTCGTTATCATATCAAAGCCATCTTTTTCACCTTTAGTCTAAGAAAATGTCTATGTGATGTGACAAGCAGTGTGAGATGTTTGCACAATGCTCTATCACAACAGCTGGAAATAAAATCCTGATGTGGTACTGGATGCAGTTTGTGTAAAAATGTTGATGATGTACTGATGAGCTGGTTTGATTTTGAAATGACTTCCAGGAGGTGAATAATTGCATTTGATATAATTTAATATGTACAATGAAAATATCTTAAGTAATTTCAGGATGTTTCCTATCATTTTAATTATCAGAATATATCTATGACAAAGGGAACTAAAAATATGGCTTCTTAAATTAAAGTGTTCCCATGGCTCAATTTGCCCCAGGTTAGGGGTAAGTTGATCGAAGTCAGTGGGCAAGATGCACCATCTGGGTGTAAATTGACTGACATCTAACTGAATCTGATTCAAACCCATGCAAAATTAGAAAGAGAATTTACCTCTAATTTACCTTTTACAAACAGTCATATTTCTTTTCTAAAAACTAACTTAACACAAAACCAACGAAAGTTGTAACCTTACCAAAAACAAAACAAAAAAATATAATATGATTATAATGTGGTGAAAAGTACATTCTGAATTGTAAATTCTAAAAGTATACATATATAAAAAAACAAAAAACAAACAAACAAAAAACTATTGTTGAAACTAAAAAGGAGAAATACATTAGCACGATGCCCACATGTACACACCATTTACGCCTATGGTGTTCAGAAATGTAGTTATGTTGAAGTAAGAGTATACTAGATCAGAGTGCGAACGCCATTCCAGAGCGGAAGTGAATTTTCAGTTTTCTGCGATTACATGACTGTGTTCTCATGTTACAAAGAGCTCGCCACATTTGCACGGGAATGATTAAAATTATGCGGCATGCCTGCAATCCCAGTGACAGTCTTTTTGCAGTAAAGGACCTGTCATAGTTTGATGAGTGGGAATTTGACATGAAGCGACGCGAGGTTATAGCTGCATTGAAAACACATGTGCATAAAGCTCCCATTAGGGGCGAAGGTCACGGGATTTTGTCCACAGAATGATAAGAGCACACGTTTTAACATATTATTTTATTATTTAACACTCAGTATTTAACTTAAGCGCTGCAAGCAATGCATACAGCGCCGGACAGGACAGGTTTTCTGGTATCAAAACAAGTACTTTAAAGGAATACCTAAGCTTATTACTGTTACCGTGGCAGCCAACAACAGCACAGTTTAACCCTCCGCACATTTTTATATTTAGTTATATTGAAAAAGTTTCAATTCAGTCTATCTTTTTCACCCAGTTTTAACACATCTTTCTATGAAGACTGGCTGTAGCTGTCGGGCAAGATGGCAGATAGCAGCAGCGTACTGATCGCCTGTCAATTAAGCTCTTTGCGAACGGTCAATTCTCGCGTGTTTTCATGACAAAACCTGGTTTAGGGACCGAATTGAGTCGTTGGTTGACAGTTGTTGTCAGCTCGTGTAGTGTGTAACCCCTGGTTGCGGATCATTTACATAGAGTCACGTAGTGTGAACACCACAACGACTAAAAGACAGACAATCAAGTCATGTAGTCTGAACAGCACAGCGATCTGCCGACGTGTAAAGTCGTGTAGTGTGAACTTGGCTTAACTGACAGGAGGCGACGCGTGTCAAACTCACTGTTGGAGAGGAGAGAGCGAGACGCAGCTTGTATTGGTGTAGGGCATGCTATAAACAGTAGATACTGCGGAAAATGAGTAATGGAACCGTGTCAGATATTTCAGTATTGTATCAAAATATAAATATTTATGATAACACTACCATGTAGTTTGTTTCTCCAAACTTTGAGTCCATAAGTTACGCTGAGCTCCCTCACTGTCCGATCAGCTCTTCGCCTGCTGCAGCGGCGGCTTTTCCCAATTCAGATATCAGGTCTTTTATTGGTCTGTTTACGATCGAATATCTTTATTGGCTACTGAAGTGCCGTCAAAGGTTTGAATATCAATTAAAAAAAGTTGTGGGGAAGTCGTGGCCTAATGGTTAGAGAGTCAGACTCGTAATACAAAGGTTGTGGGTTCGAGTCTCGGGCCGGCAGGTATTATAGGTGGGGGGAGTGAATGTACAGCGCTCTCGCCACCCTCAATACCACGACTGAGGTGCCCTTGAGCAAGGCACCGAACCCCCAACTGCTCCCCGGGCGCCGCAGCATAAATGGCTGCCCACTGCTCCGGGTGTGTGTTCGTGGTGTGTGTGTGTTCACTGCTGTATGTGTGCACGTTGGATGGGTTAAATGCAGAGCACGAATTCCGAGTATGGGTCACCATACTTGGCAGTATGTCACTTCACTTCAAAATTGGGCGTACTCAGTAACGAACTATGATTTAAATGTAACAAGGTAGATTATTTTACTTAAGTACAAGTACATCTTTAAAAATGTACTCAAAAAAAGTACCTGAAAAAACTACTTAATTACAGTAACGTGAGTAGTTGTAATTCGTTACCTCCACCACTGAAAGAAACCATAATAGGAGTCCATAAATTTACACTCTTCAGTATATGACTGTTGCAGTATATGACCATATCATGTCGCCAACGGTTGTTGTTGCTCATGTTGCCAGCTCTCATTGAAAATGAATGAATTCAGGTCACACTGGAGGTGTGAAGGGGGCTAAAGAGGTTGGAAAGAAGGTGAAAAATGGACATATAAAACTAAATTATGACTGTTTTGGTTTGAAGGAATCATTGATTACCATTATAAAATGCTAAAAATGTATGACCCAGCTTCATTAGCTCTCAGGCTAAAACAAAAGCTTTTTGTTTGAAAGTATGTGGGTGGAGTCGATAGAGAAATTTCAGGTCACTTCTTACAGCTTGCCAGTAACAGCAATTATGGCACATGGAAATCATCACAGTTCAAGTACATGAAACAATCCCATAATGCTGTGTTCCTGATTACATCTCTCAACAAAGCCTCTCCTGTTTGTTTCTTCACACCAGACTTTGGACTGAAACAAGCACTTTAATTCAAGACCACAAGCCATCATGTTTCTCCGAGTATATTCATTATATCAGTGAGGAAGTTTAACCACAGGGCTGCTGTTTATGTTCATAATTCACAACCACAAGCTGTCATGTAGGAGGCTGCTCATTATATAAATGTGTGAGTTAGACTGTAAGAGAGATGGTTGCAGACACCAGCAACAAAACCCTGTTAATTATATTTCTCCTGACAGGAGTGTAGGCTGCACCACAAAATTAAATTAATAGGCTTTAGAGCTAGCTGTGAAAACAGCAGGACAGGATCTCAGACATGGTCAACACACACCTACACCTGAAGGAGGCTCAACTGTATTTACTCTGCCCACAGCAAGTGTCATCTTTAGTATTGATATACAAAAAGATCCACATTTCGTGCTTGGCCCAACAAAACTAAATTTCATTATATAACGTGGGTTTGGGGTTATTCAGTCCTTGTTTTATCTAACAAGACACACAACAAAACAAAAATGTGCTTCATAATGTGGGTTTTAGGTTATTCAGTCACTGCTTTTATCTGACAAGTAGGACACCTAGAGCAAAAGACCAGTGAAATCTTTTTTTTTCGTCTGCTGCTACATTTTGCACATGCATAGTCGAGTGTTGTTGAATATGAGAATGTGTTTGCACATGTGCGCACTGTCTAGGATTTGTGTCCTCTTTAGACTCTTTCGAATGCAAGTTGTACAAAGAACCTTCTGACCGCATCGCACATTGTTGTTCCACATTTGTCTCCTGTTGTCTTTATTTCCATTTCTACACTGAACAAAATTATAAACGCAACACTTTTGTTTTTGCACCCATTTTTCATGAGCTGAACTGTAATGTACTGTAATGTACACAAAAGGCCTATTTCTCTCAAATATTGTTCACAAATCTGTCTAAATCTGTGTTAGTGAGCATTTCTCCTTTGCCAAGATAATCCATCCACCTCACAGGTGTGGCATATCAAGATGCTGATTAGACAGCATGATTAATGCACAGGTGTGCCTTAGGCTGGCCACAATAAAAAGCCACTCTAAAATGTGCAGTTTTATCACAAAACCACAGATGTCGCAAGTTTTGAGGGAGCGTGCAATTGGCATGCTGACTGCAGGAATGTCCACCAGAGCCATTGCCTGTGAATTGAATGTTCATTTTTATACCATAAGCCGTCTCCAAAAGAGTTTCAGAGAATTTGGCAGTACATCCAACCGGCCTCACAACTGCAGACCATATGTAACCACACCAGCCCAGGACCTCCACATCCAGCATCTTCACTTCTCCATATGTTATGAACAATGAACACAGGTGCATTTTATTGATGGTATTTTGAATGCACAGAGATACCGTGACGAGATCCTGAGGCCCATTATTGTGCCATTCATCCACGACCATCACCTAATGTTGCAGCATGATAATGCACGGCCCCATGTTGCAAGGATATGTACACAATTCCTGGAAGCTGAACACATCCCAGTTCTTGCATGGCCAGCATACTCACCGGACATGTCACCCATTGAGCATGTTTGGGATGCTCTGGATCGGCCAATATCCAGCAACTTCCCACAGCTATTGAAGAGGAGTGGGCAACCTGATCAACTCTATGCGAAAGAGATGTGTTACACTGCATGAGGCAAATGGTGGTCACACCAGATACTGACTCGCCGCCCCCCACCGACCGACCGACCGACCGACCGACCGACCGAATACAGTAAAAATGCACATTTTAGAGTGGCCTTTTATTGTGGCCAGCCTAAGGCACACCTGTGCAATAATCATGCTGTCTAATCAGCATCTTGATATGCCACACCTGTGAGGTGAATGAATTATCTCTGCAAAGGAGAAGTGCTCACTAACATAGATTAAGACAGATTTGTGAACAATATTTGAGAGAAATAGGCCTTTTGTGTACATAGAAATAGTCTTAGATCTTTGAGTTCAGCTCAGGCGGTTTTGGGGCATTGACTTCCATAGTAGAAAAAAAATAAAATATAAATTAAATATTAATGGATATTAAAATCCAAAATATAGTGAAAACACTATTAAATAGCACAGTAACAAGATCGGCAGTTTAAGACATTAACTTGTAAGCACAAAACATAAGATACTTCTCTTTTCAATATAAATAAGACTTTATTGGATAAATCTAAGACATGTAAACTAATCTAACACAGAATGAAAATGTGATATCCCAAGTTTATAGCAATATGTGCAGTCGCAGCGACCTGAACGACCATCAATCACTTAATTAACTCTCGCATTGAGTTCCTCAATGAGGCTAAAATTTATACTAAATGCACCAGTTCAGCTAGAATCTAAGGTTGTACTTGTGTTGCCTTTGTGTTAAGGGATTCCCTTTTGTCCTCATTGCAGAAAAGGGGGTTTCCCAAGTTTGCTGATTTGCTGAAGTTCAGTAGTCATTGAAGTGGCGTCTTGGGCGTTGGCTGAGAAATGGTTTCGGAGTCAGTTGGTTGAAGTTTTGAAGCGGGCGCAGTCGGAGCTGGACTTTGCGGCAAACTTAACTCAGAATACAAAATTCTCAACAGAAAGAAAAGAAACTAAAGTAAAAGAATAAAAGGATGTAACGAGACTAGGTGGTTTTTCTTCTCATCGTGGTTAAGTAGCAGCGGGCATGCAGGCCGAAGAACGCTGGAATGACGCTTAAAGAACGCAAAAAGCGATGACAAAAAGCATGACTAAAAGCAAAAGCAAAAAGCATAGTTGATGGTGTCATCAGTATTTAAGCTGGGCTGTTGGACACCTCCCAAACAATGTCTTGACCAATTAGACATCGTCTTGGCTCAGGGTGTTGCTATCTTTCTCCTCCCAATACATATCAACATGTTATTTTATCAGTCATATGGTCCGAATTTTCCCGCTCTTGCAGAGTATAATTTTGGAAATGATTTCTATAACCAGAATATGTTACATTTGACAAAGAATTGATTGGAAGAAACGTCAACTGATGTCAATCTGTGGAAGCTCACGAATTACGATCTATCATGGATTTACACGCGACGGTCATGCTGTGCATCTCTTTGACCATCAATCTTGGTTACATGCCCCAAATTTGACAAACTCCTTCCTAAATTGGAATTATCAATAAGTGTTCTTTTGTGTTAATGTTGAAAGCTGTTCTGTGAAAGAGTTGATTGGTTAGACTTGCTTCATACTCATGGCGTCAGGGTATTGTGGACCGATTTATGACGTTGTCTTGTTATCCTGGGGCTCTTTGTGGAATTTGGCACCAATCTGATTGAATCTTAAATTGTCTGATTCGCTCTGATACCCTACATAGTGGATTGACCAGATACTGCTCTCTATTCCAGAGAAATGATTAAACAATGCACTCAGGCAACTGATGATGAAATATGTCGCATACACCATGCTCGATATATAGCAGCAATATGAGGATTAACAGGTTACACCAAATTAAAACAACAACAACAACAACAATAATAATAATAATATTTTTTATTATTATTATTACAACATGATCCCACAAATCTATTGTTATTATTTTTTACTATTACATGACCCCATCATTTATTACTACTACTACTACTATTATTATTATTATTATTTACATGTGTGTCACAGTTATGGTCTGTTTCGTTTTCGTTTCCCCCGTGTTTGTTCCTGTTTCCTTATTTGGTCATTTTCCTGTCCTTGTTTAGTTTGATTAGTTGATTAAGTGTAGGTAATTTACCCTTGTATTTAAAAATTCCTGCCTGCTCCATTTCCCTTTTGTCTGGTCTACTCGTTACGTTCCTTGTGTTCCTGTGTGTCTCAGCCCTGCCTTGTCTTGCACTGGATTTTATTAAAGACTGTATATTTGAGTTTATCCTCGTCTCTGTGGTCCTCATTCCTCCCTGCTGTGTGTGCACCGTGACAATGTGTTTTATTGCCTGTTCTGCTTCGAGCAATAAAAATGAAAGTGAGGCATAACATACTACAAATTTTTACTGGACTTTAACAAGTAAAAGCACATTTTATAATAAAACATTTTTGTTTATTTTTTATTTAATAATATTCATCACCATTACATTTTAATGCATTTTAGATTATTTAAATTGTTTTTAATGACTTTTACCAAAATTGGGCATATGTTGCAATAACACACATTGACTGCCTACACTGAAACAAAGTTGGTGTAGAAACTATTTTCATTTTTGAATTGCAAGTAAATTTTGCAAGTAATTACAAAGAAACGGCAAGTAACACACGCTTCTTTTTTCCACCTCTGCATCTTCTCTTTAGTTATTCAATTCTTATTTTTCATTGGAAAATTCTAAATACACCTCAGATACTCTTTGTCACTTCATAATATTTACATAAATGTATGATTGTTCATACAATGGTGTTACCTAAAAGAGCTCTGACACATTCAGTCACTACTAATGACAAAAAGAGAATAAAGATAAAATTACAACATTAGTTATATGAAATACCATACTGCCATTATAAGTGTGTTTGTTTAGAGTGTTCCATTTTAGTAAAGTACATCTAATGTGTATCACAGAGGAGTAGAGCCAGTGCAACACGTTTTATAAAAAGTCAGTTCAGAGCCAGTACTCTTCTCTTTTTCTTTTGTTAGTTTCCCCCCCCAAGCGTGTTTACTATAGCTACAAAAGAATTCAGTACTGCACACATCTAAACACAGACTTGTGTAAGCTGCTGTGGACGCCTGCCCCAAACACTGATGGAAATCAAAAAAGCCTTATGGTGCTTTTCCGCCTTTATGGTACATCATGTATTATGTGGTAATGAAAAAAAAAGAATTCATGCCTCAAAGCTTGTAATAAAATGTTATGTGCATAATATTTTCCACTGAATATCAAGTCGAAGCAAAGGAAGGTGAGCGATGTCAGTAATACAAGAAGCCAACCACCATCCTTTCCCTAGAGGTTCCACTTGTCTTTTTTGATGTTGCTGTTGAGTTGCAAAGGCCCTACTCAATTTCAGCAAAAGCATTTCGTGACCACAATGTCAAGAGAGAGCCATTTACCATTTGCACGTTTCCGCAGTACCGTAGGCTTCAAATAGATGGATAGACAGAGAGCTGGGATTGACGAGCTTTACATGTGTCGCCGTATTCAAAACAGTAAGTTCATAGCATGATAGATGGCTTAAGACTATTACACAATGGGCATGTGTGCCATTTTAAATGGAGCTTCCTATCAGGGCCTCATGAAATTAGTTTTTCACACTCTGTGCCTGGTGCTCTGAGCCTGTTGACCTTGATTATTTAGCTTCATTCAAATATCCATTGTTGATCTCATGAGCGATGCAACCCAACTGCCCAGAGGACCTACGCGAGCTTAGCCTTGCCTATTCCCACTTCCCACAGCTAGGTTCTGTTTATAAGCACTCATTATCAGCATAACACATGCATGACTCAGATTAGTCAGTTCACGGTGACAACAATTTAAGACACAATTAATCCAAAGAAGCTGATGGGCTCTGCCAGAGGGACGACAGTTTAACGAAACGAGAGGGTTCAGCAATACATCTGTCTGCGCTTGTCTGGTCCAGTTCAGAGAGTGTGGCGCTCCTCCTTGAGCTAGTCACCTAGTTTACACTCCATTTATTTAGAGGCTTTAGGTAGGGCTGTTAACAGGGTTAGACCCTTTCATCCTCACGAGTCTGTCATCACCTTTTACTCCCTGTCTCTTCCTGCTGTTCTCCTGTGAGCTATCCTACTTCTAACAGAAGCGCCGTGCACATGCCTGCATTTACACACACACACACACACACACACACACACACACACACACATACACACACACACACACACATACACACGGGCTTTGTAGACAGATGAATGTCTTGCACTAGTTGTCAAATGGAGCATCATGACTACTTTGACCTTCATAAGAGAGAAAAAATGAACATCTAGGGAATACAAATCTAATGTAGCTTGTCCATTATTAATGACTCTATGCAGATACTCTTTAGTCTATCAGAACCCATGATGCAATGGGAATTGAACATATGTTCAAAATGTCCTCAGTGTCTCTGGAGTGAATGAACATTAACAAAATAAAACAATAACAAGTTTAAGTGTGTCTTTCTTGAAAATTAGATATAACAGCCATTAATTTAGAAATGAATCAAAAGCCTACAATGAAGTAGTGTCACAAAGTATCACATTCATGCTGATATTCAGACCAACAGCATGATTATATAATTGCTTTTATATAACAGATCAATGAAAATAAGTTAATATTGATTAACTAAAATAGGAGGCAGTTGTTGATTTTTGTGGTGCCAAATGAGAAAAAAACAAAAAACAAATTCAAAGCAGAAATGCTGGAACACAAAGTAGTGGTAAATAAACGAGTTACGTGAATTATTGAAATACTCACTCATAAAGACACTAGGTGTATCACAGTTTGCATAATTATGCACTATTCTGTGCTGTTTGGTACACTCTTAGAAGAAAAAGTTCTATATAGAACCTTAAAAGGTTCTATCAGGCGCTACGTATTTGGAACCCCTAAAAGGTTCTATATAGAACCTTTTCTTCTAAGAGTGTACCAAACAGTCAGTCACAAATATATGTCAGTCACAAATATATGTTGATATGTTAAGAAACCACAAAAAAACAACAACAAAAAACAACAACATCTGAATGGAATGTTAACTTGCACAACTAAATAAACTTAAAGTTAACTTGCAAAAAAGTATTATTATTATTTTAAATAAACACATAAGTAAAGTTAGAATGTGAAATTTGTCATGTTTTTAACGGCAGTCTGACGGTGATTTGACCGAAACCTTGTTTAATCTTTTCCTATAACATTATGTATAGGTCCAATACAATCTTCAGGGCGGAGAATTGCGCAGACCTGGACAACGCGATAAACCACCTTTCTTCTTTTAGCTTCTTGAAATAAACGTGTAAGGTTAGGCTAACTAAAAATGACAAGGGTTTAGGTAAAAGTACTTAAAATAAGCTAAAATTAGTTAATTTTCTCACTTACCAATGTAACCGTCGTTCTCCTGAGAGCTGAGCACACCGTGAACCGTTGAAGTTTAAACAGCGCTGTGCAGACGGGACAAAACTGAACAGCGCATAGACATGAGTTCAAGTTGTTTGCCGTTTATGTCAAAGATCATTTTAAGCATCTGTTTGGAGGGATGAGTTATAAGAAAAGACTTTTAGAATCTAAATAAATCACTGAAACTCATATGAGCACGTTGCTTGTCAATAAAAGAGCTGCACGGCATCTTACATGACATGATAACTAGAACTTGCAATCGTGTTAGTATGCTGATTAAATAGAAGACTAGTACATATTAATAAACAGATCAAACTGTCCAGATTGCTATACACTGCTAGAACACATATTTCTACCAGATCAGTTTGTTGGTATAATAATAGGTTGATTCAGTGCAGATGTAAATTTTAAGTTTATTTTCTTTGGAATAAAGGTGTGTTAAAGTAAAATTTAAATAAAAGCACAAATATAATGTAGTATAATCATTTTAAATAGCCTAATGTGTAAATATACATAAAGCATAGTTTAGCCCAAAGAATCCTTTTGTGCCAAAAAGGGTTCTTTCTCCTTATATAGAACCTTTTTGGCATAAAGGGTTCTTAGGAGTTGAGTATAGAACCCTAGGGTTCTGTATAGAACCCCAAAAAACCTTTTTTTCTAAGAGTGTAGTATATAGTGTGAGTAGTGCGTACACACTGAAAATTCCAACAATATGAAGTGCACTTCAAATACCTGCATAATGCACTTAATTAACTGAGTCAACTAAGTATGATTGCTGTTGGGAGCGCACCCACAAACCGTACCACAAGTCTGCCTAAAAAGGGTGTTCTTGGGTACGATTCATGCAAACTCACAGAAGTGACATGCTATTAATGACGTACTGTACAAATTGGTCAAACTTTGTATTTACTCACTAAAGTGTGACTGACGAACTGCAGCTGAGTGAATTTATATCTAAATTCTGCTCGCAGAAAGTGACTCCCGTGTTCTTTTTAACCACTGCATTACAGTCATGGCAAATATATGTTGTGTGTTGGTGCTTGAAATGAATCAGGATTTTTAAATTCCAAAGTGTAAAAATTATGCGAGTAACTATCCATTCATTTTGCCGTCTTCTGCATAGTCGTTTTCTAGTAACAAGTGTAAACAGCTGTCACTCTGATGACGCAAATGTACTGTGGTTCGGAACCAAAAAAAGCACAGTATGAACACAAACCAGCAGGGGCAGGGGATGGGAGCAATAAAATTCAGGTTCGGACTAGGCAATCGAACCAATTGGGAAAGCACCCTAAATGTTTTAGTGCATAGTGTGTACTATGTTACTTGGGACACAACTACTTGTTTCGTACTTGAATGAATTAGTGTTCTGAATTAATTTTTCAGTGAATGATTCCAAAAACCAGTCAGTCACTTGTCGCCACCTACTGGGATACCAGTGTAACTCTGAGAAAGGGTCAGTGGGGAAAATCCCACCACTAAAGCACAGATTAACAACCTTTTGAAAAGTGCAAACTCAGACAAGCAGAGAGCTAAAAACAGTGAAAAGACCTGTATATCAGCACTCTAGGAATTTCGAAGACGGGAATGAACTGTTTTATAAGTTATATAATGAAAGTATGACTTCATGAATAATACCTCAGTTGCAGGCAAAAGCCATATTTCTTCCATCATTCCTGGGCAGAGGAGCAGGATGCTATATTTCAGCAAGCTAAATTTAGGTGGATGTTATTGATGGATGAGTCTTTATGCGTCTGGTCTCTGAAGGCAAGCCTGGGTTCGACACTGAATCAGTCGGTTAGCGCTGACCCACTTTAATTTCTTATTCCAATAAAACATTGTTATTATTATTACTAGCATCAGTATTATCCGCATAAATCATCTGCAGGGGACCCTGTGGCTATCACAGACACATACCCCATCGAGTGATGTAGTGCTCCCCACAAAACAAAACATACAATGACCCACTTAAATATTCAACAAGAAGCCACTCTGCCTCAGTGTGAAACTGCAATTAACTCAGACCAATTCAGCGGATACAAACCTCCAGAGATTAAACAGATGCTGCCATGGCTGAGAGGTGCAAATGTTGTCATTCCAATAATGATGTAGCTCGAACCACGGCAGAATTTGCAAGGCCATTCTTATTCAACAATTAGAAGATTTTCTGACCAAATTATGAGCGCTGTGGGGTACATTTGGTCTGAATATTAAATGCATTCCTAAAAGTGAAAATTAATTAAAGCTATATTTTAAAGAAATGGCAGTATCTAATTTAAGGCCTATTAAATTCGGTGTAATTTGTCATGTTTTAAAAAAGGGTATACCAGTATTGTCAAGTAAAAAATACCTCACTGTTTTTTCAGGGGCCACATCACTTCACCAGAATCTCATTAGCGAAGGAAACTGCCACCCATTAATTAGTGACAATTAGCATTAACATGAAAAGGAAAAAATCATTAATTAATACCACAAATTATCCAAACCTCAGGAGATTTCTGTAACCTTACTAAGGTTTTAAATGTTCTTTTCTTTTCTTTTTTTCAGAAGCCACCCGGTCTTGTGATTTGCTGAAAATAGCAGTCTCCTTTCCTCATCCATCTACTCGTGATTAGTCATTTACGACAGCGAGCTGGATGAGCCACATTGCGTAATGAATGATGAACAAACTCTGTGGATACATGATTGGTGTTGTCGCTGATTGAGTGTCTTGACTACAACATCGCTGATTCTGTTAACAATAAAATAATTACTCTTGAGGATATTGACAGCGCACATACACAAATCCAGCACTGGTAATAACATTGTTGATGTAGATGAATTGATCTAATGAAAGACCAAAGTACAATATGAGTTAAAGATTTTTAATTATCATTATTTCGGGGGTTATACAAGTGCATATGACTTCTGATAACATTTTTCCCCGCTTTATAGTAGATCAAAGTGTTTTCACTATAACTTATTCTCTTATCAGCATATACATGTTTAAATGTCTTACTAAGACATATGTTTGTTTTCCCAGAACGCTCAGCCTCTCATAAAGCTGCTGATGTGGTATATAATGATCATGTTTGAGCGTTAATAGTTTTCTTAGCGCACAAGAACGCATATGAATGAGGTCAATGTCCAGTGATTGAAGTGTGTAATATAAGCCATTAGCAGCACCAAACAGAATTGCTATGTCAGGAATACTGAGTGTGAGAGTACAATATTATTACACAAAATCACATTATTTTGTGTCTGCATTAGTGTAGCTTATTCACTACTTTGTTAGACAGGCTTTATTACTGGCTAGCTAAGGGAGTTTAACTTAAGCTATGTAGCAGTTTAATTTGTTATCACTGACTGTGTTCCTGGAAGCTTTAATGTTTAAACTCATCCACAGAACGAATGTTATTGTCCTCATCGCAGCTTCATGCTGCTTAATGTTTTGTATTTTATCTCCACGAGACTCTGCTCACATTATTTCTGTTGTATTATTTTAATCCATCATTACATGATTCGTAAAGAGAAACCTTTGCCTTCTTTTCCCCTTATCATCTCAATTCAGTATATTCAATTTCATACAAATATGTCTATAATTCACATATTTTAGTAGGAAAGCACATCAGCATAACAGAGCAAAGTAAATATTTAATTACTGCAATACTAATATCTTGCTAGGAATGACATTAAAAGTGAAAAACAAGTTCACCACCAACCACAACTTTCAGGTGCCATCTTTTATTTAAATTTTTTTAGTTAAACTATTATGGGATTATGGTACATCATGCAGCAAAAAAAAAAAGTGCTGCCTTCAAAAATTGTTGTGCTTGGGGTATACCGAGTTTGAATCCTGGCTCGTGGACCTTTCCTGATCCTGCATCCCCCCCCCCCACTCTCTCCCACTTTATATTCAGTGGCCTTAAGTACTATATACTTACAATTAAATTAATAATTCGGTAAAGTGCACTTATTGTGTACACACGCTTTTTACCGTGTACTTATATTTTATTAAAAATTACCTGCATGTAATTATATCTTTAATTTCTGTAATCACATTTATAATTACACTGTTAACCCATCCCTTACACCTTAACCCACCCTTGAACCTACCCATACATCAAATCCTGTCCCTACATAGTAGTTAAGGCCACTTAATATAAAGTTGGGCCAAAAAAAATAAAAAATAAAAATTTATCAAATGAAGGTGTCACAACAGACAAGATGTGACACGATCACTGGATTCAGACTGCTTCGTTGCTTTCCAAAGTCCGTATGCTACCTGCGGAGGCAGCATTTAGCTTTTGGCTGTGCTTGCTGACACCTGAGTATCTGAAATGGGTTGATTAGTAGATGCAGGTGCAGCAGTAATCAGTGAACATGCTCAGGTGCATTGTAACACAGGTGCAGTTCTTTTGTATGGATAACTAAAGCCAGGGCTTTCGGTTAGAAGGTAAAAGGCCTCCAGATGGTCAGAGAGCAGTGTCTGGCTATGCCAGGTGCTTTGACAATAGTGTTATACAACATACCTGACCTACAAGAGGAGCTGAGGTTCAAACTGGTTACCAGCTACTGTGACAACCAGGTCACATGACATGTATTTGACTTTCACAAAAACGGTTATTAGGGGAGCAATGTTTAAAGAGGAAAAACAGAGGGACGATATATCAGGGTTACATTTGTGTTTGACTTAATGTGCAATCACTGGTAATTAGCATCCTCATCTAAATAATTAATCGGCACAATTAATCTTAATGGTTGACCTCATAAACTAGGCGTATGAACCACATTACGACTTTTCACAGTCGAAAGCATCGCACTTCATGTACTCTCTGACCCCTACTCGACTATTTTAATGGAGTGGCAATGAAATAAATTAATAGACAAAATTAAATAAATAAGAACAGACCTCGTTCTGCGATCAAGCATGTGATCATTTTCATGTCTACCTTAGAGAGAACTATCAAGTCATGTACTCAGCAAGCATGCAGGCAAGTCTCCGGAGGAGCCCGATTTACAAAATGGCATAAGATCAAACACAGAACTTGAGATGAGGTTCAAATGCATTAATTAGAAATGAACTACAGAGCTTTCATTGAATATTCAACATCTCTCAGAAAAATTGTTAGAATTATTCAAGAATTTATTCATGGTTATGTCCCACTGATATTAGATGTACTTCTCAGAAATACAGAAGAGACAATTCTCACAAAACGCACTTATGTTGAACATATTATACGACACAGAGACATACATGACTGTCAGATATTAAATTTAGTTTTGGGCTACGAGTCACAGTCCAATAGAACAATCACCACATCTCTTGACATGGTCTTTCTTTGGCTGTTCGGGTCAGTCTGTGTAATGATCCACAAATTCAGTCCTTTGAGCAAACTGACCGGTCTGTCGACCAACCACAAAGACAGTGTGAGTATTATCACAACGGTAGCTAAGACATACTGTATCTTTTCTTCTGTGTCCAGATGAGAATGAGAGACACTCAATATTTCTTTATATCTGAATGAGAAGAATTAGCAGCTACGCCACTGAGCTTTCATAAAAGAAACAAAAACTAAATATATATTTGATCTGCAGTTTTTATTACATTTGAACTATTCCTATCCGTAGACAAAAAGTGTCACTTGGAAGATTTTCAAAATTTGTCAAATAATTTGAGAGTTAGAAAGGAGCACTGAAGTAAATATAATAGTATTCTTGTAAAATGTACTCCAAAAGTCTTCATTTACAACTTTTAAGCATCTGTGCTATTCTAGGTTATTGAAATTTGCATCACAGCAATGCCAGTGTGTGCTCTTGTTCCAAAAATGGCTTGTAAATAATAAGTAAATAAATGTAAATATGTATAAAATAACGCTGAGTTCATCACTGTTTAATAAGGTTGAAAAGTGTTTCTATATTTGTAAGTGTGAGTGTGTTTTTTTTATGAGTCTGAATGCTGTTTCTGGCACTGTATTCATGGGGCTGCAACACCATTACTGAATCTACAGTGTGAGAGAAGACAGCATAACCGTTGTAGTTTGATTACAGAACACAAATATAATAACTGGCACTGGGCACTTTCTTTCAGTAAAGCACAGCATGTAGTATTTGAAGCCTATCCCATTTGCTGCACTGGTTCCAGACAGTGCTTCTGAAAACCAAGCATGACTTCATTCCATCTCTGTATACTCTCTCTTTCTCCTCTTCTGTCTTTTGGTTGTTTGTGTGATACAATGTGTTATTGAGATACTGAAGTGCAGGGAAGTAAAACTTGCCATGTGATAATGATCAGACTCCCGACCTCCCAGCAGAGGGGGGCATGACAGGCAGCGCAGGTGTGAAGTAAGGGGTTGATGAAACCAAGTACTTCCTCTGCAGTCATACACTTCAATAAACAAATCAATAGTGTTGTATGAGCATCATCAAAAATGACATTCAGCCAAAAAAGCATTGTTGATTTTTTTGTTTACACGATGAGATGGTGATGCATCCAACATATGGTCGATGACCTTTGAAAGCATGCCCACTAAAATATTAGTGTCTCTGACTCCAGCTCATGGTCCACTTAAAATCTGGCACAACAAGGGAGGCCGCCAAAGTTCAGCATAGTGACAGTTATATACGAGTGAATCATAACCACTTTAGGGCGTAATTTTCTCCACTTCGGCTTTCTTGAGATTCCTTTCTGCTGTCTTAATTGCCGAGCGGCACCACTTACATTAAGTGCACTGTGCCCTTGTCACAGTAACGTTGAGGCCTAGTCACTCTACGCGCATACAGTAACAGTTTGATTGCCATTGTTATTTCTGACTCTCTTTACCAACCCTGTATTTTGGCCACACTACTTTGCTTTCGGTATAATCAGAGATTCTGAGAAGTGCTTGGTAGACAGTATCATGCTGTGTGTTTTTAAGGCACGTGAGCTCAGGTGAGTCTTTGGTTTGTCGAGGTTATCGGCACTCTCTGTTTACCCACCCCCCCCCACAGATCCACATCTCCGTCTCGATGCGACCGGCCCCAGCTTGCCAAAGACTATTACAGAGCCTAAGCTTCAATTTCTCTCAGTAAACACCTGAGACCGCAATGTGTTTATATTCCCAGCAGTGTGTCTAGTAGTCCTGGTTGCTGAGCTAAATGCTCCTCACGTTTAAACAGTCAACAGGGTTGTCAAATTTCTTCATGTTTTTGCAAAGACATCTTTTTTTACATGCAACTTTATGCAGCGACAAGGACTTTCCATCAGCTGGTTGTGGTAAATCAATTTGCTGTGTGGTAAATACAAACCCGATTGTTTTCGAGTCAGACATACTGTCAAGAGCGCCATTAATCTTGAGGCTGCCAGTGACTAAATGTGTGAGTAGCGAGCCGACAGTTTTGCAGGAATAGGTGCGTTTTCTCCTCGCCATGTCAAGAGTTAGAAAGAAGGAAAGTCCTACGACGGAAAATAAAGTTAGAATATGAGAAATGTAAGACCTTGGCGAGGCACTTAAAAACCTGGAATTAAATTTTTGGGGACAGATCTCTCTTTTTCTTGACTTATTCTAATCCAATTTCTCTTATTCCAGCACATCGCTCTCATTCCCTCCCTCCTTTTGTCATACACACATTAGCGTGGTGGCGTATGGAAGGCAGGGCTTATGGAAAGTAATGATTTTTCAGGGCCTGATTTTTTCTCGCTGGAGTCCGAGAAGGAATTAACTGGTATGGGGTTGTGTGGCGGCAGAGAGAAATACCTGCCTACAATGACACGCGCCGGGAGAGGTGACCGCGTGGGGATTTCAGGACGTGATTGAATTGCGGCGTGTGAAAAACCTAATGGTGCACATTTTCTGTGTGAATGATCCCATAAATCCTGGGAAAGGATCCCAGGTAGAAAAACACGCCTGGCACGGACGAGCGCAGGATTGGATATTAATGCTGTAGTAATAAAGTGTGTCTTTCCCTCCAAAACCAAGTGTGAAATCTGCTCATGATAAAGTAATGTCAATAAATCTGAGGGGAAAACTCATAAACATGCTGATAAAGTGCTGATGTTGCTGTTGATTTTTTACTGCAGTGATATCAGAGTGGTCAATATGTAAGCCAGTTTCTGACTCATAATAAAACAAACTTTCACTTTCTCATATATTGACTTTATATTTCACATGCAAATCTTACAATTGAGACTCTATTTCTTGTAACTGCTTTATAACCGCTTCTGTTACAACTTTATATTATACAATTGCTACTTTATTTCTTCTAACTTTTTCTTTCAGTTGGCTTTTTCTTATAACTTGCAACCTTTTATCTCAATTACATCTTTGTTTCATAATATGACTATGCATTTCACAATTTCTACTTTATTTAAATGATGATTTACATTTTTTTTGCAATTGTAACTATTTCTTGCAATTGACTTATTTTTTATAATTCCAACTTTATTCCTTTTTTACTATTTCTCATCATGTTGACTTTACATCACACAGTTGTGACCAATGTTAGGGGCAATGCATTACAAATAACATGAGTTAAGCAATCAGATAACTTTCAACTAACTAGTAAAGTAATGTATTATTTTAAAATTTACAACAAAATATGAGTAACTTTTTCAAATAAGGCAAGTTACTTTGTTTTCCTATTTACTCCCCATGTTGAGAGAAATCGGGAGTGAAGTGCACGGAAAAGGCACTTCCTTCAACCTGAGGCTTATTACTGTAATTTCACTTTTGGTGTGAAAGGGCCTTTACAGTTGCCTTTTTTTTGTTGTTGTTAAAAACAAATAAGCAAGCCCAGCCCAGGTGACAAAAAGTGATGCAAAAGTAACAATTACTTTCAACAACACTATTTTCCATAAAAAGCAACAAAGTAACACAATTAGTTGCTGTTTTATGGAGTACAATATTGTAATTCACTTTCCCCAACACTGACTACAATGATACACACCGGGAGAGGTGAATTTGTCTCACAATGTAACTACATTTCAACAGTGTAACACTATTTTGGTTTAACATATAAATCTCACAATTCGTCCACTGTTCTGACATTTTTGTCAAAATTGAGTTATTCACATATTCCTATTCTGCGACAACCTACAACCCGAATTCCGGAAATGTTGGGACATTTTTTTTAAATTTGAATAAAATGAAAAGTAAAAGAATTTCAAATCACATGAGTGACTATTTTATTCACAATATAACATAGATAACATAACAAATGTTTAAACCGAGAAATTTTACAATGTTATGCATAAAATGAGCTCATTTCAAAATTGATGCCTGCTACAGGTCTCAAAATAGTTTGGACAGGGGCATGTTTACCATGGTGTAGCATCTCCTCTTCTTTTCAAAACAGTTTGAAGACGTCTGGGCATCAAGGTTGTGCGTTTCTGGAGTTTTGGTGTTGAAATTTGGTCCCATTCTTGCCTGATATAGGTTTCCAGCTGATGAAGAGTTTGTGGTCGTCTTTGACGAAGTATATTTTGGGTATATGTATGCTAAGGGGAGTATATGTTGCTCTAAAACCTTTATATACCTTTCAGTATTCATAGTGCCTTCCAAAACATGCAAGCTGCCCATACTGCATGCACCCCCATACCATCAGAGATGCTGGCTTTTGAACTGAACGCTGATAACACGCTGGAAGGTCTCCTTCCTCTTTAGCCCGGAGGACATGGCATCCGTGATTTCAAACAAAAATGTCAAATTTGGACTCGTCTGACCATAGAACACTTTTCCACTTTGAAACAGTCCATTTTAAATGAGCCTTGGCCCACAGGATACGACGGCGCTTCTAGACCATGTTCACAAATGGCTTCTTTTTTGCATGATAGAGCTTTAGTTGGCATCTGCAGATGGCACGGCGGATTGTTTTGACCGACAATGGTTTCTGGAAGCATTCCGAAGATCACGGGCATCCAACAAAGGTCTTCGGCCTTGTCGAGTAGCTGAAGACGTCTGGGCAACGAGTAGCTGAGCAAGCTGATGTGCAAACTGCTGTGAATGAAACTGAAAGTAAGAGGCAGACGGTCAACACACAATCATCTTCATTAAAAGTAGTAATACAAACGTCTATTTCCAGTGCTGATGCCACGCGTTCTCTTATTACGGTCTTTGATCTTGAAAGGAGCTGATAATTAATAAAATGCAGCGCTTATCTTTAGATTTTGTTGATGTGAACTCCGTTAAATTTAAATATAGCGCGGGAATTGAAAATCGGATTTATATCCGTTTTGTGACGACACATTTATGTGGCCAAGTGTAAATGGAAATGTTTTAACAAATCAGATAGATATCCGATCAGCGAAAACTCATGAAATGACCAGGTGTAAACAGGCCCTAAGACATCCCTTTTATAGCTAATCATGTTACAGACCTGATGTCAATTAATTAATTAGTTGCTAGATGTTCTCCCAGCTGAATCTTTTCAAATTTCTTGCTTTTTCAGCCCTTTGTTGCCCCCAGGCCAACTTTTTTGAGACCTGTAGCAGGCATCAAATTTGAAATGTGCAATAAAAGTGTAAAATGTATCTGTTTAAACATTTGTTATGTTCTCCATGTTCTATTGTGAATACAATATTGGCTCATGTGAATTGAAAGTCTTTTAGTTTTCATTTTATTTAAATTTAAAAAACGTCCCAACATTTCCGGAATTTGGGTTGTATTTACATAAGGTGATTTTTTTTTTAAGTTGTGTACATTTTGAGACTTTTTATATAGACTTTTTACCATTTAGAATGCAGATAGGATCTTATAATTTCAAGGTGACAAATTGTTACTTTACTTCTTGAAACTACATAATTTTTTGAAATTGCATCTTTATTTCTTGCAGTTGACTTTATTTCTCATAATTGTGACTTCACAATGTGACTTTATATCTACCTTTCAACTTTATATCCCAACATCCTTTTTTTATTTTGTACTCCGAGGCAGAAACAGACTCCCACAGATCTCTAGCATAATATAGAGTGAGGGCCTATATATAGGGAAGAAAGGAAAGAGCTAGCTAATAATAGTTAAGTGTCTTAACATAGCATGCTCCTTTCTTCTCTGTCTAGGAGACTTTCATATCCATGTCTTTATTATGATTTTTTGCAAAGAACGGCTGCTCTTTTCCGACAGCTTTTTATGGCACCTTCTGAGTCGTAGGTGGAAGTGTGCGGTAAATCCTTTTCCTGGACTCACTATGCAGTCTCTGCTTTTTCTGTGGATTTAACAGGGAAACCATAGCAAAATGGAATAGATAACAAACTGAAAATGCTAAAAAATGTGCTTTGCATAAAGTCACCAATCAGTTTACAGGAATTTATCAGCATTACTGAAAGCGATACAAACTTAGCATGATGCTATCAGATTTCCACAGTGGTGGCAGTGCTGGTTCTGTGTGAAGAATTAGGTCAGTGTGACCATAAAGGTTCATGTCTTTACTGCCACGGTGACTTTCCCCAGAGAATATTGCCAGCCATGCACTTTAGAGCATTAGTTAAACCCCCGGACAAGGCCAAACTAAACGCAGGTAGTGTCACAACTGTGCTGACAACATAGTCTTTTCCATCGGTTTTCAGTAAGAGCAAAGGGAACATTCATTCTCTTAAAGCCACCTTACGCACTTCAAATGAGCATGAGATATTAAAAGCATTTTACAGCCCAATTAATTTCCTTCACATTGTAATAAGTACAAAATATATCCCTCTGGATTTAGAAGGACCTAGTTAGCTGTTAAAACTAAATTTAAGCAAAGCTATTAGAAACAGGTCCAAAATTATCTTCAAATTGCACATGGTGTGAAGTAAACCTAATTTTGATGAGTTCATATGGCTCAGGGAGCAATGAAACTAAGTTTAAATCTCAAAATCAAAAAATCTTTCCAAGAGCTGACACTTAGCAAGCCTAATATGATCTCCACATTCCTATGGTTTTCCGTCAGGAAGCGTTCACCCCTTGAACACACATAATAAGGTTTCTTCCTTCAATAACAAAATAAATTCAGCACATTTATAAGTCTTTTTAAAGACTACTAAGGATGCGTTGGAGGCAAATCCTCCCTGGATTTCTTCATTCCTCCCAGCCAGGCAACTTCTAACAGAGCAGAGCATAAGAAACATAAACTACCAGTATTGCGGTAATGAGCACCCTTTCACTAGAGTGATTTTTGGTTGTTCGCGTGTTACTGTTGTCAGTTTATTTCTTGTAGTGTAGATGTTGCTGTCCGGTGTTTGACAAGGAAAGCAGTCCAGAAAAGAGGGAACCATTTATAAGTTCCTTAAACAGGAAGTTCAAGTGCTGAAGCTTAACAGCTGTTCTACTGTGGAAGTCAGAGCACGACTCATTATCCAACTGTCTACCGAGAGCGTTGTTGGGGAATTATTGGCACTGGCATATCATTAACAAGGATGCTTCAGTGCAGTGCACTGCTGAAAGACACATTCATAAGGGCCTTCCGTCTTGCAACAGCTGAATTCATTCTGCCTTTGCATGGACATGTACAGTTCAGCAGTTGTCTTTATATATTTACCTGTGAGTTCTTTTGCAGGAATTCTCTTACTGTTTTTATATTTCTCTGCAGTTGTAGCCTTAGCAGCGGTCTCAGATTCAAGAGTATTCTCTTTGAAACTGTCTGTAACTTTATTTGGAGCATTTCTTAGTTTTATTAGTGCATTATTTGGCATTTATTTATCAAAACTTGTTTACTGGTACCTGTAAAATGCACTACCATTCAAAAGTTTGTGGTCAGTAAGTTTTTATTTTTAATTAAATTAATGCTTTTATTCACCAAGGATGCATTAAATTGATAAAAGTAATATAAAAGTAAAATAAAAGTTTTAAATTTCTACAAATATATATGTTTTTTCATGAATAAATATAACATGTATTATGATTTTCCACAAAATTGAGCAAAAGAACTGACAAAAACCTGACTGTTTTCAACACTGATAATATTTATTGAGCACCACATCACCATATTTAAATGATTTCTGAAGGATTAAGTGACCCTAAAAATGACTGCTGAAACTTCAGCTTTGCCATCATAGGAATTAATGTTACATTTTAAAATAGACAGTTCATTTAAATGCAGTAATGTTTCACAAAATTACTGTTTTGCTGTATTTTCAATCAAATAAATGATTGACGATTACTTCATTCAAAAACATTGAAAAAAATTGTAATGACCCCAAACTTTTGAAAGGTTTTGCATTACTTGAAACCATGGGTTGGTTAGATTTGAGGCAACTAGAGACAGGATCACACACACACACACACACACACACATTGGTTTATGTGGTTTATGGGGACTCTCCATAGGCGTAATGGTTTATATACTGAACAAACTGTGTGTGCTATTGCCCTACACCAACCCTACACCTAAACTTAGCCCTCACAGGAGACTTTGTGCATTTTTAGATTTTCAAAAAAACACCATTTAATATGTTTTTTAAGCCTTTTGAATTACGGGGACATAGGCAGTGTCCTCATAAACCACCTTCATATTGTAATACCTCTGTCATACCCATGTCATTATACAAATTTGTGTCCTCAAACCACATAAACATACACACACACACACACACACACACACGTTTGTTTTTGTGAATTGTGGGGACAATCCATAGGCGTAATGTTTTTATACTGTGCAAACTGTATTTTCTATCGCCCTACACCTAAACCTACAACTTACAGGAAACTTTGTGCATTTTTACTTTCTCAAAAAAAAAATAATAATAATAATAATTCTGTATGATTTATAAGCCTTTTGAAATATGGGGACATGAGGAAATGTCCTCTTAAGTCACTTTCTCCTTGTAATACCTATGTCATACCCCTGTCATTATACAAATTTGTGTCCTCATGTCACACACACACACACACACACACACAGTGGAGTTCATTAGGGTCACTTTGAAAATCTGGCATATAAAGTTTAATTTAAACCTGAAGTGTTTAGGATTTTGAAGTTTAAAACAAATATTCTGACAAAAATAACCAGAAATATTTCTACAAGTAGGCTACTTTGTGTAATGTTTACATTTCTTTGTTCCTGCTGGCAGATATTATGCGCATTTTAAAATACATCTTGAAAATATCAAATGTCATCATCATCAAAGATGAATCAGAAGCAGTAGCACCTTTTGAATTTTGCTCATTTCAATAACAAATTATTTGTCCTTTCATGTAATTGTTTCACAGATGTTCTCATATGGGACCAGATAGCTGCCACAACTTTGTGTGGAGTTGGACAACCTGTTCCAGCTGTTCAAATCAACAAGTTTTGTCAGTATTAATGCAAATAGAATCTTACCAACCCAAGCAACCAGCAGAGAACAGAGCCTGTGTGAGTTTCAGGCAGACAGTGCATGGTCTGCTGGGAGTACTAACAATAAAAGCTCAGTCCCAATGGACCCTCAAGATGGCGGCATTAAGTCTGACCACACAGTGTACAATGTTACCAGGATGATTCAGGGTTTTAGTCATTAACTCAAGTATTGAAAGCAGAAATAATGGGTAATATTTAATTTGGAACTAATAATGCTTATAGTTCACATCAAATTTTGGTGGAGAAATATTAGACAAAGAGCCCAGACACTGCAGCCCAAATCAATTACTTTCAATTTCAGGAGCATTAAGATCTGGTTTGCTTCCATCATAAGATACATATCTGGTTGTGAAACACTAGCACATATTTTAACTTGTTTAATGTTATTGTGAGATTGACAGATTATCCTGACATTTTATTCTGAAACAAGACAGGAAATCATTAACCTTCAATATCATTGTGAAAACAAAAAGAGAACTATAGAATAGAATATAAAGACAAAGATCTCTTTCACTCTTAATTTAACAAACATAGAAAGTGACAGCAAGTAAAATAAATAGTTTGCATGAACCATATTGATCCACACCAAACCTACATAAAACCTGTTATACCAGCTAAGAATTACTTTGCCTTTTATAAATTCTTCTTGATTAATAAATTACAAATTAGAAAGTAATAGACAGTGTGGATCAAATTACAGGAATTTGGAATTAAAAATGTTTGGTTTGTAACTACTGGATTACTTTAAGGTATAACGTTCTTTATAAAACATGAAAATGCATGCATAGATGTATTAAATCTTATCTGATCTTATCAATAAAAAAAATCCTTCAAAATTTATTCATGCAGTATTTTTAAATGAATTTTAAAAATGTTTTAAAAAGTGCAATTTCTTTACACTATGCAGTTAGAAAGTGTTATCTAAATTTGTGCATTAAGACAGTGAAGACAGAATGTACCAGTAGCTGGGTAAGGGATAAAAACAATGGCAGCAGTTGAAATGATTTTCAAAATGTAAACATCAGGCTTAGTCAGCTAAGTTCATATAAGCTTCCTTATTGTGTCTGCTAGGCCCAGTTAAATGTCAGGTAGATTTCATTATGTCAGGATTGCTGACCATATTGCTTTGTAAGCCTAATACTAGCAAATAACAACAGATTGCTCTTTTTACGGATGTAGTTTCATTGCTTCATTTTCCCCCCACATCTGTTCTCCCCAGACCTGCAAACAAAAATTTGATTGTGAGCTGTATAGTACCAGACACAGGATGTATTATTTATAATAATTATCATGTTACCATCACAATCCATCTTCTTTACAAACTTCCAGAATGTTTTTTGCAGCAGGGTCTCTATTGAATTTATTGACTCATTAACTTGTACATAGTAATGAGTTAAGACTTGGTGCTATTTGAAGCCACCTGAGAAACGAAATGTCCAGTGAATGGCTCTAAAAGCATGTCATTATACATTTCGGGCAGGTTGGAAAGGAAATGCCCGACGTGTGGCGCTAAAAGGTTAATTATCACGCTTGAAAACTAATGTGCCACCCACACTAAAACTAACCGACAGTTTTAACAAAAGCAAATGTGATATAAAAACCCACTGGCTGAAGCAGTTATGAGAGTTTAGCTTGCTTCTACAAGTCTTTGAGCTTTTAAATTGGGATTTGTGTTTCACAGGACTCTTATCCGATTGCTCCGCATTGCAAGTTCAACACTGTACCAGGTAAGCTACCGAGCAAGTTTACCAAGTCAGAAAAGCCATACAACATCAAAATGTATTAGTTTATAAATACGTACACTATGGTAAAAGTGTTTTGAGATCATATGTTTGTGTGTTTCCTTGCTCAATACTTTAAGTCTTTAGTAATTAATATTCAGCCCCTGTAATCATGATTTGTGCGAAAAGGAATACAATTTTTGGTGTTTTGCTCACAGTAGTGTTCATTTCAACTGAAAACTGCAGTGAATTGCATTTATAGGTATGCTTTTGGAGTTTTAAAAAAATGTAAGTAGAAGCGTGAGCCTACGTTGAAAATCACATGAAGTATCCTTCTCCACTCGCCATCAAGAGCGCCGAGGTCACTCTCAAGTGTGCTCACTTGTCCTGCAGTCAAGCCGAACTAGGTAAGGTCCACTGCAGTGCCTGTGGTTGTAGTGGGATCTGCAGCCTGGGCCAGTGCATGAAAGAAGAGCAGAAAACAGTGAAAGATGGACAGGTACTTGCACACTTGTTTGCCGAGTAATCGTTAAGTGAGGAGCTGAGTGTAATGTTATGTGTGATGCTGAGTAGGCAGCCCCTTTAATTACACACTCTCCTGAGCATGTCATTCCCATTCCCCAAGCACAGGCCAGGCTGCCCTTTATAGAGAGCACCTCCTACCTCTCCCTGTCCTCACCTCAACCTCTGAGGCACATTGAAATGCAAGCGCACACACATGCGCAGTGATACACACGCACACATGGATAAATATGCAGACATCTCCAGCGTTGCCCTTTATGAGGACAGATTATATTAACTCCTTACCTTCTAAGATTGTGCTTCCGTCTGAAACCTGACAGATCCACCAGCGCTTTTATTAAAGGATGTGTCTACGGAGCCTCTCTCAGGATTAATCTATGAAACATAACAAAGCTGGATTAAAAGGTCTTCGTGAGCACAGAGAAATATGGTGTATACTAAGGCATAAAAGCAGAAACATATTACAAAACTTTGAACCACTCGGCTATTTGGATCCATTATATAGGTCTGCGGGAATACTTGATTCTGATTGGTCAGCTGTGAGATTGAGCGGTCAGATATTTACTTTGGGTCACCATCTCCAAAATTTGTGCATGATTGTTGTTTATTTTATTTTATTTTTTAATTTGTGGGTAAAATAAGGTCTGTGGTGAACATAACTTGGCATCACTTCAGTATTTTGCTCTACAATGTTTTCTAAAAATTTGTTCTACTTTTTTTAGTTTATAATCAGTAACTACGTAAGAATGTTTTGGATGTGAGTGTGTGCAGTTTACGTTGTAAAACCAAATATTAAAGTATTGTCAAGTTATGTTTATCACACACCTTTTTTTTTTTTTACTTATTTTAAAACCCCATAGGAAAATTGTATCGCTAATTAGTCTCAAGTTTTGATGTCATCCCTGCACTACTCTATTCGTAAACACTCAAAGAAAAGCATTTAAATGTTAACATTTAACTGCAAAAATATTGGTAATTTTCTCTTCATGCTCATAAATTTGATTAGGATAATTCACATCTGTTCAGGCGGTTGCATACACATCTGAAGCTCAAATTGCATACAAACTCAAAAGTTCAAATATTTGAAAACATTTAAAGCTCAAATCACTTCCCAAATCAAAATTTCAAATATTCCAACACATCCAAAGCTCAAATCAGATCGGAAAATTCCACATATGCACTAGGCCAGGACTCCATGCAGCTAAAGTACTACTCTGAAAGTAATACTGAGTACTTGCAGCTTTATGTATTGTGTCATATTCATTTTCATAATTGTTGAATGAAAATATAAAGCACTCATTTGACTCATTATTTTCACACTCTTTCTGTTTATAAAGTGTAGTCTGAATGATTCTGAGGTTACTTTTGCCATGCAGTTTAGATTAAGGAGATGCATTAAAGAGAGTCATTTGATTACTAATTTATGTACAACATAACTAGCAACTAATTAGATGATAAAATTATAAAATCAGTTATTTGACCTCAACCCTAATTAGCAGTGTTGCAAAGCATGTGATCAATTATATGTAAATCGATCTCAAATTCGGTAACCTCAGGTTATAACACAACACATGAACAGTACATGAGTCAACTTCCTTTATAGTTATTACTCACACTTATTTTCAGGCATATTCCTTGGCAACTGTTCCATTGTGATCGCAGAGAATAGCAAATACCACAAACAAGGCCATTTCGAGATTTGCTAGTCTAATTGCCCTGAAACACAATATTATTATTTTTTTTGGCTTTGTGCTGCACAGTCTGAAGTTATATTAAAGGGATAGTTCTCCCAACAAAAAAGTCTTGATGTCATTTATTCACCCACACACTGTTCCAAACCCCACGATTTTATTTCCTGTGTGGAACACACATGGAGAATTTTAAATCTGTATTCACCAATAATCTTTCCCTCTAGCGGACTGTTACCTGCTGAAACTGGATCACTGAGTTAGTGTATTGAACTGGTTTTGTGAACTAATTAATTGAAAAGATCTATCTAAAAAGAATGAATTGGGCGTTTCTACTTCTCTCTTGAACACTCCATGAGCATGGAGGGCAATAGGGTTCAGTGATTGATGACAGTGAGTTTTGGTCTGTTTTTCACCCAAAGCTACCTTTTGACTTAAAGCTATGTCCACTTTTATAATACTCTTGTTTCTGAAGCGAACTGCATGGAAAAAAGAGATTGGTAAAATCTTCAGAATTTCTCCTTTTGTGTCCCACGAGTCACATAAGTCACACAGGTTTGGAACGACATGAGGGGTGAGTAAATAATGGCAGAATTTTTATTTTGGGTGAACTATTCCTGTAATGGTTAGAATGGAATTGCTTACTGGTAGTGCAGTGCAATTGAAAATAGATAGCTGCGGACAGCTTGTCTTCCTACTGTGATTGACATTTCCATTATAGTTAATTAGAGCTCTGCTGTTCAGACAGGTCTAGACAGATAGCATTACCTTCCTAATGATGAGACACTAAAACCACACCCACCAACCCACCAATCTTGGACGGATAAACAAAGAGGCAAAAGAAAAAGAGAGAGAGAGAATGGGATGAGCAGGGTGAAAACCAACCAATTTACAGCAATCTTTGAGTTGTCACTTGGGTGCCAGAATTGTTCTTCAACAGCTCATACTTGTATGCTTAGCAAGATCCTGTGCGGATAAGCAAATATTTACTACACAAATTCTTGCAAACTTGTTAAGCACACATGATATTAAACTCTGAAATGAATCCAAAATGGTTACTTAGAAGCAGAAATATATATGGGTCCTGAAAAACACTAATTAACATTATTCTGCAACAAATCCACAAGATATTTACCAGTACAGAGGATGCTGAAAAATTTGAATACCATGAATATTTGCATCATTAATACATTTCCATGTCCTCTATGTAACAGACACTTCGCAACACGGAGGTAGGTGTAAAACAAGTCGTGTTTATTATAACAGGATGAGTGGTTCTGTGAATGGTGAGGTGAATTGTGAACTTGAGAAGTCTTGCAGGTGATGATTCGTGTCTCTTAAAGTGTCTTAACGTGTCTTCAGGTGCTGGCCGAGGCGGTGACGTGACACACTGGAGAGCGGGGAATCCAAGGACACACAGGACGGTCTGGAGACGGGGAAGACAACAAGGAAGAGAACAGGAGGTAAGTTTCAACTGGTAAGGATTGCAGCGGTAATACTCAATGTCTTGGAGATCGTCGGGGAGAGTCCACGTTGTAGCAACGAGATCGGACCCTGGGTGAATGGAGGTGAGTGCTTTTATGTGGTTGGACTTGATGATGGTGGTGATGAGGTGCGGGTGCGGGTGATGAGTAAGCAGGTGCAGTTGAAGGTGATTGTGATGACGCTGGAGACAGGCCATTCTGTGACACTCTACTGGACAGTCATATTATTTGTCATATTTGCTCTCTGTTCTTTCTAGCTAGCTGCCTTGCTGTCTATATAGATAGCATCTTGATTAAGACCGAACCTCTTAAGTGACCTTTTACTCCAATACATTTTTTTTCCATTTAAACATAATGAATGCATCTGACATGACATTCTGCTGTAGGAAATACTGTTGCTGTACATGTAACATATATGAACTAATCCCTGTGTATAACATACATGAAGCCACCCTGTAGTAGATCAATCCAGGTTGAGCTGGGGAAGGTGGAGGGTTTCTGAATCGGGCTGCAACTGCTACATCAAGCATTAGCTGAGTATTTGAAAGCTGAGCAGTGAGCTCATTGGCTGCTGATATACAAATAAACCAACCAGCTGTGTCATGTGAGTAAAGATGTGATTATTTAGAACCTATTTAGAGAACCTATCGACCTGCCCATCTAAAGACAGAATTTTGTATTTAAGATACATCTTTGAAAAAGTTGTTAGCTACACTACTAACTGCTGACAAAGAAGATAACTACATTGCAGCTACATAAGTGAGCAATATATTTTGAATATATTAATATTATGTGCTTAAATCAGTGAGTGTGAGCTTGCTACAGCTACATTTTAGCTTTTAAAATGTTAGACATATATTTCATGCACTGCACTGTGTGCGCATACAGATTAGCAATGAACCAGCAAACACATGCCACCAAAAAGTTCAAGAGAATGTTAATGAAATGCCAGTCATACCATTAAAATCGGTGACAAAGTCTGAAACTCACACTGAAGCAGAGGGGGAATAGCCAGCATAACCTTGATTGACAAAACACCTTTCCGGAGTTCAATTTCAGCAGAAAAGTTTCAGTCGCAGAACCTTCACCACCACACTTTGTCAGACTAAATCCCATCCGAGCTGTAGGGACAGATTTAATAAGGCAGGGATCAGAGACACGGACTGACCGCCGCACGTGCCGCACGCGCCACAGGAGAGCTGAAACATGAGCGCTGTGAAAGTGGGATTATATTGGCCTGATGTTAAATAATGCATGTCATTATCTGACTACAGGGAGTGATTAAGAGCCGTGTCTGGCCAAAACAGGACGTCCCTCTCCCTGCCGTCACCTCTGCCCCCTCGTCATCATAAATCACTTCCCAAATCTGATCATCTCTACGTGCCCTTCATTATTTAAAAATGTTTATTATCGGGCACAGAGGGTGAAATGAGGTGAGTGCAGTGATGTGCACAGAAGGGCTCGAGCCCCTTTCCCCTTTCAGTCCACAAACTCAAAGTGACCTTTTGGATAGCAAAAATAAAAATAAATAATACAATATTAATATTTAGTTATATATAAATAATATATTCTTATGTAATCAAATATGTAATAACACCCATAATATGCCATAAATGAACAATAGTAATAATAACAATAATATTGTAATTGTATACTCGTAACATAAATTTGTTCCCACCCTCACTGTATTATCCGGATGAATCCGGATTACTCTAAACGGGGGCGCATGTGCAGCTGGTAATTAGCATAATGCCCAAATCATCTCCAAATAAGGGCTTTCTGCATAACCTGTCGTGTACAGCCATTTTTCACTCACCTTATGATCTACGAAGCTGTATACTGCACGCGTGCAACATATAGACAGCTTCATCGATTATAATGGGGTCACTTTCACGTCATTGCTCTCTTACAGTGTTCAAGTCCAAGACCAAATTCTGTGAAAAGATGAAATTTGTTTTCTACAGAGATTGTCACTTCAGATAAAAAGGTCGATGAGGTCAGAATGGAAGCAGCAGAGAAGAGAGAGGGAGGGTGAAGATGAACCTGTGAGTGAGGAAGAAGAGATGAGAGAAGGTACAAGAGGAGAGATGAGACAGGAAAAAATAAAGGATAACGGAGAAATGGGAAAAGGAAATGAAGAGAATGTGAATACTGAAGAAGGTATTGAGCACCAGGTGCATTCTATCATTAAGATTTTCAAAAACAAACAGACGAGTACTGACTGAAAGAAATTGAGGAGATGTAATAAAGGTGTAATAAAGCACCAAAACTAGTTAAGCGCAAACACCGCCTTACAGCTCATTCTAAAGATTTTATTGGTCATCTCAATCACAGCACTGATTGTCTACAGAGCTCTGAAACAAATACTAACCCATCAACCTAACAATAACCTCAGCGCATCCTGATAGACAGCATTACAGTTTGACAGCGTGATTGAGTTGACAGATGAAAATAGTAAACTTTTTCAAACACACAGACACACACACACAACAGTTGAAACATTCAACAGAACTTTCATTCAGCAAGGATGCATTAAATTGATTACAGTAAAAATTTTACATTGATAAAAATGTTACTATTTTAAATAAATGTTCATTCCTGTTAATCTGAACTTTCTATTCATCAAAGAATCTTGAAGAAAAAAACACCTTTTTCAACATTGACAATAATAAGAAAAGTTAGGCACCAAATCAGCATATTACAATGATTTCTGAAGGATCTTGTTGCACAGAAACAAATTGCATATTAAAATAGAAAACAATTATTTTAAATTGTAATTGTTTCATATTATTACTGTTTTTACTGTAATTTGGTTGGTTCAAATAAGATTTGGCTAGCATAAGAGATGTCTTTCAAAAACATTAAACAAATCTTACAGACCCCAAAATTTTGAATAAGTACATTAAATGAGAGAAATATCAATATTTATCACAACTATTTGCTCATTTCTTTAGAGACTTTTCGAAAAATGGATAAAATTGTTTTATATTTAATATAAGATAAATGATTAAATACTGCAAAAGCAAATTTTGCTATGTATGAGTATTAATTTTAATTTTTTCTTTTTCTTTGTCTCTATTTCCACCCCACACGGTACTGAAAAATGCAGCATGATAGAGAACTGAATGTTAGCGAAGGAAACAAGTACCTGAGTTCATCTGCACAAGATCTCCTGCACACGAATACACAAGCTGCAACAAGCTGCCTGAGGCTTTTTATGTTTGAAGTTGTTGGAAATTGACAGGACTACTAATCAAAAGCGTGGTCAAGCTGTAGAACAGCAGTCCGGCTGACAGCTCACAGAACTGTACGTGATGCTGTAGCTCGAGAGGAAAGGCAGAAAGCGGGTTTGAGTGCATTTGACAATCTTACGGCAGTGCCTGCACCTCTCCAGCAGTGATCCGCCCCTACTGACTCAATAATGGAGATTTAGCATCTGACCTCAGGTTAGTCAATGCCTCAGGAGAAAAAAATAACAGCTGCATTGCACTAGCTGTCTTAGCGTTGCCTCCAGTGACAAAGTTTCCTTTCTAATTGGTACAAGGTGGGAGGAAGATTTACAAGTGAACCAAACATCTGCTTGAAAACAACAGGATCAATATTATTTGAGTAGAAAACAAAACAACGTACAGTTAATAGCTGTTTTCACATAACTGTAAAAATGTTTCACAAGGTCGATGCTTATAGATTATACATGCACACATAGCGGAGCAGTTCTGGAACAGTGACTAGTGTGCAATCAGCAGAACATAGTCAGTCTGGTAAAAATAGACCATAACATTCCATTACCCTCTGGAAAGGTATGCATCATACAAGCAAATAAACAACTGTATCAGACCATCCACTCACCTTATTCAGTAGCATTGCATGATCCATGCTCTCTGATTAGAAAGTGCACACAATAAAAACCACTAAGTATGATAATTTGAAGTCTAAGCGCCATTTCAGACCAATTTGACACAGAATTAATATCTATTGTCCTGCACTGCAAGTCAAGCATCTCAGCGGTGGTTACACCTGATACTGTATGAATCTACCATCCAACAGAGTTTAGTTGCAGCTTGTTCAGGTGATGGTAATTTTCAGGTGTACTGGAGACTGATTAGCTTAGGTTTGACGGGGGGTCTGGCTTTAGCTGGTTAATCGTTGCAGTTATTAGCATCCGCTTCTAACTTGATGTTTCTTTGTTGACAGCCATTCAAAAATGTATACTCTGATGTATTCTAGTGTATTCTGCAACATAAATCACAAAAAAATGGATTAAAATTTGGATTAGCATTAACTAGAGTTGTACCTGTACACGTACCTGTACATCTGAGTGTAATGGATAAGAAACAATGTAGGGCTGGCCTTGTTTCAATTCACAGGTTGTTAATTGGATTTTTGCAAGCGTTACATTTAAAAGTAGGGGCAGATGAACATGAGCTTGCAAGGGTGAGGTTTAAGATGACTTCATGATGAGGCATACGTTACTAGTTTGACATTTTCAACTGAAAATTTTCACCTAATTACAAATTATGTGGATATGTATATGGATGAATTATTCACAATGAGATCAATAACATGCATTTAGAAAATACATGAGGTGAATTTTAATTTAACGCTGACTTTAAGTGATTTTCGTTGGCCTTAAACTTAAGTAGCAATTTCATATTTATCTCTCTGTCAAGATTTTAGCACTTAATGCCTCGCAAGCACAATAGGTGTGTAACTGAGTTGATATATTTTGTCATTCTAATGCTCCAACAAAATTTTGGGAAATTTAGTGTGGTTGCACAGGTCTGTCTCCTCATAAAGCTGTTACACATTTCTCTTATTTTGTATATTTCATCCTTCAGTCAATAGAGAGCATATATACATTTCAATAGAAATTGTTGCAAGTGATATACACAATGTTTTGGAATGTGTAATCTTTTGGTGTAATGAATTACATTTTCAAAAACTCCCAAAGACATCCACATGATCAGCATGTTTCAAATTGAAGCAACAACCTCAAGAATGCCACCAGAAGGTTCTTATTTCTTCTGTCTTTTTCAGACTTTGTCTCGTGTTCTCCAAGACTTACGCAGAGAGCAGATTACGTCGTTCTTAGAATTTCATTATAATGCAAGATCGGTTTAGCACTCTGGAGGATTACTGTGGCCCCAGCCAAATGTGGCAACCAGATAACATTTTAATACACAGTAGGTTTTGTTTGCTTTCTCTCTTGCACCCTACCCCAATCCACTAGAACTGAAAACATCTAAATCCAAGGCAGGAGGTACATATGAAAAAGACGATGGGGGGGTTGAAAGGGTTTTTTTTTTTCTCAAGGATGGCACAACGCTGATGGGGAATTCCCAGCCAATCCAGACTCTCATTCTACATAAAGCTCCACTCCTCCATCTTACTCACATCAGTCAGGAATAGACATCCATGTCAACACTCATCCAGGAAGGACTGCATTATGTAAAATAACTTAAGTAGAATTACATAATAAATTTCACACACAATGTCCTTTTTATATTAAACATATTGGCATTCCATTACAGCTTATATAAGTTATATGGCAGAAGTATATCAGGGCAAGTATGTAAGAGATAATTATTTAGAAGGTCATTGTATACATGGCGCTCTGATAATACTTTATTTTGATTTGTTCGTTGCAGCATTAAGCAGTCAAATATATTATATTCTCCTTTATTATTATTATTATTATTATTATTCAAAACATCTTATTTTATTTTTCAAAGCAAGCTATTTCATATATATGTGTGAGACTTTCGATTATTTAGCTACTGTACAATAAAAAAACTACAACAACAATTTTCACTCAGTAATTTTTACAAACAATTAGGCTTCAAAGAAAGGGCAAGCAATAAATTGAATTAAACCTTAAGTAGAAAAACTGAAATACTATTTAAAAAAAACATACTCCAATAATCTTTGTTTTAGTTGCAACTTAGAAAAATATTTTTTTTAAATAACTACAATGTGCAGTTAATGGTACATCTATCTGGTTTCATGATTACACTAATAAATAATATGATAACAAATACCAGTTTGCAACATCAAGCAGTCTAACAGTTTTTGTACAGCTGACACTGGAAGAAAGTTATTCAAGTTAACAATAGAGATACCTGTTTGTACATTAAGATTAAGGTGGGAAAAAAACATCTCAGCAGATTCACAAATTACAAAAACAACAACAAGAACAACAACAAAAATACATACATAAAAGAGAAGTATATATTTGTAATTTTTCAGTGTGAAAGGAAGCTGTTTTCTGTGCGAGACTTCCTATTCATTAGCCGCTTTAGGAAAATAACGGGAAGAATAGCCGAGTGCAGTAAACGGTAAAACTATTTGCACTACAAACCAGTGTGTTTATAATTAAGATAATACATTAAAATAATATGGTAAGAACAGTCTGCAATATCAAGCAGCAAAACTAGCTAAAAATAGCAGATGATACCAGAAGCCAGACACATAAAATTTACAAATGACCGCACCCACACAAAAATTCATACACTGTATATAAAATAATAATAATAATAATAATAATTTATATATTCTATATATATAATAGATCTATATCTATAAATAAAGAGATTTGGAGTGTTACAATACAATACAATAAATTGTATTGTATTGTACAATACAATAAATAGTAAACCAGTCCTTCTATTAAAATGTCCAGTTTCATTCAGTGTTTCCCTTGCCTCTTCTTTGTAATTATTTGGGACATTTACTAGCAATGTCTGACTGAAAATTGTTTCAAAGTTAATCCTACACCAATTTCAGTGTGTAGTTGTGTTCATGTTCTGTCTTTCAGCAGTTGCCAGGAGCAACAAAAATAGAGAATACAAAAATATTTGACCTTGAAATGCTTCAACTGACCAATCAAAATAAAGTAAAGTACTCTGTAGAGTATATTATGTTCTGTTTAACAAAAAGTAAGAAAATGACAATAGCAACAATACATTAAACGGATCTGGATTTCCTTGACAAACACTTGGAATTTGGCGAGAATTCCATGTCTCTGTGTCGGCATTTCCCTCTGTGTGAACAAAAAAGACAAGCGGGCAAAGCTGTAGCACTCATCAATCCAAAACACCTCAGAGAGGACTCTCGTCAGCCTTTCAAAGGCCTTTCATCCAGTGCTGTTATTCAAGGACCATTGTTATTGTCCTCCACTGCATTTAATGAAACACTTCCTGCTTACTAAATGGCATTCTCACTCTAAGACAAAGCCGAATAAAACGCTGATGTTCTGAAAAATGGGCCACGCTAGAGCGTGGCGCGGTATGTAGAGTGGCGTTTAGCTTTAGAAATATTGCTAGAGAGCAACAAAAGATCCTAATTTCCCTGTGGCGTCGCAGAGAGTTTTCTTTTGTTTATGATGGATTGGCATCTCAGAGCGGCAGGACAGCATTTGAATTATTAATAGTGGAAAACACATCAAATAATTGCTGTAATGTGTCATATTAAGCTCTGAGTGTTCCCAAAAACAAGTTTGCCCTTCTTATTTCAATGAGACTATCTGGCCATTCAGAGCCTCAGAACTCTCAGCTGAGCAACTAACACGATACATTTTGAAATTTCAATTTGTATGCGGTGACATTGTCATGCAGAGAATGCAAATGCATCTAAGGGAGTGGTAGATACCCAGGAGTTTTTACTGGGTACATGCTCGAGTGTTCAGACTGTCAGGACCGATTTGATTCATGCTCCATTGTTAAAATGAAAACAGTGCCAGAATTTCATTAGAATTTGAATTGTCCTGGAATAGCTGTGAAATAAGGTGCTGAAAAGATGGCTGACATCTGATGTTCACGGTATTTTTGCATATGCAAAGCTCAATTAATTACAAGAAAATGACCAAGTTTACCTTTGAAAAATAAAACCATGATTACAAAATAAAACTATGATTACAAACTTCCCCGTGCAATCGGTTCATTAACCTCTTAATAAGACGCTGATATATTTAAATGAGAAAGTTAGACTGTGAAATACCAAAAAGGATCTAATGGGAGGGAAAAAATGACAGCTAAACCCTCTTGACCTTTCACTCAGCCCATTAAAACGGACTGCCAGCACCTGCCCGGTAATTAATGTGCAAATGTGACTATGTCCGTCGCCTGCGCCCCTCCCCCTTCGACTCATTCTCTGACTGCACCAGCCCTCTATTTTCCTCCCTCACTTTCTCTCAATTAGGCTGGAGCTTCTAATGGAGATTCTCATTACTGAAAGCAAATTGGTTTTAAATTCCAAGTCCATCAAAGACTAAGTTATCTCAAGTCTATACAGGAATACAAACTTGCCACAGTGTCATCCTGAAACTTTTTGGTCATTGTTGTTTATTTGCTTGCTTAGTATATGAAGTACTAATATCCGCTTTGTTCCTGATGACTTAAATGAGCTTTTCCATGAGCTATAATAAACACAGAGAAGTAGAGTGTTAGAATAATGTACATAATAATGTACGTAGAGGGTATGAATAATATACAACATAGTATGTAAATGCTAAACATAACAATACAATACTATTTCAATAAAAATAAGTAGAGCTAGGTAAAAAAAAATTAAAAAATGAGTTTACAGTCAGTGAAGGAAGCATTGTAGCACATCTCCCATCCAATAAATTGCTATAAGCTTTGTGTTTTCTTTCTTTGATATGAAACAAAGTCTCAGATTTCAAATACAGTCTATTTTATTACAGTGTTCAAACAACAGATACCGTTTTAGCGCTGTTTAATTGGAGTGACAGATCACTATAGCGCCTCAGTTCAAGAGAAGCGGCAACCAGTTACAGCATGAAATAAACATGAATGCCTATTAGAGAGTATGTTAAAAGAGTATAACTTACCGAAATAACTTCATGTAACATAACATTTACCTCAGAAAAACTATTTAGTGACCATAAACTTTGTCAGCTAGAAAAATCAACATCAATATGCACTATATAACATATTCATTATATTTTTACTGTTCTTCAGTATTTAATTTATGTTTGAATAAATAGTTGTCAAGTTTTTATTTAAAAAACGAAATGGAGTAGAAATAAAATTATGTAACTGTAACGTTATCATTATAAAAAAATTTATTTAAATTAAATGTGATACAAATATCAGTTCATTTTAACCTTCAGTATTACATTAATGTAGTACAAACTGACTTTCATGTGTATTTTTCAGCAGACAATTTGCCATGTACTGTACCCGTCTGATAAATATCCAAAATAATCAACATCGAATCGATTCGTATCGCAAGCTTGTGAATCAGAATCGAATCAAATCGAATCGTGAAATTTGTGTCAAAACCCAGCTTTACAAAAATAAATAAAAATATAACTAAGTTATATGGTAATTTGAACTTTTACTTCCACAAAATTCATTGGTTTCATTTTATTTTAAGGTGTCATAATACAGAATAATTACCTATTTAAGTTCTTAGTAGCCATTGTACTTACATGAAACAAAATGCACTTACCATGTAACTAAGTTATGGAACAGCCTGTAATTATATAGATGTAATAAGCAGCTACTGTTACACATATGTAACAGACCGAGTCTGTTACACAGCTACTAGTACTACTACTTAAAATAAAGTGTTTCAGGATTGTACTTAAGTGTATCTATACTGTACACATTATCCAGCTGCACTTTAGTTTGATTTAACACACCAGTACACAGCTTAAATACATGTAATACCTTTGTAATTACATTACAATTACAGAATATTACACAGGCATGAGCTACTTAAAATTGAGTCAAGATTGTACTTAAGTGTACTACTAGCTGTGTAACAGACTCAGTCTGTTACACATGTGTAACAGTAGCTGCCTATTACATCTATCTATCTATCTATCTATCTATCTATCTATCTATCTATCTATCTATCTATCTATCTATCTATCTATCTATCTATCTATCTATCTATCTATCTATCTATCTATCTATCTATCTATCTATCTGTCTATCTACACATAATATATTTAAAAATATTCAAGATGCAAAGAATGTATTCAAGATGCAAGGAAAATATTATAGTCCCTTGTTGCAATTGCTGGTAAAATCTCATTTTTAAAAGACTTGAATCATTTAATCAAATCAAATAAAAATTTAAAAGGGATACAACAAGAACATATCTCCTTTATCTCCTCATATATCCTTATGTCACTTATACATATGGTAATGTTTTTACTGTAGAATATTTTCATTGATTGTTAAAAATGCATACATTGTACTGTATATATGATGAAATAGTTTACTGTAACATGCTCTGTCAGGAAGCAGTCACAAAAAGCACAAACACAAAAGGGAAAATGGATCACTGTATCCTCACTAAACCTAACCCTCTGTCTACTTCACTATTGTCTCCTAAGAGCAAAATATAAAGAAGCAGTGCATTTTACCCCATCTGTTTCTGACAGCTCATATGTTTGGGGCGGATGTGTGAAGAAGGGGCATAGCTAGAGGAAGAGGTTGACTGAGAGGCATTTAGCTCTGCTGATGTTCCATCACTTGCCCACAAACTTCTTGAACCAAACACCCTCCTCAAAAGACACAAAGTTAATCCACTATAAACAAGGATGAGTGTTCTTGCCAGTAAACTAAGAGAGTGCTCTGAGGATATTTCATGTCTTGCTCCATCCAGCCTTTCTTTTGGCACAGGAGGATAAGCAGAAAAGGCTTTTGAAGAAAAGGATGCCTGCTATGGCTCTGCATCGAAGATGAAACACAAAGCGGCTGAGAACTTTTGTTGCTAAGTGTCTCAGTGATTTCTACAGCATAGACGATATCTTGTGAGACTTTTTAACGAAGACCAGCTTGGCACTGGTTAAACCATGTTCCGCATGAAAATAATATTTCTCATATTCCTTTGAAATCACAAGTCACCCCATGTACTTTCTTAATGCACATTCTTATCATGAATGATTCATCTGTGCATGTTATTCCGGAGAAAAAAATTCAACAAAAAAAATTAAATACCTCCCTCTTCCTCCAAAACGAATTTCCTTTTCCACTAATGTCATTTAGGTTACACAGGCTAGGATACAAACATATTCTATTTCAAAGAAATTATTCAATATATAATATATTGAATTATATATTATATAATTCAATACATCAAAGAAGTATCACATTTTCAACTGAAATATTAGGCAGCACAACTCTTTTTGTTATTGATAAAAATAAATATTTCTTGAGCACCAAATCAGCATATTAGAATAGTTTAGACTAAGGATCACGTGACGTTACATTTATATATATATATATATATATATATATATGATGTCAACATATGTTTTTACATTAAGTAACTTTAACTCATCAAAATAAGTTGAGCAATTTCAACTTTTTTATAAATTACATGAAATTCAACTTGTTTTTTTTTTGGTCCCACTTTATATTAGGTGGCCTTAACTACTATGTACTTACATTTAAATTAATAATTTGATACAATGCACTTATTGTGTGCATATATGTTTTTACATTGTACTTATATTTTAAAAAATACCTCTATGTAATTACATCTGTGATTAATTTCTGTAATTACAGTTTTAATTACACTGTTGACCCATCCCTTACACCTTAACCCACCCTTAAACCTACCCATACCACCAAACCTGTCCCTAACCTTACCCGTATCCCACCTCAATAGCAGCAAAAGTGTTTTGCAATACAATATGACCACAAAAAGTACATTGTGCCTATTTTTTGATGTAAGTACATAGTAGTTAAGGCCACCTAATATAAAGTGGGACCATTTTTTTTAGGTCGGTTTAATGTAAATTAGGTTGCAATGAGTCAACCAAGTTGATTATACGTGTAATAATAGCAGATACAATTTCAGTTTTGTGAACATGGGAATAAATTACATTTTAAAATATATTAAACAATTTATATAAAAATAAATATATGTAAAATAGAAAACTGATATTTTACATTGTAATAAAACAGTAGTCAGCATTTGAAGTGGATCAAAAAAGTTCATCAAAGTTGTCCTAAGACAAGAACGCGTTTTGGCGTTAGGTTTTAGGACAACTTTGAAAGGTTTTGATCCACTTCAAATACTGACTAATGTATTTTACAACATTACTGCTTTAATATTTTTTTAATGAATGCAGCATTGGTGAGCATAAGAATATAATTTCATAACCATAAAAAAAATCCTATCAACCACAAACTTCTGTACAGTAGAGTAACTTTCACCATCCTTTTCAAATGAATTTTTCTTATTGAACATCCTGTTTCAAAGAAACGTCACATTACAAAAGTAAAATGGGGTGGCCAAAAACTATTCACATTGACCTTAACATATCTGCTCAAAAGTCTCTAAAATATTTTGTAGAAATTCTGTCAGTCCATTAATTGTGAACCCCATCAGACTTACCGTGGAATCCATACATCTAAAATTAATTTAATGAAATATTCCTTATTTTCTAGCATGGCCTTTTCAGTCAATGCAGCCGCACAGAAGAAAAATGATTCAAGCAACATACAGTACAGCCCTTACAGTACCACTGTAATATACAGCAGTCCAACAAGAGCACACATGGACTCTTAACTCCGCATTAATGCTCATGCTTAACTGTATTGTTCTCATGTAAACCACAGCCAACTCTGGTTAGATCATAATATATAGGAAAACAATGGACTGAAGCCACGCACTAAATAGAAAGACGAGACCACGTTTTCTCAGAAAGTCGCTGGCGTGATCTGATGTGGAGCACAGATTAGCGAATATTTGTTGCGGAGCTTCAGTCTCTGTTTACGTTGCGAGTCAAACTGTCACAAGCCACCAAGCATTTAGAGTCGCATGCTTTGCAAACCAATAGAATATATTCGCTCACAAAGGCGACAAAAAGATTGAATGCCATCACATATTTTACTTCACAGAATGAAAGGTAACAGTTGAAAATTTCAAGTGTAACTTACAGCAGCAAACTAATTTCAGCAATACAGGGTCTTTTGAATGAGATTGCTGGAGAGAAAGGCATAATAGAGCCCATTCAACCTCTCAACTTTCTTTTTCAAAAGCACCAAAAGGATAAGTCTAATTAATTAAATCATTTACATATCAAAACATTCATTTCTCCATGATAATGGGGGAAAACTTGAGTCGTCTGAAGGGGGGAGGGGTACCTGGCTGCACATAAAGGCTGGACTGATGACACATTTTGTGAGGACGAAAAAATAGTAGAAAGATCAGACTAACCTTTCTCTTTATCTGATGAAGCAGGTCTTAAGCATGGCTTTATAATGAGCATCATTACTAGGGCATAATGCTAGAGTCTATAGGGATCGGGCATGTCAATGACAGGCCAAAGGAAACAATGAGATAAACACACAATATTTGCTACTATTACTGCGTTTAAATAGGCAACAAAGAAGATGAAGTGTGACCTGTGCACATGATAAAGGACCGTATGGCACTTTTCACTAATTTGGTTATATTGCAGATAACCTTGGTAGCGGTTAATGTCTGTTTAGTTTCTGTATAAAACAGATGTTCAATCATTTACCTTGCCCCTTCTCGGTCACTAAGCAGAATAATTTTATGCTAATGAGCACCTGAACGACTGAAGTTCGTTAGTTAATCTAGAAATCAATGCTACACTCGATGCTAAAAATTTTAAATCTAAATTTAAGATTTATATATTTGAATTACATAGATTTGCTCAATTCCATCCATGTTTGCATATATGTGATGTATATGTCTCATACATAAATGAAACAGATAAGATTTCTGTAATAGTACTAATTGACTGAATGTGTCTTAATAACCAGTTTTATATATTTATCATCAATGCATCAAATTCGTTTCAATATCACACATTTTAACTAATTAAATATTGAAGCTAGCCATATTTTCATACTTTTTAATTTTTAACTGAATAAGTTCAATTGTTTCACAATAAACAGATTTATACTGATTCTTTACAATTTGAATAAATGCATTTTGACAATAAAACAAAATGATGCAAATAAACTATGCCAGCCATAGGCATATGCATATTTTAAGCATATATAATTATAAGGGCTGTAAATTTTATATGCAATTCAAATACAGAAGTCTTACATCTAGTTCTAAATATTTTGTGTGTGTGTTCTGAATCTGTCTCTATCACATTCGATAATAATCACTATCCTCAAACACTCTTTGAAAAGTTTGACATTACACAATTCACTTGAGTTGTATTCTTTCTAGAAATCTATTGTTCTGCAGTCAACAATAAAGCATGTATTGAAGCGGTCTCATTATTCATATGATGAAATGGTGCGACATAAAATTTCACGTACTGTATATGAATGTGTCAAAAGACTTCACACGGGCACTGAGCTATAGGTGTGGAATCTACAGTACTCTCTGTTGTGCAAATCAAAGCGATGGCTGATGGTGAAAGATGGAAAGGCCTCTGATGCAGAACCCAAGCCTCCTGATATCAAAGCACAAAGATAATTCTGATTCATGCCCCTGTTGAAGCTCCTATTGGAATGTTTTCCTGAAGCCCTGCTTGCATGTCGAGAGACAGAGCTGGACGTCCAAATGTTGCTTTAATCTAATACAGTTCAAGAAACATGCCCGCAGGTGCTGTTTCAACACCAAAAACAAGAACAGAGCAAATTATATGCGTGGATTTGAAGCGTGAAGGCGCGTGAAGGTGCGTGAAGGCGCGTTCCCACTGTCGCACCTGTCTTTTCTCTTTAAATCAACATGTTAAGGAGTTTATCAGGAGATGGCAGTAAATTAAGCGAGTGATACCCACAATGCTTCAATTAAACTTACAGTTGTCCACTTTGATGACCGTGTAGAAGAGCGCTGATACATAATCCAACAGCACTGGAATATTTGTATCACTCGGCATATCTGTCAGTCTATGTATTAGTGGTGGGGATATTCAATGACTCTTTTTACCGCTCATACAAACATTTAAGTGTGTAACAGAAGAGTAACTTTGGGACATACTACCACGTCATAAAATTGCGCATTTTGTTGCATAGTTACGTGAGTCATGTCACCAGAATCCGCCCTGTCAATAATCTTGTCACAATTAACATCCCCATATACACATTTAATTTCAGTTAAAGGGGTGGTTAATTGCAATTTCACTTTTTTAATGTTAGTTGGTGTGTAATGTTGCTGTTTGAGCTTAAACAATATCTCCAAAGTTACAACACTGAAAGATCAATGCAAACGGAGATATAGTCTTTTAAAATTATGTCAGTTTTATGCCTACAAAAACGGCTCATAGGGACTACAACGAGCTACTTCCCGGGTTTGTGACGTCACAAAGCCAGATAAACCTCGCCCCCGGGAACATGCAGCATGTTGTGCTGCTTTAGAGAAGAGGAAGAGGGAACAGTAGGGGTGCATGTAAAAATCAATTCATATTAATTGCAATTCTGTCTTCTAATGATTCTAATGGATTCACAAGTTTTAAAATCAAGGTTCTAAAGCAGCGGTTCTCAATCCTGTTCCTTGCGTTCCCCTGCTCTGCACAAGCTCTGCACCCCCCACCCCACCCCTCTCTCTCTCATTCAGATAATCAGCTCAGCTCCAACAATGAACTGTTCCAATTGTACACTTATTTTCACATATCTATGAGAAGCGTTATACATGGATGCGTGTGCGGTTGCTGCACTGTATTAAAGCTTTAATCAGGATAAAACCCTATATTAAAAGCTAACAGAAGCAGTAGCATTTACAAATAACAGCGTATCTAAAAGTATGAGACAACAACAAACAAAAAACATACCATTAAGAGCCGTGCTTACACAGGTTCAGAGCGATCCTCTTCACTAATATTTTCTGGGTCTCAATCGGGCTCAAATTGATAAGCAATATAGATGACGCCATTGTTTACAATACAACTGGAGCAAATGTCGCTGAGGTGAGGGGGGTGTGACGTTTAGACGCCCACTAGAGGCGGTTTAGCCAATCACAGCATACTGGATCAGCTAACCAGTCTGAGCCTATTGCGTATTTCTGAGGGAGTGGCTTCATAAAAGCAGGAAATGATCAGAGCGTTTATAGAAGAATGGACAGAGCGGTGTGGAATATTAATGCGTATTTTTAAAATCGAAGCATTAACACCTGTTAGACTGCACCCCATAAATACAATCAAACCTAGGAGAAAAAAAAAAAAAACAGTCAGTCGACCACCCCTTTTAATATATGCTACTCAACAATTCTTACCATCCTTTTCGAAAGAAAAGAAGTAGCACATGCTGAGAATCTGTTTCTGTTTTCTTCTTCTTTTTTTTTTTTTTTGGCATAATCTTTAATTGTTAATGGCCAAACTATTGCTATTGCTATTTGTATTGTTGTGTAAAAGTTCACAATGTTTTTGCAGATAAAAAATAACACAGATAACATTAAATAAATATTTTTCATCAGGTTAGATATTGATTACAACTAATTCAAACCCCTTTAAGGGCATCTTTACTTCTCAGAAACATCTGCCATGTTCTTTCATTTGTGTTTGCAGTTCTGAAGCTGAATCTTCCTCTGAAGCACAATGGGTTGTTGGCAGTTTTAGCCGTTAGAGCAGTGATTTTCAGTCCTGTTCCTCGGGACCCACAGCTCTGCACATTTTGCATGTCTCCCTTATCTGACACACTCATTTGAGTTCATGGTGCTCTTCCCTAATGAGCTGATGATCTGAATCAGGTGTGTAAATTAGGGAGACATGCACAATGTGCAGAGCTCTGGGTCCCCAGGAACAAGTTTGAAAACGACTGCATTAGAGTGTACATGGATCCACACTTCAGAAATCTACCAGAAACAGACTATCAGCAAACTATGCTTTGTGAATTTGTTCAGAATATTGATTCTTTCAGAAAGGAAACAAGAGATTTGCTGAATTTTGAACTGCATATTTCTCTTACTACTTTTACCATCTTTCTATAGCAGTGTAACATGGGGTTTTGGGGTTCTGTTTCATGTTTTCATTTCTTTTATTTTGGAGTTTAGTCATGGTCCCTGTTTGTGTCATGCTTCCCTTGCCCTCATATTCATGCCATTGGTTCTCTTGTTCATTTTGTCATGTTCTGATTGGTAGTCTTAGTTATGTGTCCTGTCTCTCATTTTTTGGTTCTTGTCACGTGACCTGTATTGCTTGCTATAAGTAGCCATCTTACTGCCAATGTTCTCTGTTGTGTATTGATGTTGTAACCTGCTGTTGGTGAGTCTAGTTTGTTTTATGCCAAGTCAAGTCATATCTATTTAAGTCAAGTCTCTGTTTGGATTATGTTTGGATTTTGGATCACGTTTGTGAATAAACTGCACATGGGTTCTTCACTACGCTCGCCTCCAGTGGACTGAATGTTACAAGCAGAAATAGTATGAGTAGTATGTTAGCATTAGGGCTGTATACCTTGGAGAACCTGGCGATACGATACATACCTCGATACACAGGTCACGATTCGATACGTACCTCGATACAGAGCTGTCTCGATACGATTTGATACAATGTGACACGATTCGATACGATTCAATAAAAATACATGGGCCAGAGCCAATTAGTTAATGCTGAACACATTTACTCCACAAACAGAACTCTGCATTTTTCTTCAATTTATTGAAGACAAAAGTGCATTATAACAAAGTGCATTTTGCTTAAATATTTGCAACTTTAAGTGCTCTGATTAATTGTACACAAATTGTATTAATCTGGAAATTACCACAAGTCAACATTTAACTTTCCAAGGGTACAGTCTGAGCTCACACAAGCACACAATCTTCTTCTTATTATTCTTAACTTCTTATTAAATCTTCTTATAATTATTTTTTGTGACACCATGTACTGCCATAACATATTTCACTATGAAATCACTTAAATGCTACATCTTGCTTTAACATTTTCCATGAGTTTTTTTAAACTCGCGGGCGCCGCTGCGCCCCCTAATGGCTGGGCGGAGTATCGATACTAAGGGCTAGAATATCGATACTGTATCTTTTTTTATTATATCGGTATGTATCTAAGAATCGATATTTTGAGCACACCCCTAGTTAGCATGCGGTTTCTGAATTCATCAACCTTTTTTTTTGTTTGATGGGTCAATATCACCATAAAGTGCCTTTCAACCCTCACAATACTCAAAAATGTTGGTATCAATTTCCCATTCGCTTTGTCATATCATAAATAGTAGACACTATAGAGACATATTAGCTGAGCTCCCACACATTTTTTTTTTGTAGATAATTATGTGCCATTATTCAAAGCATAAACCATAAGGTATGTCCACCCTGTCATGGATATATATAACTGTTAAATATGTTTTCATTGCAAAATTAAGATGCAAATTCTGTTTTCTGAAAGGTATGATGTGCCTTACCTAAACAGGGTTATTTGTTTGCTTTCAAATTATAAATGCATACAATTTTATGTAAACCATGTGTTTTTAGAGAAACACATGTATTTTTTCTAATTTGGAGAAAACTGTGATATTTGGATGCTGTTTTTTGTTTGCATGCTATTGCCCCCACACCTAGCTATTGAACACACTGGATTATGTAGATATGATTGAATTATCATTTAAAATATTATTGTAAAATATCAAGATGACCAGGTGGACCAGCACATGACGATGTGGACACGTAATACAGAGCACACAAATCATGACAAAATATGACAATGAAACATTTATTCAACTTCTAAAAAAATCATATAATAATAAATAATATAATTACATCCTCAGTCACATTGATATACCCCCCCCCCCCCTCCCCATTAATTTGAGTTTTTAGCAATATTAACTATAAATGAATGCTATGTCCACCCTGTCATGATTATGTCCACTCTATCGAGTCTTAGTGGCCAACAGGGTGGAAATTTTGAGCTTGAATTAGCTTACAAAAAATGTGATATAGTCTGGTTGTTGAAGATAATTTGTTTTATATTAAACATATTTTGAAAATACTGTGTTCTAATCACTTCTGGCATATTTTATACCAACAGGTATAACATTTTACATCGACATGTTAAACTTTGGCAAAGCAAGTAAGCAAACTCATGCAGACGAAAATTTGTCAATTGAAAAGTCACCAACTTATTCACCTAAGCTGTTGAAATTCCTGCCACTGAAGAGACAAAAGATCTGTTGTCCTGATGTCACTAAAGGGGATGGCCTCCCCAATATGACAGGCTGGACAACCGTTCAAGGGACATAGACAAACTCTTCTTTTTTTAGTAAATAAAAATATTGTTTTTATTAGCAAATGATCGATACACTCAAATTGAGTAATCTCTTATTTAACAAAATATTACTAGGAGAACAACATTTTCAATAGTCTGTCATTCAAATTTAATGAGCAGTGTATAGGACAAAATAACATTCATCCTCTTAAACAAAACTAAAAACAAATCTAGAAAATGTATCTAAAGAGCCAAGTAATGCTTTTGTTATGAATATAAAAACATAACCTAATATAACACACCCTTTCATAGTCATTTTTATGTTAAGTTATTATGGCAAATGAGTTATTTATATACAGGACACCAAAAGGCACCCTACAGTGATACTGACCCTGATTCATCACTAGTGGAACAAATACACCTGAACTGGCATTTTGTCTAAAATGCAAGTTACTCATACCTGGTAAATAATAAAAGCAATATTCCACACCTACAATAATGCCATTGGAACATTAGATTGGCCTGTGTAATATTAATGGTAATCTTAATTTAGTGAGAAAACAAAAGAAACAGAATTAAATCTTAGATAAGACACGTGATTTTTTGCTATCATTTGACAAAGTAACGTGATGCTCAAAACACTGCTGCATGAGTTCAAACCAGTGGGCACAATGTATCATTTGTGTGTGTTTCCCCCCTCAGAGCTCCTCTTTGTTGTTCTGCAAGTATTTCAACCTCTTATCCTTGAACAAGAAACTCATCTGCCTCACAGGAACGGAGCGATTATTGTGAATTCTTCCTTCATACTAGCTGTTTAAAGCCACACATCTTCACTGTTGTGCAGCATGTTTTGCTTCTGTTTTCTCTTCTAACCTTGAAGGTCCTTTCTTTGTGATCAAGCTCCAGCACCAACATCCAGCGTCACTCATCTTTTAGCAATCATATGCTGCTGTAGCGCTTAAGGGGAACATGTGAATATCAACTCTGATTTTTTGGATAGATGCAAAGAGAACGATTTTTAAGACGTTAAGATGATGTCAGCGCTTGGTTCTTAATTTAAGATGAATATTGCTACTCAAATGAGCTATTTATCTTCAGAGTTCTTGTAAAGGTAATTAATTTGGAAACAATAACAGTTCCTACTGAAAATTTTCGTGTTTTAATTAATTAGCCCACAAAAAATGAAACACTTCAAATGTGTGTTCCTTTATTCAAGTAGTTGTCAGCTTTCGTTTTAACCCAGCAATCTCTACAAAATCATGGCAGATCTCCAAGACAGTATTCCAAAAAATATCAAAGTTATGATGGCAATGTGTGATAGATACAACTCTAATGCAAACACTGCTCTATATCAGTCAGAATAAGCATATGCTGATGGTATGCAGTCAGTGGTGCCTGTCAGTCATTTCCTATTCACAGAGCTCAAAAATCTTTCAGATGTCACAGGCTGAGACTTCAGCACAGAACCATGCAAATACAATATGTATAATTTAATGGCAGAGACTCAAATCAGTATAAACGGGTTTCTTGATGTTTGGACCGGGTCAAAGAATCTCCCCGCTCTCAGTCAACCAGTGGTGGTGTTCAAGAGAGACACCAAAGGCATTTGATTTTTTTTTTTGTAGAGATTTGTGTGTGTGTTCGTGTGTGTGTGTAAACAACACTACATACTTTGATTTCACCTCAAAGCTGCTGTAAACACACACTCCTTTTACCCGCACAAACAGATGTAGACCATAATGTTTCTCCTCTTCAGCTCCCATGATGCTTTCCGGGTGGCATATTGACAGTTCAATTTGACTCTTCTCTGCTATAGTTAGTGTTGACTCTCCCCACACCCCTCGCTGTCCTAAAACTGATGACAGACCACCTTTGCAAGCGGTTTGCCTTCAATAGACGGCCTTAAATAGAAACACCACAACAACGGTGTATTACATGATTAACTTAAACTTAATAAACTGCATTTTTGCTCCTACTTGTCAATCTGGCAGTCTGGAGAGTTTAGAGAGTTGAATTAATTAGAAATGCATTGTGTGATCAACACCCTCCTGAAGTGGCAGTAAAAAGTATATTACAATATATCAAATATATACAGGAAAAAAAAAAAAACAACAACAAAAAACATGTGTCTTGATCTCGTTAATGAATGCTAAATGACAGAACTGGTAACAAGTTCTCTTGGCAAATTTGATTATTTTATATAATTAGATTTTTAACTAATCTAATTATATAAATGATCTACACGTAAACACAAATCTAACACTATTTTCCAAAGTACTTCTATAAGTCTCACAAAAATGACTGTTTTTATGTATTTCTACATAATAATACAGAATAAATATACAGAATGTTATGTTTGGACAACAATGTTATATTTAGTTTTTATTTTTATTTAGCTTTTGTTATTATTTCAGTTTAAGTTTCAGCAATTTTTATAATAATTGCTGGTGTATTTTAGCATTTGGTATTTGGTCATTTTACTTTTCAAAGTTGTAAACATTTTTTAAACAATTTTTAAATTATATTAACAAATATAATTTGTAATGGTTTTAGCTTTAGTCAACGATAATAACACTGTTATAAAGTTGTTATTTTGAACAAATGAATTGACAGTAATTATCACAGTAAATTCATGTATATAAAAAAAAAAGTAAAATGTGCATGATTTCTGTTAGTGTAAAAACTCCTGGTAGTGGGGTTGGCTGTGACATAAACACGGTTTACTTTATGCAGTTTTTTAGCTTGTAACAGAAAAATATTGGAATAATATATCAAAGACGCATAGCACAAATAAACACTGAGTAACAGACTTCAAAACAAAATGCAAAACTCAAAACGAAACAAAATGCAAAATTATAAAACTCTCGTTTGAATAATGTAACAATATCAAACCCATTTTCCCTTATGCGGCTGCACAACTAACCTCTCCCTCACCCCATAGAGTCTCAGTGTTTAACCATACTTACCTCAGCCCACTTAGAGCCAACTGTGTGGTGCGCCCCAGGATGCAGAGATCCAGCCTTAGGCACCCCAACCCCCTCACCACCTGCCACAGGGATAGACGTACCTGTATGAATGCTTCCTGGGGTAGAGCGGCTGGCATGGTCCACTGCAGCCCCAGCCTGTCAATCTCAATTGGGACAGGATACTCTGCACAGATCATCTGCATGTTTGCTGGCTCCCGACGGCAAGCCTGGAACACCACAGGATGTGACTCAACTGCCAGGAGGCAGAGAGGAGTAGGTAAACAAGTCAGACACAGAGAGAAGCAGCTAATGAGAGGTGATGTACTGTATGCACTTCTACTGTAGCTGCTATGCATGTGACAGAGAGATTGCACTGAATAATGTGAGGCTTTGGAGTTTGACAAACTGTTAAAAGCTGGTTTGAAAAAAGCACTACAATGGTGGTGGTGGGGTACGCAGGGATTTCTTGTAACTGTTGTATAAATATTCATGGCTTCAAAGTAATTTTTTCTCACATTTCCTATTGTATTAAAATATCTTTACAATTTAGACCATTTCAGACTCTGGAATATTCTGGGTTCACTATAAATTATGACTAATTGCTCTCTATCATTAAAAAAGAAAATGCTGGGCTACAGTGAGGCACTTACAACAGAAGTGAATGGAGTCAATCAGTAAATGTAAAATCTGAAATCAGTGATAACATAAAATCAGTCAATCAGTAAACGCTAACATTTTCTGTGTAAAATTCTATCCCATTATTATTACTATATCACTTTTTTTTGTGGAATTCAACATGACTCGACATACAGTTAATTGATCTTAACTTGCAATGACCCTATAATATTCTTTTAATGTGAGGTAGCTTTAAAAAAGTATTGTAATAAAGTACCCTGACAAGTCTTTCGTCTTTATAACTCATGAATAGTGAAGCTTTCTTGGTGAGAGCAACATCATTTAAGAACTCATATCAGCTTCCCATATGGTAATATATTTAGACTGCTCTAAATGGAGCACAAAATGTCAGTATGCATATCTACGTAAAAAGTGAAGTAATGCTTCACTCTGAGACCCACCTGGCAAAATTTTAATAACTTCCCGCTGTTTAATATAACCTCAAGCTTCAAAAAATGTGAAATTCTGCCATGGCTTTGTGTGATGCAAGAGGAATGCAGAAGGGATACAATATCACACCGTACAGTGACTGGCCACTGTATAAATATTAATCCAGCTGTTTTTCTCAAGTCCAACAGAGCCCGAACACGATCCGAATACTTCCATTCACACCTGCATAAGGTGAGGGTGATGGGATCAGCTTGTGAGAGCCGGTTAGGTGTGAGATGTGAAAAGCCACAGGTACAGAGGAGGATGGCACTGAGATTGCAGCAGACGTTTCTCCAGAGAGCTTTCGGGCTGCGTATCAGCCTGGCCACTAAGGAGATTAAAATGCCAAGAGTCGTGTGTTGTGATGGTCAGAGCCGCTATATATTTACTGACATACAAAATGACCAATATCATGACTCAACTCAATGTGTCAGGTGTGACTACACATGTTAAAAAACTATAATTCCCTGTCCACACCTTTAGAGCGTGAATCTTTCAGCCTGCCGGTTTAAACAAACACTCTGCCCCTAAAATTCCTTCTGTCAGCTTGCTTTGAGGAAAGATGCAACCTCAGTGTGATTTTGGACTCTGCCCAAGGAAAATCAGTACAGTGGAATTCACTTCCAATGTTTACTTTTTATGTTTAGGTCCTCAGCCTTAGCTGATGCTCTCCTCTCACAAGCCCACAAGATCTATGAGGGATACATTGAAGTTTATTATGTAACAGCTCTGGATATTCAGAGGGTTTTAAGCAGAAACTGTAAGCTGACCCAACTCAGACACTCCAACCCTATGAGCAATTGTATTCATTGATCTAATCGCCTTATTTTGTGTTTCATCTCTCAGACTGGTGTGTCTCTCAGAGGAAAAGTCTGCTTGATTCATGTTGAAATTCAGTTTATTTTATCAGATTTCTCACTCCATTAGGTAATAAAAGCTGTCGTCTAATATTTAGTCACCCAATAATTTTAGTTACCTCTACCACAGATTAGTACCACAGTACTGTACACAGCATATAGTTAGATATCAATAGCAAAACAGCAATTAAAGTGCAAGATAAAAAAATATATATACAATTAATATAAACAATTTAATATATAGCGACAAGAAAATAATATAAAAGAAATAGCATGCAACTGTAAGGCTGATTTTTGCTATTTGTATATGTTGGGCTGGGGAATGTTTATTGTATTTTTATTAATGTCATCTTATTTTTTATGACTAATACTGTTACTGATATTTTTCTTTTTTCTTTTCTTTTCTTTTCTTTTCTTTTCTTTTCTTTTCTTTTCTTTTCTTTTCTTTTCTTTTCTTTTCTTGTTACTGCTTTTTGAGTTTGTTTGGCTTTGGCAATTTGGTACCATGTTTGCCATTCAAAGGTCTGGGGTCAGTAAGACTTTTTGCTAATATTTTTGGGAGGAAAAAACCGCGGCATTAAAAAAAAAAAAAAAAAAAAAGTAAAAAAAAAAAAAAGTAATATTTTGAAATATTAAAATATAAAATTTTACATTTTAGTATATTTTAAAATGTCATTTATTCCCGTGATGGCAAAGCTGAATTGTCAGCAGTCATTACTGCAGTCTTCAGTGTCATGTGATCCTTTAGAAATCATTCTAAAATGCTGATTTCTGAAGAAACATGTCTTATTATCATCAGTGTTGAAATCAGTTGTGCTGCTTCATATTTTTTGTGGAAACCATGGCAAATTTTTAGGATTCTATTAGAACAGAAAGCTAAAAAGAAAAGCTTTTGGTAGCACTTTATTTTACAGTACGTGTAATACCCTGGTACATACATGGTAAATATCTTGTACCTACAGACAAATGAGTGGTAACACAAGGTAATTACCTGAAGTGTATGTGCATGGTAACAAATAAGAAACACGGCTGTACTTAACATTCGTACATGCATGGTAATTAATTTGTACATGCAGACAAGTGTGGATAAAAGACAAGTGTGCCCGGACATGGTAACTAATTAGATACTTTACTGTACTTACTAATGTATATACATGGTAAAATATGTAGTACTTATGGACAAGTGGGTACAAACAGGCACGTCCTTACAGTATCCGTATATGGTAACTAATAAGACACATTACTATACTTACTAATGGTATATACATGGTATATATGTAGCACCCACGGAAAAATGTGGTATTATATGGTAACAAACAAGACACAATGTACTTGTATATATAGCACGCTTGGTAAGTCCTAACCTTACCTAATAAAAAGAGGACTGTTTTTCAATTGCTTTTGTAGGACTGTTAATGCTAAATTGCTCTCCACAACAGTGCAAAGTTTGAAGAACTGGTAATTCCTGTGTAATGTTTATGTAAAATGGTGCACTTTATTTACTGGTGTATGTACCTATTAGTTAATGTACAGAATAAGTTATGCGGTACTCAAGTTGAGAGATATAAACATGGACTAAGGTACTTACTGAGTAAGTACCATGTGTCTTATTAGTTACCATATACTGACACTCCCTGTAAGTGATCGTTATTACACACACTTGTTTGTACATATTTACCATGTGTATACCATGTACAGTATGTGTCTTGTTTGTTACCACATAATACCACATTTTTCAATAGGTGCTACACATTTACCATGTGCATCTTTAGTATGTACAGTAATGTGTCTTATTAGTTACCATACACCGATACTGTAAGGACGTGCCTGTTTGTACCCTCTTGTCCATAAGTACTACATATTTGCCATGTATATAAATAAGTACAGTAAAGTATCTAATTAGCTGTGGTGTAATATAACCGTCACAATCCCTGTTCCGTCTCCTGTGTTATGCTGTGGACTCTTATTTTGAAGTGGTTCTTTGCCTGGTGTCTATGTCTTCACTTTCTGAGTTTATTTTCTGTTTCTTTAGTCTGCTTGTTTGTTCCCATAGTTACTCGTGTGTGTTCCTATGACAACTGCCAACACCCCCTTGTTATCTTGTTGAGCTTGTTTGTCTGTGTGTACTTAAACAGCTTGGTTTTCACTTGTGGTGCTGGTCATTGTTGATGCTTCCTGTGTTGTTCTCCGGATGTTCTTGGTTCCTGCCTGATGGATTATCTGAGTGTTTTGTATCTTCTAAATTAAAGTTGTGTGTGCAAGTGGATTCTCTCTCTGCCTCATCTCTTCGTAACAATAACGAAGTAATAATACTTCATTACATATACTTCAATACTTTTACTCCACTACATTTCCTAAATAAAATGTATACTTTTACTCCGATACATTTCCCCGAAGCATATTCGTTACTTCAAAATAGTCAGAAGTCAGAAGAACACGGACTGCAGGAAAGCAGGTTTGACGAATCAGTGGTCTGGCGCTTGCAAGTTAAGCCGGGCTCACACTGTACGATTTTTAATAGTCTTTTGCGATTGTTGCTTGTCACACTGTATGAACATGATCCCCATGTCAGACTGTAGGATCTCAGTTGTCTTAATGTCAGACTGTACGACAGTCAAGACGCGACAAAAACGGACGTACTCAAGAAGACTTGTCCGGAGTTTTACGTCATCAATACGTGACCCGCGTTCTCTCGCTATAATGGCAGCTAGCAAACAACAGCAACGTGTAGCGTTAGTTTTATTAATTACATGCCTTGATGTAAAAAAAAAAACCGAAAAAGACGACGTGTGTGGAGCAAGTCATGGCTGGGCAAAAGAGGACTTTATGGACTTCCAGTTCTACAGAGCGAACTTGAGGTAATTTTGTTATTCGAGTTTAAACATCCTGCCCCTTAATAAATAAACTTTAAGTAAACTTTACTTTGTACTTATATTGTTTTTTACAAATAATGAATGGTTTGAAGTTGTCGCGCTAATTGCGTCATCAAGTTCAGTGCTCCTATTGGTTCTTGGTTTGACGGTCGTCGTAGGAGATGTCACACTGCAGGAAAGTGTCTGAAATCTTCTGACACTGCCAGAATTTAATCGGAGGAAAAAATTGATCGCAACGGCCATTAATCGGCTGTCGGTGAACATGTCAAACCAGCGATCTAGACAACCGATTTTAGCCTAGGATTATAGGAATCTTTTAGGATTTTAGGATTTTCAAAATTTGTCTCAGACGAACAAATCGTGGCCAAAATCGCACAGTGTGAGCCGGGCTTTAGAAAAACACCTTTGCTCATGTGCAAAGCAAGCGCACGCACAAAACCGAATGATTTCATTTTCCACTCAAGTCGAGTCTGGGGTGGGCGAGATACAGTATTCAAGATTCAAGATTCAAGATTCAAGAGTTTTATTCGTCACATACACAATTATACAGAGTATAACCAGCAGTGAAATGTAGGTCAGGTCCGCTCCAAGGACAGTGCAATTATATAGAATACAAATATTAAGAAGAAGTACAAACATAAAATAAAATAAAAGAATAAAATAAAATAAGATAAGATAAAATAAGATAAGATAAGATAAAAAAATATAAATATAAATGTGCAGGTCAGTATGTTGTTGACAAATAGTAATGAGAGGAATGTGCAAAAAATAATGTGCAAAAAGTTGTACAGGGTATTTGAATAGCAGCAGTATATCTTCTGCGATAATATGGTAAGTGTTGTTTTAACAATGTGCGATCTGACATTATTATCCACTAGGCTATATCACCAAATCACACACAGAGTGCACGCACGTTGATTTATTAGTCTATTAAAACTAAAAATTCCAGGCATTCTAAAGTGTAGACAACATAAATGCTTCTGTATGCTTTTTATATTTATATAATTTAATATAGTTAACTTAATCTATATCACACAAAGAGTACCGCTTTTCTGCAGATATCAGCATGATAAAAAATGTAATAATTTTATACAAGTTCAGTAAAGAAATATGTGACACCTTTTAGACATAATATTGCTTGTTTTTGCTAATTTTTGCCAACGAAAATAGGTTTGCGTCTCTGAGCAATGGAGGGTGTTTACTTATTGAATAAATCAGCTTTTTGAACGAATTGGTTGATAAAAATGATTCAGTGATTCACTCATTAGCACAGTCAAATGGTTTGTTCCTGAATGAATCAGCTGTGGAATGAATTGGTTGAATCTCAATGACTCACTCATTAACAGTCACTTGCTGCCACCTACTGGCGGTTTTAATGTCACATTTCGACAATTTTTTTTAAAATTATTTCAAATATCATTATTCAACATTTTAAAAACAAAACATTAGACCTTTTTATGCATCTGTAACTGCAGTTTAAATGCATCCATGTCCCCTCAGATACACTAAACTGTGTAAATACATCTAAATGCTATTTCAGATGCAGATTCAAGAAATGTTTTCTTATGTTGGAATGAAAGACACTAAGTACCGGATGAAGTGCTTCTTATTCTTACCCAAAAATACAAAATGGAAAAAAAAAGAGTTAAAACTGAACACAATCTTGCTACTCAAGCTGTGTATGAACATTATATATATATATATATATATATATATATATATATATATATATATATATATATATATATATATATTTGTTTCTTTTCCATTTTTCATTTACTTGACCTTTTACTTTCAATACTTAAGTATGTTTAAGATTAAAAAAACACTTTTCATACTTAAGTACAATAAATATCACATACTTTAAGACTTTTACTCAAGTAATATTCTAAACGATGACTTCAACTTCTACCAGTCATTTTCTGATAAGATATCTGTACTTTTACTTAAGTGTGCCTTTCAGGTACTTTATACACCACTGCTAATTAGTTACCATGTACGGGCACCACCTGCAAGTGACCGTTATTACCCACACTTGTCTGTATGTACAAACTAAGTACAGCCGTGTTTCTTATTTGTTACCATGCACATACGTACATGTTAAGTAAGTACTTTGTGTTACCACTCGTTTGCCTGTAGGTACAAGATATTTACTATGTATGTACCAGGTAAGTACACGTACTGTAAAATAAATTGCTATCCTGTCTCTGCCCCTTTTGTTCATACCACTGAAACTGATATGTAATTCATTCACCATGTCAGCAAGAGTTCCTTGTCCTACATCTAACGGCAAAAATGTGCCATATGAATGTTGATTGTGGTGACGATGGCTCATCGAGTACACTGACGTGATGCAGTGCTCCATACAGAGGAGAACTAATGTGGCAGAACTTATGTTGCTTGTGTCTGAACATGTTACCGCAGCTGTATTTCACCCTGCATAGTCCCACATGCCTTAATACTGGCTACCCATGCAGATTAACCTGATTATGGCTATTCTACGTCCGTGATAATCGTGTATGGTGGGGTAGGAGCATATAACTGCTCTGGGATGATAAACAGAGCCGCAGTCGTTTGACAGCAGGAGCCTATTCGCAGACAATTGGCTGGTGATTGGTGCTACTCAGCATTAGCAGTGAGAAAGCCCTTGAGTATGACAGGCACTAAGAGGACCTGAAAAAACTAACAGTGTGTATTAAAGTCAATATTCATTCTCACTGAGGGCTAATGAAGGGCCGTTTGCCTTTTTTTTCTGAAGCGATCCAATCAAAGTGACTTTGCAGAGGGTCTTTTTCTCTACAATGTCATTCGCACTGCAGATAGAAGGTAAGACTTAGAAGGAGACGTAAATGGCATCACAGTTGAGAGGCTTCTGTTTCTCACTTATACATTTTATCCAACAAAAATAAGAAATATCACGTCGTTATGCATCCAGTCCGCTGCTGCCTGCCCATTCTTAAATATTGTCATCCACCAGCTTTGAGGGTGATTAAACTCTAAGGCTTTTTGAATTCCCGTAGGAGGCTTCAGTGTGGCCGGCTAATCCATCAGACCAGCCTAGATGAGTCGTGTGGATCTGTGCCCTAATCAGAATGAATGATGCTGCAGTGATCAAGGATGCAGGTCAATCTCTTTCCAAACTTCATTTACATGAAATGTTCCAGCCTCCAGTACGGCATTCAAACGCCTGGCTACAAGCACAGTTTACCAAATATCTTGCGCCCTTGAGATGTTCTCCCTGTGGATGAAGATGCAGAATTCAGCAGAACGCCCCCTGGATCATTAAAATTTTGGCATTTGATTATGGTACTACACATTAGTGCATGGTTTCTAAAGTGCAAGAAACCACTCTATATATGTAACACAGTCTCATCCCAACTCGTCACATATTGACGCTTGGTTTTTGCGTCGCTTTTTGACGCTCAAGGTACCCCTTTAGCGTCACTTTTCGACGTGAAGGGAAGGTAATTTTTTTAAATAGGAAACACTTAGCGTATATTAATCATTTTTAAATAAATTATGCCAGTACTTGCATCTGCCTCCTATATCTTGCGTTTTCTTCACAGATGGTAGGTTTAGGGGCAGGGGTTGGGTAAGTCACTATTTTGACTGTTTACATTCAAAAATCACACCCCCACATATATGCAATAATGGCAACCTTATTATGACGATAAAATTCCCAATAGCGCATTAGCATATCGACGCCGAAAAGTTACGCTTCCCTTCACGTCGAAAAGTGACACTAAAGGGGTACCTTGAGCGTCAAAAAGCGACGCAAAAACCAAGCGTCAATATGTGACGACTTGGGATGAGACCGGGTTGATATATGAGAATGAAATTACCTAATATCCTAATGATTTTTGGCATAAAAGAAAAATAGGTCATTTTGACCCATACAATGTATTGACAGCTATTGCTTAAGCTTCTGTAAATTTCCTACCGTAAATATATTAAAACTTAATTTTTGATTAGTAATATGCACTGCTAAGAACTTCATTTGGACAACTTTAAAGGCGATTTTCTCAATATTTGGATTTTTTTGCATCCTCAGATTCCACATATTCAAATAGTTGTATCTTGGCAAAATATTGTCCCATCCTAACAAACCATACATCAATGGAAAGCTTATTTATTCATATTTGATCTATGTGCTGTATACCATTGAAAACTCTGGGTGAATGTGATTATTTAGTAAGAATGCATTACAAATATCAAAAGTGTCAGTAAAGTGTTTTATATCATTACAAAAGATTTATATTTAAAATAAATGCTGTTCTTTTGAACATTTGTAGCAGGTTTATCACACAAAAAAAATTGTTTTCAACCAGGATAATAAGAAATGTTTCACCAAATCAGCATAGAATGATTTCTGAAGGATCATGTGACTGTTACGGGGCTGACGAGACGTGAGACATGCGGATCCATATGCAAGGCTTTATTAAAAAACATGGTCAGAAACAGGCAGGGTCAGACATCGGCAAACAGGTATGGCAGAGGCAAGACAGAGCAATCCGTGGAGCAAGCGTGGGTCAACGATCGGCGTACAAAATCCAGACAGGGCAAGGCAGAGAGAATAATCCAAGAACTCGGGCAGGGTCAGACACGGAAAGGAAAACAAGGCAAGGCAAGACTATGAAAACTAGGAACGCTTTGTAAGGTAGCACGCTAACAATACTCGGCGGTGAGCAAGAGCAAGTCCCAGGCTTAAATAGAGTGATGGTGATTGTGAAATGGTGATCAGGTGCGGGCGAAATAGTGAACAGCTGTGCAAGTCGTCAGTGCAATGGATTGTGGGAAATTGAGTCCAGTGTGCTGTGTAGTGTGAAAAGTCCATGTGGTGAACGGGTGACCTCTGGTGGTGAATGAGTGGAAGTGCAAGCCAGGATTCGTGACATAGCCCCCCCCCAAGGAGCGGCTTCCAGATGCTCCTAAACAATCCAGGAGGGCGGTGGCGCGGAGGCGGAGCAGGGGGAGGGACGGAGGGCCAGGTCCTTGAGGACGTGGGAAGACCGGGGATAGAGGCAGAACCGGCAGAGCAGAAAACCAGGGCGGAGCCAGAGAACAGGTCAGGACCGACAGAGCAGAGGCCCACCAGGGCGGAGCAGACGGCACGGGAGCCCACCAGGGCGGAGCAGGCGAGACCAGAGCCCACCAGGGCGGAGCAGATGACCACCAGACCCGAGCATAAGACCACCACGGCGGGGCAGACAAGCACCAGACCCGAGCAGAAGACCACCATGGCAGGGCAGAGGACAACCACAGGGATGCAGACAGGGCAGGAACCCGTGACGGAGACTGGGATCTGGGCAGAATAAGGACAGACAACACCGAGAGAGCAGGGACAGACAACACTGAGAGAGTCCTTGTTGCAGGGCAGGACGGGACCAGATTCCATCTGGGCGGAGCAGGAGACCCCCAGAGCCAGACAGCTGACCACCACGGCAGAGTAGACGGAGCCGGAGCCCACCAGTGTGGCGTAGACTGGGCATAGTATCTCCACGGTAAAGCGGACTGGTCAGGAAGCCATGGCAGGATCAGGGATCTGGGGAGAACAGAGACAGACACCACAGGGAGAACAGAGACAGACAACACAGAGAGAGTCCCCATGGTCACAGGAGCCGTGACCGGCCAGGTCGAAGTTTCACAGACGGCCTCCATGGCCGTGATTGGCCAGAACGAGGATTCACAGACGGCCTCCTTGGCCGTGACAGGGCAGGGCGTGAGTTCACAGACGGCCTCTTTGGCCGTGACAGGACAGGGCGTGAGTTCACAGACGGCCTCTTTGGCCGTGACAGGACAGGGCGTGAGTTCACAGGCGGCCTCTTTGGCCGTGACAGGACAGGGCGTGAGTTCACAGGCGGCCTCTTTGGGGCGCTCTGGAGGAGCGGGCACTTGAGGGCGCTCTGGAGGAGCGGGCACTTGAGGGCGCTCTGGAGGAGCGGGCACTTGAGGGCGCTCTTGCAGCGCGGACACTTGAGGCTCGGGAACGGCACTCCTGGCCGTGACAGGGCAGACAGTGAGTTCAGGGACGGCCTCCGTGGCCGTGACAAGGCAGACAGTGAGTACAGAAACGGCCTCCGTGGCCGTGACAGGGCAGACAGGGAGTTCAGGAACGACCTCCATGGCCGTGACAGGGCAGACCATGAGGTCAGGAGTAGGTGCCACCACTTCAAGAGGTTCTGCAGCGGAAGCCGCCACCTCTGGAGGCACTGGAGCACACTCGTGGACAGGAGAGGCCTCAGGAGCACAGTGTGCAGCCCACACACTCAAAATGGCAACCGCCATAACGGGAAGCACTGAGATCAGGGGAACAGTCTCTGTAACAGCCAAGGTTGAGGCCCTGGGAATGCCAGCTACTCGCACCGACATCAGTGGTGGGTCCATCACACTGGATATCATAACTCGAAGGACTGACCTTGAATCTGTGGTAACAGCCTCTGGCAGTTCGGCGGAGGCGTGAAGAGACTCTGGCTGAAGAGCTGAGGCGTGACGTGACTCTGGCTGGAGCACTGAGACGTGCTGTGACTCTGGCTTGGCTGGCTTGACGTGAGCAGACTCTGGCTTGACGTGAGCAGACTCTGGCTTGACGTGAGCAGACTCTGGCTTGACGTGAGCAGACTCTGGCTTGACGTGAGCAGACTCTGGCTTGACGTGAGCAGACTCTGGCTTGACGTGAGCAGACTCTGGCTTGACGTGAGCAGACTCTGGCTTGGCAGGCATGACGTGAGCAGACTCTGGCTTGGCGGCGACGACGTGAAGGGGTGCTGTTGCTGCCGCCATTTTGTGAGTGAGTGAGGTGTCGCGTTCCTTCGCGACACCCACAGTAAAAGAGGAGCCCACACACAGTAAAGCATAGTCCAGAAATTGACTGAGAGATGAGCGGGGACCCTCGCGGATTAACCTTGACCGGAGCGGCTGATTAATGCCCTCGCAAAAAAAATCTATAAGTGCATAGTCCGGCAGATCTGAAAAATAGGCGAGGTCTAAGTACTCCTGAATATAATCCTCGAGCGGTCGCGAGCCCTGCTCGAGGGTTAATAACAGTCGTGCACAGTCCATACCTGGCCAATATCCTCTTGAAAAGCCGCTGGATCCTTGTAGGGCCGAGTATTCTGTTACGGGGCTGACGAGACGTGAGACATGCGGATCCATATGCAAGGCTTTATTAAAAAACATGGTCAGAAACAGGCAGGGTCAGACATCGGCAAACAGGTATGGCAGAGGCAAGACAGAGCAATCCGTGGAGCAAGCGTGGGTCAACGATCGGCGTACAAAATCCAGACAGGGCAAGGCAGAGAGAATAATCCAAGAACTCGGGCAGGGTCAGACACGGAAAGGAAAACAAGGCAAGGCAAGACTATGAAAACTAGGAACGCTTTGTAAGGTAGCACGCTAACAATACTCGGCGGTGAGCAAGAGCAAGTCCCAGGCTTAAATAGAGTGATGGTGATTGTGAAATGGTGATCAGGTGCGGGCGAAATAGTGAACAGCTGTGCAAGTCGTCAGTGCAATGGATTGTGGGAAATTGAGTCCAGTGTGCTGTGTAGTGTGAAAAGTCCATGTGGTGAACGGGTGACCTCTGGTGGTGAATGAGTGGAAGTGCAAGCCAGGATTCGTGACAGTGACATTGAAGACTGGGATAGTGGCTGCTTTGCATTTACATTAAAATTGTAACATTTCAAATAGTAATTTTTCACAATATTACTGTTTTTAGTGCACCTTTGGTCAAATAAATACAGTCTTGGTGAGTGTATTAGAGACTTCTTGCAAATATATTAATAGAACATTTTATTAAGCACAAACTTTTGAACTGAAAATTACATTTTTAAAAATACTATTGCAGTAAATAACATCACTGTCTCCATCATCAGTACTTTTACACCTGTTACATTAGACCTGATTGATCACTTCTAACTTGAAGTGTTCATATATAACATCATTGCTTGTGGGTGAAGCCTCAACTCAGTGATCACATGTGCCCCAAAGATTTGCAGTAGACCACAGGAAGAGGTCTCTTACCCCAGCTGATTGGTTTTAAACAAAGTAGACGTTGTGCTTGCAGGCTGTGTTTTAATTCCAGGAAACAGAATCAGTAGGAGCTCAGAGTCTGCATAGGACATGAAGTGGTATGACAGTGTTCACATTCTCTTGTGGCTTGCTGACAATATTCTTCACAAAAGAATGGTCCATTTTGTGGTATGGCACTTCACTTTTTTTAACATCTCTTTTGAAGATGCAAGAAGATGTATCGTATAATGACATGCTTTTGATATGAAGTGGCAGCATTTAACAGAAGGAAAGCGAAGAAATCTGGCTGAAGAATGATGACAGAGTATCAAAGCAGATAGAGCACTTAAGACTCAACTCTAACTGAGAGCCTCTTACAGCTCTCATCAGATGAGCCATGATCTAGATATGACATTCCCGCCTGCTGCCCCTCATAAAAGTTTTCTGCCAGCCAACACAAAACTCTGCAACTGTGACACACATCTTGGCGGCGTATCTCCAAAGATAATTGAAAGAGTTTACGAGGTTCGAAAACTAGTCTTGCTCTGGCAGTGTAGAGAACTCATTTTCTGAGTGGCAATTTACAGTTGATTTGCGGACATTTAAGAAAGGCATAGAGGGTCTGTCTTAGGCCTCAGGCTGCACAACTTTAGGATGTCTGTCCTAATCTGCAGATTGAGGTTCTGATAGCTCTATGTGTGTCTGATTGCTCACGGTTTCCCTGAGGGAAGCTGCCCTCCCCCAAGTTACGTCCCCCTTCTCTTGATTGGCTAGTTTTTCTTTTCCTCCGTCGCTGTTCAAGCACCCTATTTTGATCATAACAATTGACTGAGAAGAAAAAAAAATAGAAGGTAATCACAAGGCAAAAACTGGTAGCTGTTCCTTTTTGCCTCAAGTAAACCTGTGAAATTTAAGTATGTGTTAATGGTCTGCTATTTTTAAAGCAAATGCAAGAATTTGAACTTCTCCCAGCTCTGTGCTGTGTTCTTGTGAGATGTGAAATGGGCAAATGTAGCTGTAGCCTTAATAACAGGCACCGAGAGCAGCTCTGGGACTGTTTTGGTTTTGGTAAATATATCAAATATATTTAATGTAAAAATAAATAAATAAAAACAGTCAATAACTTTAAAACATTTCCAGAGATGTATAATATCTTATTTATTCATCAAAAGGACGCAAATGTATGCAGTAAGATTGCCAGCTGCACATTGGAAAACAGATAATTCTGTCAATAACAGCGTATTGTTTCAGCTTTAGAGTGAAGAAAAAATGTGAATATACATACATATATAAAACACTATTGAATATGAGAAAGAGCTACTTTTCAGGAGCCAATACTCCAGGCCTCACTGCCATAATGTTATGTTAGAAAACATGAAAAGGCCAACCACTGTGAATGATCTTCAGCATTACGCAGCTCTGAATGGAGTCAAGGTGCACCACTCAATCACATAATGAATTCTGTAGAACGCTGACCTGTATATAGGAAAGTGGCACAAAAGGCACCATTACAGGCACGTCTGAAGATTGTCAAAAAGCATAATAGAGACTCCATTGCAAAGTGTAAAAAGATTTCATGGTTAGATCACACCAAGATAGAGCTTTCCAGCCAAAATTCAAAGCCATGCATGTGGTGCTAATATAACACTGCCCACACCTCCAAAAAGCACCATACCTTCAGAGAAGTGTGCTGGTGGGGGTGCATCATGCTGTGAGACTGATTTTTATCAGCAGGACTGGGCATCTTGTTAAACTAAAGAGAACAATAGATGGTGCAAAATGCAGAAAAACAGATACGTATTTCAGCCTGCTAAAATTCATGAGAGCATTTTTCAGCATGACGAAAAAAGGCAAAATTAACAGTGGAGTGGCTAAAGAACAAAAAAATTCAATGATGAAATGGGCCAGTCAAAGCCTTGATCTCACTCCAATTGAGAATCTGTCAGGCTACTTGAAAATTGTAGAGCACAAGCATCATCCAAACAATTTGAACAAGCAAATCTGGCCGTAAGAAAGGCTGAAATAGCACTTGAACTGTGCGCACACCGCTGTCAACTGCTGCAAAAGTATTTTTAAATGTGCTTTTTATAAAATATTAAACAGCAAAGGTCCTTCAAAGTTTTATTTTTTTTTACAATAAACAATGTTGTAATTTATACTTTATATACTGAAGACAAAGCACCATATATAGACAGAAAGCGAGCAAGCAAAGGAGAAAAACAAAGGAGAGGTTTTTATCTATGTGTATATATGACTGTTTTGACAGAATCAACACTTCAAAGCGGAGAATCTCAGTCATCCCAAGGTCAGTTCAAAGCAAATAAAAGGCACACTCAGCAATGTGAAGATATGTGCATGGGACTACAGCATACTACATTAAACATACACAAGCCACAGAGTCAACACTCAACCCAGGACTCAGCTTTAGAGGACAAACCCCCACGAATGTCAATAGACGACTTGAAAACAGCAGTCTGCACGCTGGATGTGCCTGATTGTGAATACAGATCTAAGATGTGCACTTTAAAATTATCGATCAGAACGCCATTAGAAGAGCCCTTAAAGGCTTTGCTTTGCATATCTCTCTTATTATTTTGTTATTATGACCTCGTGTTAAAAACAATATTACGTGGTATTCAATCTCATCCTGAATCCCGGATGTTTTCATAACATTTGCAAATTCTTCGTTTGCCTTTTTCTTGGTTTAAAACAGCCATTGCTTGCATAATTATCCTGGCTGTTTTAATGAGTTTTCCACTGGCTTTAAGCGGTAATTGGATTTTTCTTGGAGCAATCTTGTTAAATGCATAAAATCGTATATTTAATTTAGAGAGGAAATCGATGGCGAAGTGAGTGTCGTTGGCAGCGCTCGTGCCGTTGTGGACATACAACGAGCACTGCTGAAGAGGAGGAGGCAATATATTAACACGCACACTAACATCTCGTTACTGTAATGAAAGCTGTAAATCCAAAGCATGAGCTTTATAAGTGTTTCATGGGAACCGTATAAGCAAGAATCGGGAATGCTGTTGTGTTAGGGAGACTTTATTAATGTTGTTAATTTTCTAAATGGACTGCAATTTTTCACAGAAAGCCTGAAGCCGTCATATTTTAGTCAAACAAGAACGGACATTTCCAATCAATATTGCTGAGCTCTGTCTCTGACATTTGTGTCTGTCAAACTGATTTAAAATCTGTGAGGGCAGTGAGTTGGAAAGCTGAGGTGGTTTGACTCACAGCTGCAAACACCTCACAAGTGCTGCGTGAAGATGACGTGCTGCTAGCTGTGCTCTTTCAGCTCCAAGTTCAACCGAGTGCAGGCACCTTTTAAAAGGGCTCAAGAAATCAAAACAAGTGACGTGAGTTTGCAAAAATGATGACAAATTTTGGGGGGGAACTTGGTCCGCTCGCAACAGGGCCCCCAAAGAACCAGTTGCACCGCCCAAAGCATGTTTTAAAGATTATGGATTGTCGACTAGTCTCTGATCATGTACATGACTTTCTTCCCAAAAAATGCTGTAGGCTACATATTCTGACAGTATTCAGACACTGCTATGGTTCATGGCTGACATAGCTAAAATCCACAGAGTGCAGCAGTCAGGTTCTAGAAGTAAAAATCCCATTCATTTTATCAACAGGAGAATTGATTTTTGAAAGTTAACTTAAATCATTAAAAACAGACCTACTGTGAGCTACAAGATGGTTAATCGATGTGTGTGGAAGCCATCAGTCCACATTATTTCAACTTATTTTTTAAATAGTCATTCAGCAGAGAAATTCCTGGTGAAATACTACATTACCCAAGACATCTCCATTAATCAGACAACTGCAAAAAAGAAATCACACCATAAGAACACTTTAGCACCAACAAGCACCGCAAATGATGAAGATTTTCCCCACACCCTCAAAATACATTCTTATTTTACATAATAAACATAAAATATATTGTTTTCTATATACAATCAGCATGTTCAACAGTTTTATTTCGCCATTGTTTTTAATTTGATTTAGTCATTCACAGCGCTTTATGGGGTTGTAGTATTTCCTTCCCTCATTAAAACCACCTTGGACAGACTTGTCTTTTTGTTCAAACCAAAGTTTGCAATGTTGTTATTAACCTTCTAGCTGTTTTTAGTTCATGTCATATGACTCTTAAACACTTTTTTAAAATCCCTATGGGAAAAATACTTCCATGTCTGGCAATATCCCTCACTAAAACTTCCTGTTTCATATAAAAAACATCACTGTGCTCGTCAAGACATCTAATGGTATAAGTGCTATTTCAAAACTACTTATTAAATCATGCTAATCAACTAAAGTAAGGACTACTTCTATGGTGTTAAACTTATTTTATAAGTCATATTAATTCCAAGTAATCATTATCACACTTTTAAATCACTCAGCAACTGAGCAGCTGAAATGACCTCGCGCTGTACTCTCATTGAAATAATATTATTTTATAAAAAATTATACATACAAATTGAAGAGGTTTCCTTTACAAACATGAGCATGTCCCTCTGCACACAGTCTTTGAGAAGAAGCTGTTGAATATCAGGGCATTGATTGTCTGCCACAATAAAGATAAGCCTTCTCCTCTGTTCCGACAGGACAGACCACTTAGACATCCAGGCATTCACTCTCAGCCTGACACAGAGTTCACATTACTTAATGAAAAATATATATGAAGCCATTAACAAAAGACATAACTCAATGTGAAGTAAATAAAAAAGAAACAGAGGACAAGATGAGCAGGCTTTCTATTCAGAGCTGTTCTTATAATTTTTCTGAATAAATTATGAATGTCTGCTTGAGAACTCGAAACAGTGAATGAATGATTTTTCTTTTCAGTATGTTTTATTAAGCTCCATTGCGTTTGCCAGCCACTTGTAACAAGCCCAGAATTCCTCTCATGTGCCTTGTGAGATCATTTCCAAATAATGACTGTAATCCTGAATCAAACAGCGTCCAGTTCGGAAAAGTAAACAGAATCAAAGTCATGAAAAGAAAAGAAAAAGGCGACACTGATTTTCAGACCCTTTGATATATGTGTTATAGAGTCTCATGTCTGTAAAGAGAACAATGATGGGGTGACCCTATCTTCCTTTGTTTGCATTATCTGCTCGCTGCAGTGACTTGCTTAATTAAAACTGTATTTATTATTACTTAGTGCCAAGTCAAACGAGATTTCAATTGCCCTTTTAGTTTTCATTTAGCGAGCCAGTTAACAAATAATTACATTTGCTTTCTGATAGCAGCTTCCCTCTAATGATCACAGACAGTATTCTCAGCCTTTATTACCCTTAGTCAGATAAATAATCAAAATGGCAAGTTATCGTTTGCGTTGAAAGCCAAATCTATTATCGACGGCATAAAATGATCACTTTATAATCATCTGGACTGGACATAAGACAATATATCCTATTGAATTCAAATCAATTTTATATCTCCGGATTTGACAGGCACAACAACAGTTGATACTGAGCATATGAACAAAGTGACAAATTGAAAGCATGTATTGTTTGGACACTGAGATTCAATCACCAAATGCTTATGCCATCTGAAAAACAGTTTACACCATCTATCCGATAGCCAGAATTTGTTGGGGAAGAAATCAAAATGGAACATGTTTCAACTCAGACAAGATCACAGCTATCTCACACTGCGATCGTCGAGGCCAGGCTGCAACAGGCATTCGTGGAAAAACTGCCATCTTAACACGTCAAGCTGTGTTCGAGTCAGCGAGACTAGGCTCAGTTTGAACGCGCTCATTGGAGGGATCTAACTAGCCTGGGCGAGACAATTTATAGGCTAAGCTTCATGTCTGACCGTGTTGTCACACACCCAGTCTTCCCGCTTTTAGACGCTCGATCGTATTTCTGGATGTATGCTTGCGTTCACTAACTGAATCATCAATCTCCTCTCTCTGAGGCTAATTTAGCCGAGGCCTTTTAAATGCTCTGACAAGCCTTGTGTCATTCATCAAACTCAAGGCTCCGTTGGCTCCCTCGTCTAGCCTTGATTACACATCATGTCTGTGTGCAAACCACCCTGTTCCACAAACAAAAGCAGCCAATTTAGCAGTGAGATCTCCACATCAAAATATGCACCACCGTATGGCTGTCCGAATGAATAAATGAATGAATGAATGAACGGAAATGGCCACACTGTGTGCTCCAATTTGTGTGCTTTATTACAAAAATCTGTACAAAATGTCTTCCCAGCTTTAGGACTGAGCATGTGTTACTGTCATTTCATATCATTACAATTCAAAATCATGATAATAACCTGTCGGACAACAGCTAAACATTGAATATACTGTAGTAGTAGTAGTAAGGTCTGTGTTGTCCGTATGTTATACACCATTTGACACGTCGTCAGATATTATTTAGGATAATGTCTTTACATTCTTTTTTCCCTTACAGTTTGCCACTCATATCGACAACAGGCCTGCTTTAAAACAAACAGCTTTCACAAGATATTCAGCAAGAACCACTGCAGAAAAAAAAAAAAAAAAAAAAACTGTACACTGGACAGCATAGAGCACTACAAAAACATTTTGCCGCTTTGAGTTTTTCCACTGAGACTGAGGTTTTCGGGAAAGGAAAAGGCTTAATACAAAAGACTCCCCTTCAAACGCTCGCTGTCATAAGGGTTCTCTCTACAAACTTACAAAATAACATCTCAAAATAACTCAGGTTGACAGCCGCAACTGAAAGGCAAGTACTATACATTTTCAATGATTAAATCCACTCCGGCCTGTCCTGCTCGATACATCAAAATCTATTCACTACGAGTTTGACTTGAATTTTAGACGGCATAACTGCAGGATACTTCAGAGGTTGTGATAGTGATGCGCCTCGACCCAAATTTTGGCATGGAACTAAGGCCTGATAACAGACGTGAAGCTATGCGTAAAGGATATTTTACAAAGCAACAGTTGCGGTTCCTCACTAGGCAATGCGTTCGAAAGGATAGCGGTTGCTGAATTCATATTGATTTTTTTCAAAGAACCTATGAGTCATAGAAACATTTGATAGAACAGAAACATTGATCTTTCGAGCATCGCTGCTGTATGGCTAGCTGGATGGCACTGTTCTCATTTATAACCATGGGGAGAGCACTTCAAATGTCTCTTCGAAACAATTGGTATTCCTGGACCAGCTCACATGGCCCTGCGGTCCACTGTTTATTAATCTCTTGGGCCTGAAGATCACTCTTTGGGTGCTTGCAACCACACCCCGAGTACAGTCTTGGCATCTAACTGCAATTTAAATAGAAGTGCTTCCGACTCGAATCTCAACCATCTATTGGTTATCAAAACCTCTGCTCTCTGCAGATATAACTCCCCCCTGCACAATGAATGTTCCCCTTTTTTGCTCCCCTCTTCTGTCAAGAATCAATGACTCAGTGGTATTCTCTTGATCATTGTTCATTTCCATTATGCCCTTGATTGAGCAGACCTTGGCAGGAATTTTAATCCCGGCTAGGAGGAGAATATATTGCTGCTGTCGACATGGCCGTACAGGTCAGCTAGCTTCCTGAAGCGAGGTCCCCAGTCACTCAGATAGTCATAGTTCTGCTCCGAGTCTGTGCTCAGGGAGTCTAGTGAGCTGAGGGATTCGGCCACCGAGCCGCTGCCCTCAAAAGCGTATGTCTGCAGGGAGTCGTAGGGAGGTGCTGAAGGATCGACGTCGGCGTCCTTCAGGCGGTCCCATATAAACTCCCGGAAGATCCCGTTGTCTGGGGTGATTTTGTAAGGGGGAGGGCGGGAGCAATAAAGGGTGGGCACCTCCGGGGTGACGTCTCGACGGGCTTTGCTGTCTCTCACTACGTTGAGGTTTCGCAACGCTACCATGTCGAAGGCCTCTGTGTCTTCCTCGCCTCCACCTTCATCGTCATAGCGCACAATGTTCTCCCGCACGTCTCGGTCTTCATCCAAGATCAGAGGCTCCTTCTTCCTCCTCCTCATTGTCACAATCAGCAGCACCAGCACTGCAAAGACAAAAGAATCGCATGCTGTTAGTAAGCAAACCAGAGCTATCACCAGTGACACGACATTAGCATTACACTATTGTTCAAAAGTTTTTTGTTTGAAGAAATTAATCATTTTGACAATGTAGAGCGCTTTGAGTGCTTAGAAAAGCAGAAAAGCGCTATATAAATGTAATGAATTATTATTATTATTATTTTATTAAGTAAGGATTCGTCAAAAGACATTTAGGCTATAATGTAAAAAAAAACAAAAAAACATTTATATTTCAAATAAAAATGCTGTTCCTTTGAACTTTCTATTCATCAATATATCCTGGAAATAAATATCATGATTTCCACAAGAATATTAACCAGCGCAGCAGTTTTCAACACTGAAAATAATAAGAAATGTTTCTCGAACACTAAATCAGCATATCACAATTATTTCTGCTGAAAATCAATTATATGCAGTAATTTACATATATTCATATACATATATTTTATATCATAAATATATTTAATTATATAATATATCAAAATTGAAAACAGCTAATTTAACTTGTAATAATATTTCATAATACAGCCTTTCTGAGTAGAAAGCTGACCCCAATCATTTGAACGGCAATGTACATATCACCTTACATATGCATAGCCTACTATTTACTGTATACACTTTTTTTTATAATAGTATATATAGTAAAATAATGTGTGTGTGTGTCTACCATTATATTATATGCTTTATAATAACATATATAATAATAATTGCCTATAGTACAATTACTAATAGTATCAAAATAGTTTGATTTTATTATTAGTATTATATAAATTTATATACACACTGTAACTGTCTGATTTTTAAAAGTTGTATATAAAACAGATTATTTTATTGATATTTTCAAATAGTATTTTACAAAAAAAAATACTATTTTAGTTTTGCTTCAAAATTTCATCTTTAATTCAGTGTGTTACTTGCCTATTTATTTTTTCTTTTTAATAATAGAGACAGTAAGAATGGATATTGGATAGATGAGCTGGTATGTGGAATTACTAGTCAGATTTGAACTTGTCACAGAGAAAAAGAAAAAAAAAAAAGAATTCAAGGCCACATCTCTGACAGTGCATTTATTCCTAGTTCTATTGGTTTCCACCAGACTATCGGGGTGCAAAAAGCTGCACAGTGCCGTTTACACCTCGTGCAAATAGTCATTACGATTAAACAATTTGCTAGCAATATGAACAAAAAACCCTTTTATATGGGAGTAGAGTGTTTAATAAATTGCTTCATTACAGATTCATGCCATGCATTACAGCGTAAACAACAATTCCATGAAATATCAGGCATCAGGTAAGATTTAGAGGCACCAAAGCTTTAAAACACACACACCTCTCAAGCAGTCCATTTACCCTCCATTCAAGATAAGCAAAGACATAAAAGGTGTAGAATCAGATAGCACCCGACCATGACCGTATCTCAACAATATTTATGACACCGTCCCAAAATATTACTTTCTCATTGTTTTACACTCTATAGAACGATCGTGCCTCAAGGCCTGACACTTTAAGCTACAACATGTAAAATAAGCTGAATTATCTCTACAGTTCAATTAGGGCAGATCTGGTACATTAGTTTCATCAATAAGTTCATCAGATTGGGTTGTAGTGATTTTAATAACGCTCCTGACAAATCCCGAGCAGGAGGTGTTTCATCATGGGAGGTGCTCCTGGGAGCAGGAGGTGTTAAAGGAGTTACAGTCTGATCTAATCTCATCCTGCATGTTTGTTTACAACGGTTATTAACTGTACAAACCCTTATCCGCACACAAAACACATGCATGGCTGAGAATTAAATGCACGCTAGCACTTTTGTCTTCTCAATTTTAGCTCTGTCATGTGTGAACATAAGCAAACAGACAGAGATGAACACATAGATGCATGAAGAGCGAGATTTAGAGCAGGATGTGCGCTGTAAATATAGGGCTTTAATGGCCACTTGCTTCCTTCCCGCTCATACACAAGCTGCTTATTCGGAAAAGGCCAGCATTAAATCCTTTTAATGAGTGCGGCATATGCCTACTGTACGTGTAAAGTAAGACTGGATTATATGTCAGTCAGAAAATATCACCCTGCCCTGAAAGCATAGACCCCGTATACAAGCACATCCAAACTATCAACGAGAGGCAAGGCTGCACCGCTGCACAAAAGACGTGTGTCTCAGCAATTCAAACCGGGGATCAAATAATGCACAGAAAAAGATGGCGTGAAAGAGACGGAGAAATTCTGTCAATACAAAAAAAAGAAAAGGGGAAACGCATAGCGAGAAATAACTAACATAAGACACATGCACAAAAAAGTGAAATAAATCAATTTTTTGTGGTGTGTGGAATGCAAAAACCAATCCTCCGTGTTGCCGCTCTAAGACCCATGAATGCGAGGGATCTTACAGTACAGCCACAACACAGTCCTCCCACGAGAGTCTATATCTCTCTCTCTCAATGTAGATAGCGCATATGTGTATTTGGCTGCCAATATCGAGCTTGAGGGGGAGGGAAGGGAGCAGATAAAGTAGGGAGAGAGAAAGAGGAGGTGTAAGTGGGAGCAGGCTGAAGTGAGGGAGAGAAAAATAGAGTGGAGGGAAAAGGGAGGCAAACGTCTAATGATCCATCCTTCAGGCCTGCCACAGCGAGTGTGAAATATGGTGCCAAAGTCTCATACTTCATCCTCAGGCCTAGTGTCGTTTTGCAGGGGCAGACAAGCTGGGCGAGTGGGCTGGCGAGGCAGCGGCTGCACGTGTGCAGTCATAATCACAGTAAACACACACACACACACAGCAAAGCCAATATCGACCTTAAATTCAAGAGCAACAGTCTTACAAGGTGGAAACAAAGAAAACACTATAAAACTGAAGGTAACGAAATAGAAAAATTTAAAATCTGTCATGTCTTTTTTTTACTTCTGTACAACACAAAAGGATATTTTATGCAGAATGTCTAAACTGCTCTTTGCCATAAAATGAAAGTGAAGGGTGACCATGGCTTCAAGGAAAGATATTCAGTAAATAAAAACTAAATTTTAATCTTCTCCTCACATAAAGCTATTGTGTAGGCAGTGTCTAGAAAAACAAGTCACTTGAAATACTTTTATGGTGCTTTTTTGTCCTTTTTTAAGCTTGACAAAAAAGCTTGACACCTTTAACTGAAGTAGTTTCATGGATGCTAAAAGTTCTTCAAACCATAAAATCCATAAAGAACTTTCATATTTAAGAGTGTATGCTGTACCAAATATAGACAATTCTGTATGATCTGACAATAGCAGAGAAATCTTGAAAATATGGAACAAAATATTTGGACCAAAGTTTGAGATATGGCTATCAGAGTAAATTGTTGAGTGAATTTGGTATGAAATTTCTGGAATTTTTCCAGATCTGGGAATCGTTTTTTAGAAATCTTGAATGTGATCATTGGTTTCAGTAAAAAAAAAAAAAAAAAAAAAAAAGGTTGCTTTGGATATGATTTCTAGGGGTGTAACATAGAATATAAAACATGAAATGATGTGCAATAATGAATGCAGTTTTCATAATATACTATAATCTACTTGATACTGAAATTTTGTATTATGTTTTATAACTTTTTTGATATATTATTTGTGTCAGTATTATTGTTTGTTTAACTGGCATTTTTGGGTGAACTATCCATTAATAATGTTCACATGCATATCCTATATTTATGCAGTTGTGTGAATATTTTCTAGGACAAAAACAAAGCATGATTTCAACATGAAAAGATTTCTCTTTTAAACTCAAAACAGCTCAGTTTAAAGCAAAAACTTCTATTTTGCTGAAATCTAATTCTGTACAAAGCCTTGTTTATTCGAAAAAACCTTATTTACCCCTAAAAGGTGCATATTAGAACCTTTGAGTAGTAATATGTACCCTCAGGGTACTACTATGGACTTTTTAGGGTAAATAAGGTAGAGTATGAAGAAGTCTCTCTAAGTGCACTGCTCCAGTGATGAGCTGTTGTATCCCTAAAGGGAAACATTTTTTTTTTTCTGAAGATTTGATTTTTTTAAGCCACTGTTATGTGATTACAAGGACTTATATAGATCTAATGCAGTCTTAGGTCTTAACTGTTACAAACTGCGCCCACTTTAAGGCTTGATTTACCCTCTCCGCAGTTTTGACACAAGATGGATGTTCATCGGGAGCAGCAGATCAATTTAACATTATCCTCAATTTGCAGTAATTGGATTGAGAAAACAATCCGTCATCCAGAATCAATTAAACAACAAGTGGGATATTTTGTGGGTGCCTCGTTCTCATCGACCTCTTAAAATTGAGGCAGCGACTACTAGATTATGCACTGCCCTTCATTCTCTCTTTCGCTCCCTCCCTCTCTTTCTCTCGCTCTCATGCGTTCCCTTCACATATCTCAACTACTGCCAATAGCCCAGGGCAGTGAAGACTAATCAAGATATACTGGCGATATGCGGATCTATCTGGCTGTTGACATTTATCCCGCTGCCCAACACAAGGTGTTTGTGCTTTATGACACCTGTCTGTCCCTGGGTTTTCACAGTGGTGACATTATCTGCAAAATAAAATATGATTTATTCTGGGTGATGCAAGAGCACACTACATCGCCTTAAGGGCCCTCATAAGTATTACTGACTGCCGTCCACTTGCACTGTCAGAGGCCATAGGGGATGCACGCCTGGAAGACAAGATGCCCTGCAATCGGTCGAGCAGAGATTGAAAAGGTGATGTTACCGTTGCGAGGGTGACCCATGGACATGAATGTATCAGAGTGCCTCGGGCTTACCTGAACTCTCTGTGTTCCTCCACCTAAGCCTGAAATAATGAGCACAAGGTTTCCCTCAGAACAACTAGAGCGACGCAGCGGCTGTCATCGTGTGATATGCACTTCTAAAATCCTTTAGATTACTTTATGCAAACACTGATAAACAGCAATGTGTTTACCACAGCAGTTTGGTTGGATCCCTCCTTTTGAACTTCGTTTTCTTCCTATCAAATATTTTATGTACCATTATCAATGTTTGGACTTGTCAACGCAACTGAGATGTTGTAACGACACTAGGCAAGCATGCAATAGAGAGTTTGTCTGAAAATCTGTCATCATTTATTCAGCCCATGTTGTTCTAATTGTATACGAGATTCTTTTTTTTCTCCTTGGGATTCTCGAATAATTATTTATAACAGAACAAGAAAGTGTATGAAAGTGAATAGTGACCAACTGTCAAGGTAGGATTTTCAATGGTTTCTTCACACACAGCTATCATGTGGCTTCAGTTTCAAATGGACATTAAAGGTTCTTCACGAAACCACTGATGCCAACTAAGAACCTTTATTTTTAAAAGTGTATATGCAGCATGAACATTCTTTCAAACATCTTTTATGTTCAATGAAAGAAAAATAGTCATGCGGGTGAAATAACATGAAGCTGAGTAAATAATGATAGTATTTTCATTTCTGGGTGAACAATTCCTTTAATGGAGAAAGTCTTTTGTATGTTGTTAGATAAAAAAAAAACAAAAGACTCAAAGCTGACATGTCCTTGTGTATCATTCATTCCCTGGTATGGTTTTAGTTGTGCGCTGCTTTGATAACTAAAGCAACAGCAGGCAAAAAGCTTGTTGATTCATTACCCCGAAAAAAGATAAAAGGAGAAAAAGAAGATTATTTTTCCCTCCGCAGCTCTCCTCCTCTGAAGCCATCATCCTCCGTCTCCTCCTCCCCTCCACCATGAGTGAGCAGTCCCAAGCCCCTAAGGCCGGACTCTCTTTGCCAAAAATAACTGCATTGCTCAGATCAGGCAGCGCAGTGGTCTAATCCAACTCATGTAGTTTAGGAGGAGAGGGGGGGTAAGGGTGGCAGTGGAGAACCCGACATTCACACGAGACGGCAAACCACAGGAATGAATATTTCACATCAGTTACAGCTGTTAGTTGAGCTCACATTCAGATGATAAACGCTTAAAGACAACGATCAATCAACACAAGGATGGAGTCTGTTACTGTGGCCCACAAGCTGTGCACTTTAGTTTAGATGACATTTCTCACAGGTTCCTGTTGAACCTGAGGAAGGACCACAACGCAAGTATCAATTCTAAAAACACTTCGTAATGAGTTTTTTTGTGTGTGTGTGTGTGTGTGTGTTATCAAGTAAAAACATCCAAAATGCCTTTCAAAAAGACAAAATGTACAAATTAAGAAGCAAAGCCATGCAAGATATTAACGTGTTTTCTTATATTCAGAGAATTTCTCTCGAATGACTGTTTAAAAGTTTGGGGTCAACAAGATTAATCAATACTGTTTTTATTTAGCAAGGACACAGCAATTGATCACAAAAGTAACAGTAAAGACATTTATAATGCTAGTAAAGATTTCTATTTCAGACAAACAGTGTACTTTTGAACTTTTTGAACTGTTTCTTTTTGAAAGAATCCAGAAAAAACAAATCACAGATCACAATAAAAAATAAATAATAATAAAATAAAATAAAAAAAGAAGATGAATAGCAAGAAATTGTGAGAGATTTCTGAAGGATTATGTGACACTGAAGACTGGAGTAATGGCTGCTGATGCTTTGCCATCACTGGAATAAATTATACATTTAAAATTATATTCAAATAGAAAAGGGTTATTTAAAATTGTACTAATATTTAAAATACTACAGTTTTACTGTATTTTTGATCAAATAAATGCAGCCTTGGTGAGTGTCTTTCAGAATCTTACAGATGCCAAAGTTTTAAACTGCAGTATAAATTTTATTTTTTAACCCATTTATTAAGTTGTTTTTCTTCAGTATATTTATGCTGAAAACATGCTCAAAAAGCTACTTGCCAGTGGGGTAAGAAAAATAAAGTCTGAAATCAAATGTTAATGTCTTGTGCAATTTTGCTCCTCTTTTTTTCTTTTCTGGAAAAGAAAATGATTTTTTTTGAAGTGATGTTATATATGGTGCTCCAAGTCATGTGTGAGAACAGCAGAGTTCTTAAGGAACGTGAAGTTGAAACATATTGCACTTGGCTTCACTGTGGTGTATTATTTCAGATCTGCCATTTAGTTGTAACTCTCTATGGAGATAGAAATGAACTAGTTCATACTTAGATGCAATGGCACCAAGAAAGCAGAAAGAGCTTCCTTTGTTACTTATTCGTCATCTGTGCAATCAGGAAAAAAAAAAAAAGAGAGAGAGAGAGAGAGAGAGAGAGAGAGAGAGTAATCAAACAATGGAAGTTACTGAGGCTCGGTTCAAGATGTGTGTGTGTGTGTGTGTGTGCACACAAATTCCCGTCTTGCCACAATAACAGCACTCTTTTTCAAAGAGAGAAACAACATCTGTCAGCAAATAGACTTGTGGTTGTGTCCGTGAACAGATCTCCACACTGCTAGCACAGCCAGAGAGACAACCTATCAATGGTATAATCAAGAAATCAATCAAACCATCAGGACTGCATTCACTCCCTCTGTGCAGTCTTCAGGTCAGCAAATCAACACAAAGACACGCCAGTCAACCAATCAGACCAAGTGAATGGTACATATTGGGTAGAGGTCACTCATCAAACAATCAGCTAATAAAGCTCCAAATAATAAGTAATCATACAGACCAGCAGCCTCCCTGGAGAGGGTAAACAAGTCAATTGTGGCCAAGCAGACCTCTCGGCGCACGCCGCGTCCCAACTGTTGGATCTGTCGTGCCAACGCTTCTAAGTAACGGCAGCCTGACTGTGTGCTAAATGTCAGTACGGGGGAGGTGGAAATGCAATAAAGTTCTTCAAAAATGGTTTGGAAAACAATAATAAATATTGGCTAGATATGCTTTGATTGCATGCTGCATTCAGAAAGCATAGTAGGCTAGCTTTGTCTTAAAGACAACATGAAATCAAAATCAACCCTATATGCTTTATTAATAAATGTCCCTGGTCCTGCTGTGCATGATTTATCACATTATTTTAAAGAATAAAAATAAATAAATCAAAATACACTACTGTTCAAAGGTTTGGGGTCTTTTTTTGTTTGTTTTGAAAGAAATCTCTGCATTGAGGATGGCAAAGTTGAATTTTCAGGAGCCATTACTACATTACATTACAGTTTTCAGCATCACATGATCCTTCAGAAATCATTGAAATATGCTGATTAATATGTTCTGTGTTAAAATCCGTTTTATTTTAAATAGAAATCTTCTTTTGTAAGGATTTAAAAGTCTTTACTGCCATTTTGGATCAATTTAATGCATACTTACTGAACAAAAGTAAAAAAAATAAAAATTACTGACTCCAAACATTTGAACAGTAGAGCATTTTGAAAAAGTATTTTCATTATGTTTATCAAAATGCCCTTGAAACAATTTTCTTTTCTTCACTCAAATCAAACCCTGATGAACACATCAAGTCCCTGCATCCTTTCTGGCTGAATATTCCGTTTTTACTCTAAAATAATTCACATTACAAAAGCTAAATGCTGTTTTATAAAAAGCAATTTGCATGTTGATTTGTTCATCTTGACCAGCAGGACAAAGCAACACTGGTTCAACCAATGGTGTGATTCTGAGGTTGGGCTATCTATTTTTTTTTTTTTTTCACATACTATGGAAGTCAATGTCTACCATCAACTGTTTGGTTGCATTATCCAAAATATCTTCTTTTGTGTTCAGCAGAGGAAAGAAACTCATACAGATTTGGAACAACATGAGGGTGAATAAATGATGACAGAATTTTTATTTTTGGGTGAACTATCCCTTTCAACCATTGCTTCAAAAGGGTTAAATGTATTTCCTACCAAGTAAAGTGATGATGCAGGCCAGGATGGCGACGAGAGCTCCAGTGCTGAGTCCAGCTGACAGCGTGAAGGCCTCTGTGCCACATGACTGGGGCGTCCCATCAGGGTCACAGTCACACACTCTAATAGACAGTGTGTTAGTGCTGCTGAGAGCAGGGGTCCCGCTGTCCACTATCAACACTGGCAGTCGATACATAGACTGTTCCCTCCTCTGAAAACCACCCCTCTTAGTTAGAATAGAAGCTGTATTGTCTGCATAGAGAAAGAGAAAGATATCATGTGAAAAGTGAAAAAATGACTCATACGAATAGATCAAGTATTTTTGAATAAGAACTGAGTTTCAAGGATTCGCTATAAACTGTCTCAATGATATCACGTACCTTTATTGTCTCGGAGGGTGAAGTTCATGTTCCCAGCTGTCTCTGCGGTGAGGGAGAAGAAGAAGCGATGCCCGCTGGGTGGTTCATCTTTATCCACTGCACTTATGGTTTCAATGACCTAAGACAGTGTCGAAGAGGGAGTAAAGAAGATGAATACTGCTGTTATTGCCTCGCTCCAGACAAAATAACACTGCAGTCTTGCCATAATAATGAATGTTTGAGATTATAGGTAAACTTCAGTATTTCATGACTGGAATTAATTACTTGATATGTTTATTAATTAGTAAAAAATAATTAAAATTAATAGCATATATCAATATTTGCTCAGAAAATCCCCAAAAGTAAGATTATTTAAGACATTACAGGTTGAAAGACTGAATAAGCCAATTAATTATGATTATTGAATGAAGTCAGTTTTCAAATAAGGAATATTTTATTTCCATTCAATTGAACATACAATGTTCAATTAAATACAACACAAATACAACACAAAGATATTCACAGCTTCTTCAAGTAGCTATATTTACCTGACCTGACCATTACTGCTTTTGTTCATGTAACCCAATGTAATCAAACTGAATCAGTCAAACAAACTAATATTTTTTACTCGCTTTAATTATTTAGATGCTGCTCAATAGTTCTAGACTATTTTTACCATCCACGACAACCCGTTTTGCAATTTTTTATTTATTGGTTTATGTACACATACATTGGACAAACATCTTTGGTGGCTGTGTTGTATCTCGCTGGCTTTTTAGCATCGTCCGCCGTGAGAGACACATTTAAAGAGAGACAATTAAAAAACTTGACCTCAAAAATTGACCTCAAGACGCTAGTGATTTCAATATACACTTTTAAAATTAAAGGTTCAAAAAGGGTGTTTTGCAGTGATGGCACAGAAGAACAATTTTTGGTTCCCCAAAGAACCTTTCATTGAACAGTTCCTAAACATTTTAGAAATCTAAAGAACCTTTTTTGACAATAAAGAACCTTTTCTACATTTGAAAGGTTCCATGTATGTTTAAGGTTCTTTATAGAACCAATTGATGCCAATAAAGAACCTTTATTTTTAAGAGTGTAATAATTAACTAATTTAACATGTTGAACTGATGCTCGCATTTTATGTTTTAACACAGAAAAAAATTCAACCATCAGCCGAATTCAAGGTGGTGAACTTGGAGGAAAAAATACACAATTCACAAGTTTAAATCATGCTGAAAACAACATTAGGAGGATAGACCAAGCCCAGCTATCAGTGTGAGACGACGCTCATTCGGTATCCAGGGATTTAGCAAAGTAGAGGGCCATCCCGGTCTAAATCTGGACTGAAACCCCAAAGCTGGACAAAGTGATGCGCTTTAGAGATGAATATCAGGGTGACCCATCAGGTGGTACACTAAGAAGATTCTCCTGACACACAGTTGTGGCCTAATCTGTGGGCTTTGGCTGGGTTAAATACTGTGTGCACAGCTCTTCCCTTGCAGTCAGCACAAACTCAATCTGCTTGAAAAATCTCCTAAAACCTTACGCACAGGATAAATGCAGCAGAGCGGTGGCTAACAGACACTCCTGTATCATTTCCTCATTTGTCCGAGGAATATGACCTTGTACTCACCAAAAGCTTTTCAGCGCTATAATTGTCCAGTCAGTTATTTTTATTTAACAGCACCCTCCATTTACGCTAAGTGAGTGTTTGGCAATGGGAACTCTGACGGATTTATCATTTATCTGTAAATATTTTTGAAATCGTAAAATGTTGCACTATTAAAAACCTGCATAAATGATAAGCAGACCAGGATGTTCCCTCAGCACCGAGTGCAGATAACAGTAAACTGTGACAAAATTAATTACAGATAGTCCATTATGGTGAATGCAAAGTGTATTGATAAAATCATTGAGGCAATGGGTTCATTTAAAATGAATAAGAACATCTTGCCGAGGCAAAACGTCTTAAACCAAACCTGGGAAATGTGGAAAAGTAAATTGTTTTTAGAATAATAGTGTAAAAACACAAAATGGCTCTTGTGCAGCCAAGAAGCGCATTATATGGAAAAATATGGGTGATTTAAGCTTTTCTGCAATACATGTAAAAATGGCTGGAGGGCAAGGAATGTCTCCTGTGCCACCTGATTTTACAGAGGGGAAAATCTTCACCATAGTGAGACCGCCCGTGGAGAGTTAGCAGTCACGAGCGCTTTAAAACACCAGTCTTTCAGCCTGCCACTGCTGACCATGTCTCTGAGGCATAAAGAAACAAGACAGAATATAGACGACCTTAAAGAGATAAAAAGAAAAAAACCTGGGAAAACACTCACTCCTCATAATCTAATCTGCTAAATCACCTGTATCAAATCACCCGGCTCATTTAGAGACCCCAGCTTCAATTCATATTAAGGTTCTATCAAATTCAAAAAGTCATATTAGGAACAAAAGAGAAACCAAGGGCACAGAGAAAAGAGCTTTGCGCTGGGAAACGAAGGTGAAGACATACGTTTGGTGCCTATGACCCCATTACAGGCACTTGTTGGATGGGGATCTGGGGACCTTTTTCAACAAGCCATCTGTTTTAGACTCGGATGAAATGATGGGGAATATTCCCTCTCCTATCATGTACATTGGGGATGGGTGATTATGATCGCCTAGTCATCCAACAACTGACTTCATCTAGATATTTTAGAGTTTTCAGAATTTTAGAGGCCATTCTTTAAATGCTAAGGAATCATCAACAATAGCGAAGACAAAAATGCAATAAACAATACTGATAATGAAAATGAAATATTAACATTGAACTAACAATGTTTTCAAATAGAAATAATTTGATTAATATGATTTAAATAATCTAGTCAGAAGTAATCAAATCAAACCTTCCATTTAAAAAATGCTAAAGGTGATACATTTATTTATTTATTTTTAGTTTTCATTTTTTAGTGTCTTGCATTTTTATGACATTGTAAGTAAAACAAATTTTTTTAAAAATCCCCAAAAAAAGAAGAAAAAAAGCATATTGAAACCCCATGCATTCTGGTTCTTTGCATTGTGCTAATTGCTTTTTAATGCAAGAACACATGGCTGATTTGTCGACTAGTTATTGATGCAACCCCTTCTTTGAAATGATGTAGTTTTTGCTCTCTCTGTGTGAAAAAAAGTGAAAAAATTTAATTTGCACTCAAAAACTGGTTGCATTTGCTCTCAAAACCTGGCAACAGGTTTTCCACGCAACTATATGCAACGATTCATTCTTCCTCCAGGCAATTCTGAAGAGTTCATTCAAATTCAAGAGCTCCATACAGGCTCTTTCAGAGCGTCTGGCTTCTTGGTGGAGCAGGTGTGAAGCTGTAAATATACAAATGTGCAGATGAACCGTATGAAAACAACGAAGTGGAGATACACCCGTAGATAACAGTGTAACAACAGGCACGAAGGCTGGCTGAAAAAGAGCCTATTTCGCCTCAGACGCAAATAGGCAAACAGCATTTGCGACTATTTTGCAAAGCACTGAAGTGACAAAGAACGTAAAAGTGCCTGTTTGAAAAATCACTGTTTGTTGATGATAGTGTGCCTCACGGCAAACATTCTGTCTGATCAAAATTCTTTGTCTAGCAGCTCCAGAACGCCTCACTCAAAGGCTTTGACTTTCAGATTCGTCCAAAAGCACTCCAGGATTTCTGAGAGCCTCTGTTTTGCAGGTACAACAGTTTAAGAGCCGTTATAAGGACAGACTCATCGTGCTAAGAATCACAAGAGAGATCTGCGCAATCGAGACAGCATTTGACTATCACTACAGCATCGCTCAAGTGCTCCCATGGCTGAAGATATGGAAGTGAACATGAATCACAGGGGAAACTAAATTATTATGAAAACATACAGCCGCTTTCATCTCTATTCAGAGAAAGGGAGACCGCTCTACTGTTCCTCGGAGAGGTCGGGAAAGTAATTTAGCCTCTAATATGAGAGTGAAGTGATGGAAGTCTGGGGTGTCCAAAACACATAGAGAGTGTTCTTAAGGGACTATGATAATGTGTTTCAAGGCTGAGATAGCATTTGTGAAAAGAGCCCACCAGCACCTTTTCACTTAAGCAAAACAAACACGGTTCCCTGTGACTCTGGGACACAGGCAGGACAGGACTAATTGTTATGGCCCAGACAATCATGCCACTACAGGGGATTGTATCTCATGCTCAGTAAACCCTGTAGCCTTGTTCTGTTCTCTCTTTGTTTTGAGAGCTCTTGTGGGAGGGATTATTTTTCTTAAGAAAAAGAAAAACATCCTTCAGTATTCTTTCACTGCTCCCAAAAGAAATGATCAGATCAAGTCAATTTCTGATACACTAATAAAAACAACACTGTAATTGAGTAGGAATTTCAAACACCTCTGCAAATGCTTGACTATTAACTCTACTCTAAACAAACACCGTCTGTCAAAGATCTAATGAAAAAAATACAATTATTAAGTAGGGTTTCTATGGAAGCTTGTTTCTTACTCTGTTTCTGATGTTACAGTTTAAAAGAAATTCATATTGCAAAATATAGTCACAAATACAAGAAATAATCACAATTACATACTGTAAACCTGCAGTCTTGAGACAGTCGCATTTACAAAAAAGTCATAACCAAAAAGTTACTACAGTGACCAGGAGGGGACGTCTTCGGTTCACGTTGTTTTGTTGTGGCCACGACATATTCATTCATGGGAACGTCATATTAACTCGTGGGAACGTCCTATCAAGTTCAAGTTCAAGTTACTATATTATGTCATAGGATCATTTTGTCGAGGTAATGACATCCTTATGTCGTTTCCTCGAGATGCTATGTTGAGGGAACAACATCCATTTCTCGTGGCCACGACTTCTTATGTTGAGGGAACTACATATTTTTTTCTCGTGGCCACAAGTTTAATGTGTAAACAAACCTACGTGATTATCAGAGATGGATAAAACATTTTTATTAACATTAAACATTTAATTTAATATTTATATATTATTATTATTATTAGGCTATATTAACTCGTTAGGGCTATATTTTTTATATTTATTTCATATAAATATAATATTTTATTATTTCCCCTTTCAATTCGTGTATCGCTTTACCTAATTAACATTCTGTATAATTATGTTAGTATTTGCTATCATAGAATTTGCAAATACTGTAAACGCCAATACTTTATAATTGTAATTTAATAAATTAAATATATGTTAAATTCAACTGCATTTCCAATAGGCTATAAATTCCAGTCAGCATAATGGTATGTCAAGCATTTACAGTAGGCTTAGGCTATTTACAAAACTAGTCAGAACATTATGTAAAGAGATCAAAATGAAGGGAAAAACGAATATAAAAATATAATAATAGGCTAATAATAATAATAATATACAAATATTACAGAAAAAGACGATCAGTTAATGGACACACACAGCTAGCAAGATTGTGGGATGGATAAAAGTGTTTTCATGTAGGTTTATTTTATGTAATTTATGTAACATTTATTTATGATAAACTTAATTGGAATGCTGTTTACATCACGTGCAATAGCCTACAGTCCTGTAGCCTATGGTCAATATAATAATTTAATTATGTAATAATTTCTTAATTCAAAATAAAATAAATTAATCCATCTCTGATAATCCTGGGTTGCTATGGTCACGTAGATTTGTTTATGCATTAAACTCGTGGCCACGAGAAATGGATGTTGTTCCCTCAATATAGCATCTCGAGGCATAAGGATGTCATTACCGCGACAAAACGATCTCGTGGCCACGACATAATATGACATTCCCACAAGTTAATATGACGTTCCCGCAAATTAATATCTTGTGGCTACGACATATTATCACAATCCCATGACTTAATATGTCGTGGCCATAAGAAAACTAAGTGAACTGAAGACGTCCCCTCCCGGGCACCGTAAGTTACAGATTACAAGAAATAAATTTGTAGTTGGAAGATATTAAGTCGGAATTACGAGAAATGGTAAGTGAGATATGAAGTCAGAAATTATGAAAATCAGAATAATGAGCAGTAGTCACAACTGTGAGATATGTAGTCGCAATTGTGAGATAAAGTCAGAATTATGGGAAATAGTCACAATTGTGAGATATTTAGTTTGTAATTGTGAGAAAGTTGGAATTATGAAAAATATTCACAACTATGATGAGACATGTAATTGTGAGATAAAATCAGAATTATGAGAAAGTTGCAACTTCGAGATAAAGTTGGAATTACTGTATGACAAATAGTCACAACTGTGTGATATTAAGTCGCAATTGTGAGAAAAAAAAATCAGAATTTTGAGAAATAGTCACAATTGGGACATACAGAGTCACAATAGTGATAACATCTGAAATGTACAAAATACTGTGAGATCTGAAGTTGCAAATTAAGAGAAACAAATGTGCAGTTATGAGATATGAAGTCAGATATAAGACGTGTGAAATATAAGTTGCTATTACAAGACAATATATTCAGAATTAATTTAAATAAATTAGAGTATTAGAACATAAAAATGAATAACAGTGGTAATGCAGCAGATGCTTTCAAAAGGAAAGACACCTCTAGTTGAGTAAAATCAGTCATGTTTTCACCACTGGTGTTGGTCCTCTGACATTACCCAGCGCTTTCAAGATCAATGGTGCATCATGTCACAGAACTTGTCAGTGGCTTTTATCATTCCCATTAGGACTGAACAAAGGTCCAGACTGTTTTCTCCACGCACTCATAGCAAGTGTTTAGTATGTAGCATTCGTAATGCCCTTTATACCACATTCATCTTAGTAATGACGTTCTGACAAACATTGGAATATGAATCAGGGCATGTTGCTGACTTGAAAATGAGGAACCCATTGGTTTGCTTGTGTGTGTGTTCTGCAATTGCCTGCTGAAGGACTTCACATTTGGCTACTTGACACAATGCCACGCTCCCCAACAAACCAATTTCATGCCACAGTCACCTCTGTCTCATTTGCATCAGTGTAAAGCTTTTTCTGCATGAGCGAACAATGTTTTGATCCCCTGATTAGAGTGATCTGCAGCAGAAAGCCACCAGAATCCTGTTGTTATCATTTTGTCCATCTGTGGCTCTCGCTACTCTTTACTGGCTATGGAGCCAGGTCCAGAATCTTTTTAGTTGAGCTTCTGATGAAGGACAGCGAAAGATATTCATATAAACTTATGAAAAAAAAAAAATAATAACTAAAATAAAAAAAAGCAGTATTATAACCTTGGTTCAAGACAACAAGCTGCACACTGCAGTACATAATCTGAAAATTAGATCTATTCTCATTTATTAGGTGCTTTCAACAGTAATACTACACAATTAATTTCATCCAGTATCAGAAATGTTGTGACAAGAATAATTATTTCTGTTTATTGGACTATACAGGTTTGAAATCACATTTGATATGAAAGTCTTTCTGATGAAGAATCAAGAGCCACAATACCTTTCCTGGTCCAACGCTTTCACACAGAAAGGTCTCATACTCTATGGCAAAGACTGGCGCGTTGTCATTAATGTCCATCACTGTGATCAGAGCCACTCCTTTCCCAACCTGCGATGGATCCACTGAAATCACAGAGAAAAAATATGCATGCATGAACAGGCTAATAGATGAAAAAACATGAGGGGACCAACACATTTATTTCAATATGTTTTATTTATTTAAATGTGTTACATCATTTAATAGGTTGCATTTATTTAAATATGTGCCTTGCCATCGTTCCGGCCACTGTTGGCTTGCTCACTGGGAGCATTAAATCATAATTTTCTGTAATTCTGAATTGACAAAAAAAAACTAAAAGTTGATCTGAATCAGTTAAAAATATTTGACATAAACATTACAATGAAGTACATACATTATGTATAATAAAGGTAGAGATCGGGGGACTGAAGCAGTCACAAAAATGAGCTAAGTAGCCGTTTAGCTACACTTGCATTGAGACTGACAGGATTAGATGATCATGCTCTTCCTGAACTTTAGAGCTCAACTTAAATATTCCCATTGATGTTCTTACAAGTGATTGCAAATGTGCTTCTCCTACTGCGGCTGCCTAAACTTTGTTCACTTGGCTCATTTTATCCAGAGAAATAAATCAGAAATCATTTATATCTGACAATTGTTCAGAAGCTGGAGTTACATTAACAAGTTGACCCTTTATATGCATAAAAGGACAGAGCCACAGTGAGGAGTAAATCTTAGAAATTAAAGTCACGACGATTGATGCAATACAGGAAACTGAAGTAGGAATTAGCTGCTGTTTTTTTTGTGTGTGTGTTGCTCACTGTTCCCATGAGTGCCGAGGACCATAAAAAGACTGCGGGAAATTTACTGTTGCAATACAAGCAATAGAGTTTTATGTGACTTTGAATCAAATTTGAGCTGTCAAAATAAACAGGCCGATCGCAGTATCATCCCATTTATCAGCAATCCGGTCCGAAACAGCAGACGTAAGGGCCTTTCTGGTAAGACCCGGGTATAACATAAGCGTTTTAAATGCACATCTGATTTGTGTTTTCGTTCTACTTTTAGCAAATAAGGTGATATTTTCAACCACCAGGCAAGCTGCACTTGGCAATCAACAAATTAACAGACTGCACAGGGGCGTGAGGTTATTTTTGTTGTGTAACTATGCAATGTAGATATTTCAAATGGTATTGGCGCTTAAGCACAAGCCAACAGCAAACACCTGTTGAGGGCATACTGCCTCTAGTCAACCAGAACAGACACAGCTGCTAGTATTCTTTGAGTAGAATGACTGTTGTTTGCTAGTACATTCTGTGCATGCTCACAATGCACTACCAAACCAATTAAGAGCATTTCAGTTGTGTGCTAATCGGCAAAATCTCTATGAAGTTTTGCAAGCTGTCCTGTCATTATGAGCTTTCCATAATTTTGGCAGCGGCGATGATATCTAGGGCATTGAGGAGGACAAAACGCGGTCATGGTCTTCAGCCAAATGAGTTGATGGAGAGCAAAAATAAATCTATTCTGCAGGTGTGAACATGCAGCGGCAGTGGGCTGGAAATATGCTAGCTCATTCGAAGTTGATTTCCATCGAAAACCCAGTGATTTATTGTACGTTCCACACTAGCTTGACTTTTTATGTGGCTAGCAGAATTCAGAACTTAACTGTCTAATCCAAACAGTGCTCTGGTTTACAGAAAACGCATATCCCAACAAAACCGCACTAGTAAATATATGACTCACGCCTCCCAGTATCTTCCGCCCAAGATATATAGAGCCCATCTGCCTCCGTGCCGTACACACCTGCAGGAAACCTGCTGAGTTGCAGGCAGGGAGAGAGAAATGGCATGCGCTTTGAGCTAATTCATCTATTAATTTGACTTTTTAGAGGAGGAGGGATCTACCGTGAATTAAACTCAGGCAGACTGCCATCGCTGGATGAGTATCGTAACTTACTTTACAATGCTCTAAACAATAAAACGGGTGATAAGTTACCTCATCGGTCGATGGCATGGACAGTGGCTGTTAAGCACATTGTCATGGCGGTGACTATAATGTCACAACTGACGCCCCTGGGCACTGGCTCATAATTCGCCATGTTAAGTGCAGTCACAAATGTAATAGCACCGCACTTTTTTTGACCAATGAATTTCTTTGACTTTTCCAAGACCTTGCCAGTCGTTTGTGATTACTAGATAAAGACAAATCATTTTAGAGAGGTCACTGGGCTCATTCCAGGTACTCAGATTTGTCAGGAAGCAATATTGTGGACAAACAGTAAATATGTACTGATATTAAATGTCTGGTCATGGTAATGCAGGTTGCTTTTTTAAATACAGTGCTATGCTAAATAAGACCATTCCTCAATAAACATTTAAATGTATAAGTAATAATTAATGCTGCACAACATATTTTATATTTTTTATTTTAGAGTAATAGTAATCTATTATTACAATATATTTATTTTTTATTTAATAACTGTGTTTAATAGTAATGATTATTTAGATTTATATCGAATGGGTCAAAACAGTGAGAATATGGCTTATGATATACCCCAAGTGGACAAGTTTTATTTTTAAACTCTTTATGTATGTGTGCATGTATTTCTCTTTCTTTCTTTCTTTCTTTCTTTCTTTCTTTCTTTCTTTCTTTCTTTCTTTCTTTCTTTCTTTCTTTCTTTCTTTCTTTCTTTCTTTCTTTCTTTCTTTCTATATATATATATATATATACAGACGTGGTCAGAATTGTTGGCACCCTTGGTAAATATGATTAAAAAAGGCTCTGAAAATAAACCTGCATTATTAATCCTTTTGATCTTTTATAAAAAAAAAATCACAAAAATCTAACCTTTCATTGAACTAAAACAATTGAAAATGGGCGAAAATCTCACTATGAAATAAATGTTTTTCTCAAATACAAGTTGGTCAAAATTATTGGTACCCCTAGAAATTCTTATGAGTAAAATATCTCTGAAGTATGTTCTGGCACACATAGCAACTTTATTCTGAACGTGCCTTTCAAATATGGTTGCCCTTAGAATCTAAAATATCCATTTTCAGAAATTGAGTTTTCCTCCTTTATGATTTGCAGGGCCATTAACACCTTACCTAACATCGCCTAAAGACAAAAGACTTTGAGGCTACCTTTTGGTAGCTAGCAAGCCTCTGTCTCATTCTTACAGACAAATAGAAGAGGACATTTCAATCTTCTCTGCCAAAACCCATTTTAGAGACTGTGGATGCCTCTGACAATGACTGATTGTCAATGAGGGTGAACCTGCAAACTTTGGTTAAGTGCGTCCACATTTATGGATATGGGTTAAAAATGTAACCACATGATGGATATTATTCCCCTCTATCACTCAAGTCAATATGGTTATGGCTGTCTGTGCGAAGACTGCAGGGGATCGAGAGAACAGATGCACTTGAGTGAAGGTCACGGTGAAAATCAGCATCAAAAGTTAGGCGGGAGAGGAAGTTGCAGTTCTGCCCATCGGCTACAATCAGGACAAGACTCGATCAAGCTACACGGATTCTGGAGATGCCAGTGGACAGCGGTCACCTCAGCGGAGCAGCATCTGTTCACAGCCTGGCCAGAGCTCTCGTGCAGATTGAACGCTTATGCTATATGTGCCGTGCAGCAAGATAGACAGACACGTCATGCACGAGGGACACGGTTTGAAATATTGATCACCCAGAGCAGCACTAACTATTAGCCCCAGCAGCCTTGGCATAATGATATTCATTGTGAAATTAAAGGCTCAAATTTTATGAAGGATTTCATCCTAATAGAATTTGAGATTGCAAAAAATTAAATGCTCTTTCAATAAAAGATCCCTCTGAATGGTTCACTTATGAAGGACAAATCAAGCAGTAGCAGTTTCTGTAACTGACAGACCTTGTTGGACAATAAAAAAGGAACACCACAGCACATCTACTGTACATAAATCAGGCCACTTTCACATATCGTATTTTGTGTTTAATTCTTTGTTTCAGCCAAGAAACATAATTATTGTGTAACCTTCACAAATTTTCATAAGACCTTCAAAACCATAAGAGGAACCTAAACAAGTTCAACAATAATGTGAGGTCACTCACAGCTTTCAATAGCCAGGATGGTGATGTTGTGTACAGCATTGGCTTCTCTGTCTAAAGGCTTAGCCGTGCTGATGACTCCTGTTGTTGCCTCGATGTTGAAAAATCGCTCCAAGTCTGTGTTTCTGTCTATTGAATACCTGGGAAAAAAAGTTTTAATGAGTTTCAAGCTTTGACTTTTAAATGAATTCTATAGATATGACCTGAAGTCACAGCCCCAACAGCCATCATTATTTTCAGTGGCTCTTAGGCACAGAACTACTTAATTATGAGCATTTGTCTTTCAGCACAAAACACCTGAGTCCCACAACTCATTTACAGTCAACATTTGCATCCACTCCCACGTAAACAAATAAAAGAATTTAATGCAATAATAATAGCACTAATGAATTGCATATGTATTATCTTAGGCCTGTTTTACATTAACATGCGTGTATGTGATTGGCTTGAAATCAGATAGCATTTCAGATAGCTATTAAATGTGTAATGTAATGTGTAAATATACTCGAGACACACTGTGACGCATTTTCTTTATTCACATGCAACTACTGTATGTGTATAATATTAGGTTCACTACTGTACCAAAGTTTAGGATCAGTATGGTTTCTTTTTTTTTCAACATTGATAATAATAATAATAAGAAGAAATGTTTCCTGTCACATGACACTGAGTAATGATGCTGAAAATTCAGCTTTGACATCAAAATAGAAAACAGTTATTTTAAATTGCAGCAGTATTTCATAATATTACCAGCTTTATTGTATTTTTTATCAAATAAATGTAGCGTTGGTGAGCATAAGAGTCAAAAATATGAAATCTCACCAACCCAAAACATTTAAACAGCAGTGTATGTGAGATTTTTTGCAAGCCATTTTGCACAGATAACTGTGATCAGATTTCTATCCGTATAGTAGATATTAGACTTTAAGGGGAGAATGCAATTCAGTTAAAGTCTGACTAGATATGATCTTGATACCAAAATGGGGTATTATTTTTTTTATTAAGGTTTAAAACTTTAATTAAAAATCCTGTAGTCTTTCTCAAGATTTAATCTTGCCTTCATAAAACCAGTATCACTGCGGTGTAAAGTCATTCCACGAGGCCATGTCCTACCTAATGGGGCTATTGGTGGAGTCTGGGTCCAGAGCAGAGACGGTCCCTATGATGGTTCCCACTTTAGCAGCTTCAGAGACGACCATTTTGCTGAGCGGAGAGGAGAAGATAGGAGGCTCATCTACATTCTCCACAGTCAGCCTCACCATTGCCGTATCACTGAACGGTCCTTGAGACAAGAACCGTGGGTCTATGTTCCTGTTGGATGCCTCAATTTTCAGAGTGTAGCTCGACTTTGTTTCAAAGTCAAGATTCTGAGTTAAAGAGCACAAAAGGAGGGAGGGAGAGTAGAGGAGAAAGTTTAGAAATAGTTCTGAAATTATAAACAAGGGCAGAGAATATGTGGTAAGCATCCAGGCAAGTCATAAACAGGGTTCACATTTGAAATCTAGCTGTGATGTGTGTATGTATATAATGCATCCAAGAACCCTTGATCCACTCCTTTTAGCTCTCATATTTCATTTAAGTATTGTTATCGATTGACAGGACAGAAAAAAACAGTGTCAAAGCAGTACATTGATTTTAAGACAGAGATACATGATGCCGAAAATGTCTTGTGGAATACTTTCTCATATAGTCATTTATCACTCCTGCCTGCTGTAATATGCAGCACATTGAAAACTACCTTCCGAGCCTCCTTCATATCTCTGACAAAACATAACTTCCCTGAGGGTGCAACAAAGCCAAATCCAGCACTTTGTGAACGTTTAGTAGTAGTTTTAAAATGAGAAGTCAGAGTCAGTTTATTGTCAGTTCTATCCTACATAGTTTCCCTGGAAACCACAGTGCAAATATAAAACACTGTACTGTATATAAAATATACAGAGTTCAAAATGTAAGTTTTCAAAACGATTATCTTTGTTTTCATGCTCATTGTATCTTTTTTAGAAAAAGTTTTCTACAAATATCTAATCTAATATATCTGTGTAAATGTTAAGTGGTGTAACCAAGTAAAAGTAATAAAATACTTTCCATATAGCTTGAATACACTTGAGTGCACAAATCTGTTCCAGAAATTCTGAAACGCTGTTTTATTTAACTAAAAAGAATGTTTTTCAAGATATAACAAATATTTATGTTTTTAAATCATTATGTTTTCTTGGGATTTTGGAGTCTACTAATATTTTCCATTTTATTACATTTTGATATTTTAAAACAGAACTGATGCATACTAATGCATATTTTTAAAGAAACAATAATAAATGAATTTGCCAAACTCCAATGTTTTCCCCAAGCATTACAGCCTTGGAGAGCTATACCACCTACCCATTGTTACTTTAAGCCCCACAAAAAACAACACCAAAATGCTTTCGAATTTGGAAATTAACAACATAATTATAATAAAGATAACTGCAAATCATCTAAAATTGATTTGAGCAAATATTACCACATCAACATGACACATTACACTATATAGTAAAAATTAAACATTATGCAGGGGATAGTTGGAAAATCTATTTGGCTTGAAGTTAAAACAGCAAAATGAATACAAAAATGTACAATATGCCTGAAAGAAATTCCTCTGTATGAATTTTCATATCTATAACATATGATACATAAGCATGGGGGATGGGTGGGATTAAGGTGGGTCAAAGAATTTGAGGAGCATGATCGCCTGTGGGAAGAAACTGTTCTCAGGTCCAATAGTTCAGGAGTGTATATACTCCTGAGGCTTCTCCCAGTAGGAAGAGAAGAAGAAAAAGCTGAAGGCCAAAGTATTGTCCTTCATTCTGTTACGGACTTTCTTTAGACACTGCTTCAGGGGAAATAACATGCTGAGCAGTCTGCACTGTAGGGGCTTCGAGGAAGAGCAGTTTACAAACACTGTTGATTTCCTGAAGTCAACAATTATCTCTTTTGTCTTGTTGACATTAAGAGATGGTTGTTGACTCCTCAACATTTTTCTAGGTCTCTCATCTCCTCTCCTGCATGCTATCTCATCATTGTTGTTGATGAGCCCTAGCACTGCGATGTCATCTCTAAAGTTGATGATATGGTTGCCGGGGTGCCTGGCAACCAGGCTGAAAGTCAACAGCTAGAACAATAAAGGGCTGAGGACATGGCCCTGGGGGACACCGGTAGTCAGGATGACAATTTGGTAGGTCTGGTCATGGATCCTGGCTGCCCAAGGTCTGTTTGTCAGGAAATCTGACAAACAGATGTGGTTTATTTCTGAAGAAAAAACCTGCAATATCTGTTATCCAAAAAAAAAAAAGTCCATAAATAATGAATTATAAGATAAGTGTTATTCATGCTGGGCAGTTTTGCCTTTAAGCAAAATGTCAGGAGTCAAGTGTAGGTGGGCTGGAGGTCTTGGGTCATGACCAGCCGCTAACAGCACTTCTTTGCCATGTGTGTGAAAGCAACAGGATGCTAGCCATTAATGTATGTTACTGTTGAGCTCTTCAGCGTTCTTTCACCAGACACAGGCACAGAGTAAATGACTCTGACAGGAACTCAAAGGGGTCTTATATTAGAAATGATCCCAGTGGTTGTTAGCGTCTTCTATACGCATAGCCTGAGATTAACCTCTGACAACATCTAAAGATACATGCTTTTTACATCTAGCACATTTTCTTATTGTGCCACCTTTACAGGCATGAAAAATTTATCGCCTTCACTTATTTCCTGTCATAGCAATGGAGCCAAACGTACATATAAGGTTTGGACTGTCTCTGCCCTACCTTCTGTAGAGTTATAACTCCTTCCTGGGTATCTTTGTCTGGCGCAACCCTGAACACCCCAAGGCCGTCGCCCTCTATAATTCTGTAGTCCATCTCAACATTTGGTCCGATGTCAGAATCCAAGGCTTTTATCTTGGCCACCACCGACGCCACAGGCAGGGATTCAGGCACAGCAAACTGATAGGATTCTGCAAAAGAGGCCCGGCAAACACACACACACACACACGCAGAGGTTATTGATGATGCTATTTCTCTTTTTTCCTTCCTTATCACCCAGCTGTTAGGGCCAGGTCTGAACTAATAATGCATCTCTCTGCTCCGTAGCAGGTAAGACACTCTATAGATATAGCAAGCACGAGGACAGACTAAGCTCTACACACTCCCAGACACATACTGATGCTGATGATGGTATCATGCAGCTAAAAATAGGGACAGAAATAACTATGACAATGATCTAAAAAATCCACAATTATAAAATAAGATGTTCATTTCTATTCAAAAGATCATCTACCTGATAATTACACAGCAACTACAGCGAGCGGTTGATCTCTATAATACAAGATGAGTCGGAGCTATTAAAAATCTCAGATTACTCGCATGCAAATTAAATGGGAAGGCAGCATGCATTAAAGATGGATCGGGTCCACGTTTGTTTTGTAGCCAGTGGAAGAATCATACTCCGTGAAAAACGGGGCGGGTTGTCGTTAACATCCGTCAGCATGACTGTCACCGACGTTGTGCCTGAGAGTCCTCCCATCTGACCAACCATGTCTTTGGCCTGGATTACCAGCAGATATTGGTCCCGTGCTTCTCTATCCATGTTGGGCAGAGCCGTCCTCACAATGCCTGCACAGAAAAAAAGTTGAATTGTTTTCCTAAACGTAGTGTTGATTAAAATGTAAGAAACATGGAGGGTTGTTGATGCATGAGATGTACTGTGTAATGATAACATCCTCCTGGTCTGTAAAAGCTGTGAAAAAGCATCTAGATTACAATATGGATCACTTCCCCTCTGCATTATAGGGAGATGGAGTGTGCATCAATTAAAATAGGATTACCATTTAGTAATCTAAATAGCAAGGACCTTTTCCATATTTGTTAGGCCATATCATAATGGATCTCTCATCGATGAGTCAAATTCACTGAAGCCAGTGCATGACTGTAAATCAATCTCCTCTCCAAGTCATTGTTAGTTTTGGAATTATCATTGCTTGGCACATTCAAGAGTGATTAAATAGTACCTACTTCCCTTTTGCACACAGGAAGCTATGATAAATCCTAATCAATAAGCACTGCTATTTGCTATATCTGGCTTCATTTTCCTAAAATTAGCCGCACACTTTAAAAGAAAAAGGAGAAAAAGTTTAATCAAGGTTTGTAATTTACCCTGTTGATTGAGTCCATATGTGGAAATGACCTCAGTTACAGCTAGAGTGCTGATTACATTAAGGATTTCATTCCCTGTAATCAGGAGGTAATGTACGCCAGTAACTTCATCACAAGTCCCATCAACTTTTTCTGTCTTTAAGTGAGTCAATCAAAACAGCGGTCTCTTGACGTTTGCATGTTTCATTACAGGAATTGGTGGTTGCCACGTCATAGCTTTGAAAAGACTTGTCGCTCAAGTGACAACAGAAAGTGTGTGGTGCTTTTCATTTTTAGAAATGAATCTGAATTAGATATTGTACACTGTTTACCTAAAGAGCTTGATTGGAGAGAATGACTCAAAATCTTGCTGCTATATAAGATTTTAGTGCTTAAATATTTTGCTGCAATGTTATAAACATTTGTAATTTGTGTGTACCTGTCTTTGGTTCCACTGAGAAATAGGGTTGTCCTTCAAGGATGCTGTACACGACTCTGGCACTGTTTCCATATGTGGGGTCATCTGCGTCAGTCGCCTTAACCTCAACTACAGATGTGCCTGGAACAAATTATCCACGCAATTTGGTCAAATGGTACCAGACATGCATTGGCATTGAGCCTCACTTGATTACAGAACTGAAATCTGATGTAGCCTATCAAGAAAACATGAACAGGCTCAAGTAAACCAATAAAGAAACATTAGGATGTACATAAGTAGATGTCTATTGTTCTGTTCCCGCAGATTTTTTGTTTTGTTTTAAAGAAGTCTCTCCAAGGCTGTATTTATGTGATCACAAATTTGGTAAAAACAATAATATGGAAATATTACTACAACTTTAGATAAATATTTTTCATTTTTAATATAGTATATAAAATGTAATTTATTACTGTGATATGCATTAAAAGAAGCCTCTCTTGCCTCCCTGAACAATCTGACACGCTGTCAGTCACAGAAATGAGGCATCTGCCGATGATCGCTAGCATACATGAAGTTCATTAGAGCATTTTGTAAGTAATTACATTTAATAAAAGAGCCACAGTGGCTTCCCTTGTGACAACAACTTTCATTTCCATTGTGCGTCAATTTCCCCAGAAATTACGATTATGTTCTCTTGAACACATGGGATGGAAACGCTGCTTTATCCATAAATTATTTTCATGATTGTTTTTCACATTTTTCGCATAAATTAACAAAGTAATTCAGATAGAAACATATATTGTGTTGGTTTCTGCAGTATTTTGTATTCTTGTGCCTGTCTTGATTACAGAGTATAGAGCTGGTGTTGCCTCAGTTCTCATTAAGCCATGCATCCTTGCAGAAAGCCCAGAAGGACAAAACAAATCTAATCGGAAGCCAAACACACATTTTAAACAATTCTGTATGTGGCCTACACTTGCTTTTCCTTATCTTATATTGGCTTTCTATTGTTTTATAGCTTTTTTAACAGTGATAGAAAGTGGAGCACATAATCTATCGTTAAAAAGTTTTGGAGACAGTAAGATCTTTATTGTTTTTGAAAGAAGCCTCTTATGCTCAGCAAAGCTTATTTGATATCTGACCAAAAAACACAGTAAAACAGTGAAATTTTTAAATATAATTACAATTTCAATTAAGTGTTTTATAGTATAATATATTAAATATAATGTGCAAAGCTGAATTTTCAGTAACCATTACTCGAGACTTCAGTGTCACATTATCCTTCAGAAATCCTTTTAATATGCTGATTTAGTGTTCAAGAACATTTCTAATTATCAAAAATTTTGTGGAAAAGTGATACATTAAAGAATATTTGATGAACAGAAAAAACAGCAGTTAGTATTTTGTTATTATTGTTATTTTTTATTTAAAAAATGTGAAAGTCTTGTTAAAGTGTTTTAATGCATCATAGCTAAATATAAGTAATAATTTCTTTCAAAAACTTAAAAGGTAGTGTTGATTCTGTACTTAACCATTTATTCTTTAGAACTGGAGCATGAAGGGAAGTTTAGCTTTGGTTTACTGGCTTACTGATATTTCCCAGATTTGATTTAAACTGTAAAATGGCTAATGAAAAATGCCAGGCCTTCATTTGAGCGCAATTTACAGACCGCTCCAGACTGCGGTGTTCCTCAGAAACGCAGATTAGCCTTAAATGCGTTTGCTTGTAAAAAAGTAATGGAGACATTTGGGGACAGGCCCAGATGTTGTCATATTTGTAACCTAAGCATCTGGAGGCACAGCTGAGTGTACAAAAACGCAGCACCATGGCAACACCTCACCGCAGGGACCGAGGCCAAATGAGTGTTACTCTTTATCTGATGGCGTGATGTGATTTCATCTCTTATAGGTAACCTTGTACCTCTGCAGAATCATTTCAGACTCTTTAGATTCAACAGGCGGGTACATTTATAGCCAGTTAAGGACACCGGCATATGGTCAGCCCTTAAATACACATCATAGTGAAACCGCAATGTGTGAAAATGATTGGATGGGAGTATAAGGCATATGTTGTGAATTTCCATTCGGCCTCATGCTGACATCTGGCTTGAGGGAGAGGTGTCTGGGTTAGGTTGTGGTCCTCACACTTGCAAACAATCTCCTGTTTCTTAATTACTAAATTAAATTAATCATTTTCTTGTTAATCAAATCCATTCATCACCGGTTGACTGCTAATGAATTTAAATGGATCTATAAAGCAGTCATTGAGGACAAGGGTCGCTTGCATTCACAGAGGCTAATGGCTTTGTTCACGCCATCGGACAGACAGTGGCAGCCAGCATGTTAATTGCTCTTATAAAAAAGCATGTCAATGCTTGCGTGATTGTCAGCTACTACGCTCCGCGTGGTCGAACTAACAAACAAGAGCCTCGTACCGAGGGCATTCATTATGTATATCACTGTTCTTAGGTGATCCACAGAAAACCCTCAATATCTGAACAAATACGTGACACAGTTACCAATAATCATCACAAAATTAAATATCAAAATATCTGTTATGGATGCACCAATATTTATAACCTGGCTGATATGATAAATGTCTCGGTTACATACGTAACCTTCGTTCCCTGATGGAGGGAACGGAGATGTTATGTCGTGACGACATAGGGGATTTACTTGGAAGCCCCATCATCTCTGACTTAAGAGAAAACGGCAATGAATATTGGCTAGTGGATTTTGCATACCTGAGCCACTCCCCGTGCATACGGGTATAAAAGGGCAACAGGTGCATCCACTCATCAGGTTTTACCCTCTGAGGAGCCGAGAACGTGTCCCTGGCAACCAGCGATGGTTCAAGATTGTGGCATGGGGACATAACTTCTCTGTTCCCTCCATTAGGGAATGAGGGATACGTATGTAACCAAAACGTTCCCTATCTGTCGGTCACTACGAGTTATGCATTGCATAGATGACCTTGTGCATGCAGATGTTGACAAGCTGGCGCGTGACAGACAAATGCCATGTGAAGGTCGCAACCTTCCCATCACCCCAGCGCAAATTCGCTAACCTTGGTGCCCGCAGGGACCACTGAGTACATTGTTGCTGGAGATAGCCAAGCCGCTGTTCCTTTCCCCAAGAAATCTGAAGGGATTTCGACCTTCTATGAAAGACAGCTTCAAGTCTTTCCTATTTGTTGTTACAGCTTGGCAGTAACGACGGGGAATCGAGCCTTCCGGAGAAGGGCGCTACGGAGGCCACATCCTGCCCGAAGGGAGGTAACATGTGGAGACACTGATATGGACTGGCCGAGGCCTGGGGCAGTACTACATACGACTGGACCCTGGGGCAGATCCTACCTAGGAGTAGGGAGGAGGGCTGCCAGCAGGGCCTGACAGAGCTCTGACAAAGGGAAGACATGGACGAATACACATGTGGGATTACCCGAAGGGAATCGGGCCATACGGACACCTAGCCGAGTACAGGGGCTGACCGGAGACCCGGGCGAGCTAGCACCAATACTGGGCTTGCAGGTTCACCACCTGATCACGGAAGGGCGTGGTGGGAACCTTGGGCACGTATCCAGGCCGGGGTCTCAGGACAACGTGAGAGTAGTCTGGCCCGAACACAAGGCACTCTTCGCTCACTGAAAATGCTTGGAGGTCCCTGACCCTTTTGATGGAAGTGAGCGCGGTCAGGAGCGCTGTCTTAGCCGACAGGAATTTCAGCTCCACTGAGTCCAGCGGCTCAAAGGGTCCCCTCTGAAGTGCAAGGGGCTCCAATGGCACAATCGACGTACCTGCGGTGGTGCAGCGCAGGGGAGTAGGGCTGGATGGTACAGAAGGCAGCGCGTTCTGAAGCATTCTTACCGAACTCCCTGGGACCCAAAGGGGACTGGGTAGAGGTGCGTGGAGAGGCACTGCGTCCCCGAACCGCACTCTCTTGGCCGCTGGCAAGATGGGTCATGGGCGAGAGTGAGGAGGCAGCGCGTCGCACACTGTCAACCCGCGAACCTGATAACCCGGAGGAAAAGGAAATTGCTCTTTCTTTTGACAATGTGGGTACCAGAATGAAATGATTCTCCCCCAGCCCTCCTTTGGGGGAAGGAGCTGCGCTGACCTCACCATCTCCTGAGATAGAGGCGCTTCCCACATCTCCGGGTTGCCAGTGTCAGGGCCGTTTTATCGCCTCCTTGGACGATATCGGGGCCAGCTGGAACACGGGAGGCGCCACGCTCCTGCAAGAGGCTCGACGCACCAGCACAAGGCGGAGCAGCTCAGGGGAACACAGGAGGGTGCCCACGGTGACCAGCAGACTGGGGCTTGCCCTGCGGCGGAGCGGTGCATCACGCCGGGGCAAGATGTGCTGGACGGCCTTGGTCTGCTGCACTATAGCCATAGACGGCACTCTTGGACCACAAGTGTGTGGGCATCACCTTCCCGAGGGACTGCGCTGTGACTTCCGTTGCCCGTAGGGCAAGGCCAGTCGCTGAGCGCAGTTCCTGCGTCAACCTCAGGTTGGTACTACCCTTGTGCATTTAATGCCTTGGCTTGTGTACTTGCAGGATAGCCGTGGCATGCAGGGCAGGGGCGGCCTGGCCCACAGCGCTGCAAGCTTTGGCCGCAAGAGCAGCCGTCAGCCCATAGGTTTTAGACGGGAGACACGGACGATTCCTCAAAGTGCACCGCGACCGCTCTCTCCACCTGGGAAATGTCAATGTCACCCTTAGCCGCTCCGCCATCGAGGGTGGCGAGGATGGAGGAGGCAGACGCGCAGCTTCTGGCCATAAAAAGGGGCCGTCCACGACTTCATCAGCTCCTCGTGCACTTCCGGGAAGAAAGGAACCAGGGCAGGGCGTGGTCGTGAGCCAAAGCCCATGCCGAGGAGCCAATCATCTCACCGCGAGGGCTCGGGACTGGGAGGTGTGCACGCCTCCAGCCCGATCTTGCGGCGGCCCGGGAAAGCATGGCCGTCAACTCTGGGTCCGATTCGGTGGCGGCCGTAAACCCCGCAGCTTCGCCGAACCTTCATCCTCAGAAGACGATTGCCCATCCCCCGATGCCGCGATCAACATCTAATCCTCTATCGGCATGCCGAATGAAAATGCTGGGCACGCCGTAAGATGGCACAGCAGAATCACCGGGGAGCCGCACAGAACAGCTACTGCAGGAGGAATGAAAGGTCCGTGGAAAGGCTCTCATTGTGACCCTCAGATCGCCCAGAGCACTAGCCGATGGTTCTCTGCTCGTGGCAGAGAAGCCAGCGTGGGGAGAGAGAGGCGCGATCGCAGCGCTGCCATGGTTACACGTTCAATGAACGCATAAACCATCCACGAATGCAGCTTCAGCGTGCTGGAAGCTCAGACACTGAAGACAACGATCGTGGCTGTTGACGGAGGACAGGAAACAACCGCAACCAAGAGGATACGGCCGGAACAGCGTCTTTAAAAAGACGTGAACCGACCATGATTTGCTCTTTTAGGAAATCTGCTCTTTCAGTTGAAGTGCCCAGGGGAATCGCTACAGACAGGACACCGCTGTTCGCACCGTGACGCCAACCAGAACAGCTTCCAGACAGATGATGAATGGCTTTGTGGAGATCAACACGTTCATCCACTCGGCTCTGAAGCAAAAATCTGATGAGTGGATGCACCTGTCGCCCTTTTATACCCGTATGCACGGGGGAGTGGCTCAGGTATGCAAAATCCACTAGCCAATATTCATTGGCGTTTTCTCTTAAGTCAGAGATGATTGGGGCTTCCAAGTAAATCCCTTATGTCGTCACGACATAACTCGTAGTGACCGACAGATAGGGAACTGATATTTGTTTAATCTTTTCAACTGATTACTGATAAATGTTATACTATTTTGTCCATTTACAGTTATTTAAAAATAAAATAGTAAAAAAAAGGTTATTCATTATGAGATTTGCTAAAGATAAACTTAACATCTATTGTTATTAATGCAAGACACACCCTAATCTAATTAAATATACAGTAATTTGGATACTTTTCCAAAACAGAAATGTCAAGATTTGATAAAGCCAAAATTCTTGCTTTTTTTGCTGTTGACATATTAAGAGTCAAAGGATTTTGGATATCTCTTTTTATCACTCCATAAATCAGATTTTTTTTCTGTCAACAGCCAGAAAAAAAGGAATAAAGGAATAAAATGTTGTATAAAACCAGGCATATGATATATGAACAATCCCCTCAGTCAAAACCTTCAGAATACAGCTAATCTGTAAAGTTTGGTGTATGTAAGTGCTACTAAAATAGATATTTCTGGCTCAGTGCATGAGAAAAAAAAACGTAAATATGTATTGTAATTTAAATGTGCAGGCATAAATAGACAAAGTGCAATCAAATAAATACTTAAAAGTGTATTTTGAATGTTTTCTTTCCACTACTATGAAACAACACATTATGACAAAATCTCAAAATTGACCAGTGAATGAAAAAAAAAGTTTTTGCCTGTAGTGTCTTGTAATATGTTTATTAGTGTTTTTCAACATTAATTTTATTATGTTTCAATTGCCTTTGCCATCATTTACAGCACACTTAAAGAAAATAAGCATGCACATTTGAATGTCCAAAATCAACCAATACTAAAAAATTATTTTAAAAGTCTGCAGATATATTATATATTCCTAACATCTCTCTTTGATTAATTGTTTTATATGAACAAATCAAAGTTGCTTACCAACAGGAGACATTTCAGGTACTTGAGCATTGTAAGGGCCATCCAGGAACTTGGGCTCATTGTCATTTATATCCTGCACTTTGATAACAAATTCTGATTCTGGTTCTACTGGCAGGTTGGTGGCCCGGTCTCTGGCCTGAGCTCGCAGCGTGTAGTAGGCCTGTTCCTCCCGGTCCAGGCGCTTCGTGGCATGTATATCGCCTGTGTTCTCATCAATGGTGAAAATAGATGTTGCACCTTCGCCATTGAGCACGTATTTTACTTTGCCCTCACCTTTGTCCACATCAGAATGAAGCTACAGGGAAAGATGAAATGAGAAAACAGTCATTCGTATCCATTATTATTGTAACAGTTGTCTAGTTAGTAATGAATAATGTGAGTAATTGTGTTTACTCATGAGAAAGTACTTCTGCAGTGTTTTAAATAATAAATGGGGATAAACCATCTCCAGCAGATTTGTGCAAGTCAACAAAAGGGAATGGACTGAATAAATGTCAAAATTCACAAGTTATTCTTCCTCACACATCTCAGAACACACAGATGGATTAAAAAAATCCATCTTTCATTTTTATACAGAATATGGCTTGAGGTGCTGTTGCTGTGAGTTACTTTTCCGACTAAAAAAAACAAAATAATTTAAAAAAAAAACCTTAAACGGCAGTGGGAAAATCTCAGAAATCTCACGGTCAGTCGCTCGTTCATGAATGTTTAGTCAGATTTGCAGTGTATACAGTTGATTTGTGAGAAGCCTGACAATTATACATGGTTTTATATTAACCATTGTGTTTAAATAGTGCCGAAAATGCACATTTGTAATAAACCATAAAAACTGTCCAATTTCATTCACAGTCCAGAGATCCTCATCATGAGCCCTTTTCTCATGCCGTTACCATTTTATGGCAACTGACTTGGTATTTCCGTCACTAGCAGTGAGTGATTTTATTTACTTGTTTATTTCTTGAAAGACTTTATTTCCCTCTCTGGGGGATTATAAGCCAAGTCCTTAGCTCCCTTTCCTCCCTTTGCTTTTCTTTCCTTTATATAAATCTAACATTTTTTTGTCTTCAAATCCACATTTCTCAGGAGACTGTCTTTCACTGTCGAACAATACTTTCATGTACAGGATCTAGCCGGTATGAAAAGACAACTTGTTTGCTTCATTTAAGCGGTCCTGTCATATCATAAGTCTTTATGATGCTGTTTTTCACAAACAGACTCACAATGATTGGCTGGTGCGTCATAGCTGTATTACTTTCATGGGACAAAGTGAACCCATGACTGAATTTGGGAAGATGGCAAGCAGAGTCCTGTGGTGTGACATGCTATAATTCATCTAAAACCATTTTAAACAGTATTATTCTAATGATTTTATATTACGCATGCAGTTTATGACCACATTCTCTATATGGAATTATATTTTTTAATTCATTTGTCACACCACAGGACTGGAAAAAGGAAAAAAAGCTCCCATCTAGTCACATCTGGTTTAAGCTGCCGTTTACTTGCCAATAAAACAGCGCTGCTCCACATATGATGTCAGTTAATCAAAAATTACAATGGTTTCAGTGCGGGAACCAAGTGTGCTAATGACATTTGAGGCTAATTAATCAAAGTAAATGTGTGTTTGGATGTCAGTGCTGGCAATTCTCCAAGGCCAACTCTGGTCTGATGACTGTTGTGTGGCTCGGGTCTGCATGTATTTTTTCAAATGTTTATTCTGACCATAATTCACCGTGATGATGACTGCAGATCATTAGATTCTGTGTGCTCAGCTATACCGCTCCAGCTCGCAAACTCATCTAAAATGATTACGATAAATGTATATATATATTTTCATCTGAATAAAGCTGCCAAACGTATTACCATTCTCAAAAGTTCAAAAAGTTGTCACATTAACAACATTTATAATGTTACAAAAGATACCATATTATTAAACAAGTGCCATTCTTTTGAGTTTTCTATTCATCAATGAATCTTGGAAAAAAGTATTACTGTTTCCTTCACAATAATAAGCATCACAACATTAATAATAAAAATAAATCATTCTTGAGCACTGGAGTAATGAATTCTGAAAATGCAGCTTTGCCATCACAGGAATAAATTACGTTAATAATTATGAATATAGAGAAAGGTTATTTTAAATAGTAATAATATTTCATAATATTACTGTTTTACTGTATTTTTAATCAAATAAATACACCTTTTGTGAGCATAAGAGCATAAGAAAATAAAAAAGAAGCAGTGTATATGTTAGTGTACTCCTATAAGTTCATAAAATTTACTTTCAAACACATATACAAACTTTGAAATTCTGGAAAATCTGAGCAAAAAATATAAAGAAATGTAATAATAATTGATGACCCATTCTGCACTACACAGATTTTTGTCCAATCAAATCTCTTTATTATGAGATTGTCCCTCACTATAACACTAAATGCAACCAACTACCAAGAAGCAGTTCATGATTTATTTCTATTATGTTACAAAAAAACAATTGACTATTTAAAGACAATTTAAACAAAACAAAACAAAAAAAAACAGTAAATCCCTTCAGTAAGTTGTTTCAATAGGAAATACTGCAACACAGGAAAGAAAACAAGGTTATAACTCAAAATGACATTGGAATGTCTGTGCCAAGTAAACTATATTGCCAAAAGTATTGGGTCACCCCCTTCTAATGAACATGTTTGACTACTTTAGTAATTTCTATGAGTACAAATCTTAATGTTTAAGCATATAATGATATTCTAGGGAATTGTGTGCTTCTAATTTTATAGCAACAGTTTGGACAGGACCCTTTTCTATTCTAACATGACAGTGCCTCTGTGTATAAGGCACGGTTCAAAAAGACATGATTGATTCAGTCAGTGTGGAAAAACTTGACTGGTCTACAGAAAGCCAAGTCCTGATCCCAGCTGAACACCTCTGGTGTGACTTTATAATCAGACCTTGAGCCAAAAACTCATCACCAAACTAGAATACCATTATATGCTTTAACATTAAGATTTGTACTCATAGAAATTATTAAAGTAGTCAAACATGTTCATTAGAAGGGGGTGACCAAATACTTTTGGCAATATAGTGTATTTCAAATCAATATTATCCATGTTCTCAGACAGCTCTCTAAACACAGCTCATTGTATATTTGTGTGAATGTGAGGAAAACATGTGAATCAGTCTCCTATGCAGCAATGCAACTCTGAGGTTGTCTCTACACTTAGTCGTCTATCTTTTGGCCTTTGGCTCTTTTCAGCTCAGAGAAAGAGATAAAAAAATAAATAAGAAGTGGAGAGAAAGAGAGACGAAAAGGTGCACGTTAATGTGCTACTGAGAACAAGAACAACAGGTTAAAACAGGAGCGGGAGGAAGGAGCAACCGAGCCTGAGGTGGAAACTACTGGAGGAAGCCAGTTAGGACCGTGAAGTCTTGGGATGAGCGCTCACCTTTTCTCTCTCAGCCTTTAGTTAGACCTACTGGCAATCTTGCCGCCCCTAACGAACTGGCTGAGTCATGCTATGTCTAAGTGAGTAAATCAGCAATGTGGGTTGTTGTTGACGGGGATGATAGCACAACGTAACGTTTCCTTCATCTGGACTGGCACCAGTCTCACGCTGCCAACGCATTCCACCACAATAAAGAAGATAAATGAAGACTGTCATTACATCCCTGTCATCTGTCTCTGGCAAACCAGCGAGCCCAATTACGTTGTGAGATTACAAACGCTGCCTGTTTTACACACAGCTAATTTATGTTCATCTGTCTCCTTCTTGGATCCTGCAGGGGTGCCCTTAATATGACGCTCTGTCTCTTACCCGCTCTAACTCCCTCCAAATACGGAAAGATTATGGATGTGGCAAACGTGGAAGTGTCTTGCCTGCCAGCGCACATCAATTACTTTCCTCACAATCCCACCTAATGAGTGACTTTCAAACTGAAACGAACTTCGTAATAAATAACACAATTGATATGAGTGCCGTTGCTTGAGTGATCGGCACTGGCGAGGCGTTCTCTCTGATTTAGTGTAATTTCTCCATAACGATTCAGAAGCTGTGACTAAAATTGCACAGCAAGATATATTACAGATGGTGCCTCCCTTAATTAACTACATCTACTCAATCAAAGCAATGAACATGCCTCCTGTATGTGAATTAAGCACTGCAAAATAAGCTGCATCATATAGCTATGCAGATATTACTAGTTTTATAAAATTACAAATATATACAAATAATAATACAAAATATTAAACAGCAACATTTCATTTCACACTGAAATTAAATGTTTCTTAAGCACCAAATCATCATATCAGAATGATTTCTAAAGGATCATGTTACACTGAAGACTGGAGTAGTGGCTGCTGAAAATGCATAACTGGAATAAATTATATTTTGTAATACAATAAAATAGAAACACTGTTTAAAAAATTCTAATAATATTTCAATATCAATATTTTTACTGTATTTTTGAATAAAAAAATGCAGATTTATTTTAAAAACATTTAAAAAAAAAAAAGCTTATCAACCTTAAACTTTTCAGTGGTATTATATATAAGCAGTATGAACTGTATGGAGACTAATGCACATTTACTATATTTTACCATATGTTTTACCACTCTTGCAATGTTGTAGACTCGTACTAAAAAAAATGATTAAGGAAATATACTGTATTTTGCAAACATAGTTTTGAACTGTATTTAGGCTACCAGTACAGCAATGCTTACTTAGGCCTATCATAAGAAATAACATAGCTTTTTCCTAGCCTATATGTATGTAAATTGTCTACCTTCTACACTCTTTATAAAAACACCACAGTTAGATATTATGCAAGACCTGTGGTAAATTATCATAAAATAACTCTGAATGGCAACAGTAGGCCTACTTCATGTTCATGTTTCTAGTCGTATTAGCTTCAAGTACTGGATCAAACAACCTTCATACTTTCTGTCATTTCCTGGAGGAGAGAGTAACCTATTTTTGCAGTGATAGCATGATTAGCATTGCTCTTTGAGGATGACTGCGCTCTGTTGCAGGCTGACGAACAGGGGAAACTCCCACCACATCAAGGTTAGCACAGTGACTCAGCATATGGTTTGTTTAAGAATCATCTATGAGTTTTCCACATGACTGCTGGTTAGCATTATTGCAATTAGCTTTCGTGCTTCATTAGCATCTCCATTCTAAAGCTAAGGGATTTAGGCCTAACTGATTGGATGCATTAAAATGTCATTATCTATTTTGTATCATAACATTTTGTTGGGAAAGATTAAGAATACATTTTTTGTTTTTAATATCTGATGCCAGTCTGACTTTATTTCCATGTAGTCTATGAATGAAAAAAGATCATACTGAAAATTGTCTTCACCATAAGTGCTAGGCAAAGCTGTAGCTAGATAATATCTCAGGAAGGGAAGATGCCACTCCACTGTTTTATTCATATCTTCGTCACCTTGGATTTACCCCTAAACTTAAGTGCCCAAAACAGCACTTGCATTTGTCTGCCATAAATGCACTGCAAGACATGCAAATGATGTGAGCTGTTATCTTGAGACAATCAGAAATGGGAGATTCTTTATACTATAATTAGCATTAACAGGAATGTGAAATTATACATTAACAGGGCTCCATACTGTGACTAAATGGTTGCATTTTGCGACTCTTTTCTGCTAGTTTTGTCAGAGCTTGCAAGTTGCCTGACTTTCTTTGATTATGCACTGCTATTTGCGTTGCATATGAGAAAAATAAAATGACACACGCTTCAAAAACAGAAAGAAACAGTGCTACCTTTCTGAACCATTTATCAGTTTGAGCCAACAGACAGTGCAGTGCAAGCTCAGAGCAAGTGTATTTATTTTCAGATCGACCTCACAACATCGCTGTTAAACTGTGCTGCAGTTTATTAAAATGTCCAGTGAGAAGTGTTTGGATTTGGAAGTGTTTGGTGAGAAGCGTTTGGAGCAAAGATCCTTGTTAAGAGTCTCAATGTCTTTGTGATTTAAACTGTGTTTAAAAAAGTCTACATGAAACCGGGCTGACATTCTTAGCATTAACGTGAAAAACAGGAGAAACATTGTGCCATGAATGAACAAACTGGAACGCTGTTCAATACATAAATCGCAAATATTTGTCTACCTAACACTAACTATAACCATGGCATTTTGGAAAAAAAAATATATATATATGTTCATAATTAATGTTGTTATATTATTGAGACAGTCATGTATATTGAATTAAATGTATAACAGAAGTAAGGGAATATAATTGCAGTATTTAGTTATTAAATAGTTTTGTTTTTTTACATTTCTTACAGATTTGTTGCTATATATATTATTTTACAATATATAAGTAATTTTACCTTATCTGCATTCCAAAAAAAAAAAAAAAACTTCAGTTTCACTGTCAAATGTGTATTTTTGACTAATTATGGAATATTAATAGTATCTGCACTTATGTTTGAAATAAAATATTAACATTGTGAGTATAATTAGTTTTTGTGCCTACCCCTACCCTACAAAATCAGGTGCAAATGATAGTCTGCATCAATCAATAATCAAAAAATAATTGGGACAAATTTAGAATAAGAAAACAGCATTCACACCAACCAACTAAACCAAACTTTGATTTGTGTTCACACCAGAAGCTCTTAACACAAATCTCTAGCATAAAGGACTGAAGGGAGGCATGCTACAAGTTTGGGTAACACTTTATTTCGATAGTCCACTTTATACATTCTACTAACAGTAAGTAACTTTGCAACTACATGTCAACTAGCAGTCATTAGAGTATTAGTAGACTGTCTGCTTAATATCTTCTAACACTTTATTTTGATGGGTCCACAACATACAACATACTGACTATTAGAAACTTTGCAAGTATATGTCAACTTCTCCTCCTAACCCTAAACCTACCCGAACACTATACTCTGAGAGTTAGTAGACATGTAGTTGCAACATAATGAGAATTAGTTTGACATGTAGTTGACATGTAGTTAAAAAGTTACTTATAGTTAGTAGAATGTCTAAAGTGGACTATTGAAATAAAGTGTAACCCAAATTTGTCAGCTGTCATTAATCGCTGCGTAAGCACATAAGCATAGACCCGCACGGTCTCATTAAAATGACAATTGCCTTAGAGATACCCTTGGCTCACCGTTTAAAGGTGAAAGAAACCCAGCTTGGCATTCTGGAGACGTTCGTACGTCAATGTTTTTGTTTGTGACTTCTAACGGCTAACGACAGAGCCGGGACGCCCATTGTCTTCCCTGTTCCAGGCTCAAGTGATGTAGCGCTTTCCAATGTCATTTTCCTTTGCTTTTAAAACCATCTTACCACCCCGGGTAATCAAGAGCCGGGCTAAAATCCGCTCTATAATAAAGGCAAACGACTGAATCTGTGAGGAAAGGCAGTCATTTGTACTTGATAGCTTTTACATACTGGATCTATTTGCCAGTGCCTTTCAATACGCTCTCGTGGTGTGGGATTCTTCCCCCGTTGTAATATTTCACCTGAATCAACACCTGCAGAGTGCTATATAAATGCAAATGGTATTTTATTGTGTTGCCGAGCTGCTCTTCGCCGAGGAAGTGCGAGCCGCATCTCGGCCTTATTGTGGAGGATTCCTTATTCCCTGTCATTAGATTCAGTGGTGTCAGCTCATATCACTCTCCATATGAGAAAGACTCAGCCGAATTCTATTAAAAAGCACCTCTGTGACTAGACACCCTCAGTGCCCTCAGCCTTAATTATCTGAAAAGACACGACTCACTTTCTTCACCATCTCCATTTGTGGGCGTTCAGGTGCAAACCCACACTCAGTGAGCGTATATGCGTGCACATGCACACGCACTCGCAAGGTTGGCACCGGAGCCAGGGCCGTGACTGCCAACCCAATGACTTTCATCTGCACTGATGACAAATGGCCATGGCATGGACCAGTACGGACTGGAAGCAGATGAAAAGCGGCCTTCTCCAGTGCTGCATTTAATTACCCAGCATATGTTAGAAATCACTCCAAAGAGGATTTGGGGAACGCTTGTTGATCCGCAACATGAAAAGAGTTCTTTCTCTTCTGTTTCATTTTGTTTAATTCAGTTTCTGCAAATCATTGATGTGGTGGGAGGGTGGGTGCGATGGAGGGCACGTTTAATCTGCTCGGCCTGGCTGACGAAAAGCTTCCCGGTGGCCATAAGGGGAGGGAATTGTGGATCTCTCATCTTCGCCGCGGGGTTACGGCAGCACTCCTGGTCTGCTTCTCATTAAGTTCGCATTTAGAAGGTGAGCTACGAGTTGGTTTTGGCAGGCTAGGAAAAAGGAAATGCAAATGGGCTGCGACGGAAGTCGGCCTGGGAATGCTCCCCACTCCCTTGTGCTATTACACAGACTGCACCATCAAAGGATCCCCCCCAATTAAGGCTGAATTCAAAGCCTTTATCTCTGGCGCACTCAGTGAATATAGGCAGAATCTGATCGGACATTCAACGCCCAGCTGAGGGATTCAAACCGACGGGCCCTGCACATCTTATGAAGCTCAAATAAGGCAATGGGAGGACAGCAAGCAGCTGAGAGGCCTTGATACAGTAAGGTGGATAATCAGAGATGCATTCCTGTGATTCCGAACTAGAGGCGAGATTTTTAATTGTGTAGCAGGATACAAGTCCAGGTAATTTAGTGCGACGGAACTATTAACGACATCGGACACTTGTTTATGTTTATTCGGAAGTGAACTCGCATGGAAGTGCTGTAATGAATGTGTACTTTCAGTGGAGACACTGGGGTCATTTCTAATAATTGTTGATATTACTGAACTCACCCCAGAGACACGGATATGCATTATTCATCGCGCTCTCTTTGACATCCCTCTCGTTTGAGCATTTTATTCAAGCTGGATCCATATTCATCAGGCTGCAAAGAGGTCACCATGGGCAATAATCCCAGTCGCTGATGGTACGATATCAAGATGGCAAAGACATATTCATTAAATTCATTCTGGTATAATTTCGCAGATAATAACGGGTGAGCAGATTGGTCTTCAGTATGTTCGTCTGCATGTTTGGTTGAGAATAAGCCTCTCTGTTCGCTTCTCTGCTCTTTGTTCAGAGCAACAAAAAAAATCTTGTTTTCCAGCATGAATTGCAAGTGAGAGACAATCGATAAAGCATAAAGCCAAGAGCAGAAAATGTTATTTCAAGTGTTGATTAGAGACGGAAATTAAAGGTTTCTTATGTTTCCCGCAAAGAGTGTTTGAAACCAAAAAAACAATGATATAAATGACAAGATTGTATATGATGGAGATCGGGGATGTGAAAATTGCATCAAAAGGTTCTTCTATTTTACTCTCTGGAAGCATCAAAGTCCTTCTTCAGTCTCAAATTTCTGCCTGGAAAGTATGTTTGTCTCATGTATATGAGAGCACACCTTCTCTTTTTAACGTTTAACTTTCTCTTTTCTCCTTTTAACTTTCGGAATAAACATAAAAATTAGGTTGTTAGAAGCTTAGGGTATCAGTAAGCCAACTGTTGCTGGCAGGGTTTAGTCTCTGCTCACTGTTTGGGCAGGGTCTCAAAAGGTCAGACTAATCTACACACAACTTACCCTTTCCAGTGTGCACATCTACCTCGTGTGTAACATTTTCATGATATGTTTTTGCAATATGCATGAAACTGTGTATTGAAGATAAACTTTTGGGTCCCAAACTTCATCTCCCGCTCTTCTACTCACCTCTAAACTTGACCTTGGCTAGTAAAAACGTAGAGAATGTGACAGCTATTCAGTCATGTAATTGTGGTAATTGCACTAGTGTCCATACTGTTCAAATGTTATGTTAAAAATTATGTTAAGTTAAAAATTATGTTTTTGAAAGAAAGTTCATTTATGCTTATCAAGGCATTTATTTTATTAAAAAATAGAGTAAACCCAGTAAAATTGCAAAATGTTACTGTTTAAATAAGTAATTTATTCCTGTGATGACAAGTCTGAATTTGCAGCATCGTTACTCCAGTCTTCAGTGTCACATGATCTTTCAGAAATCATTCTGATATGCTGATTTGGTAAGAAATATTTCTTATTATTATCAATGTTGAAAACCGCTGTGCTGCTTACCATTTTTGTGGAAACTGTGATACTTTTTTCAGGATTCTTTGATGAATAGAAATTTCAAAAGAACAGCATTTATTTGAAATATAAATCTTTTATAATATTAGAAATTCCTTTACTGTCACTTTTGGTCAATTTAATGCCAAGTCCTTGCTGAATAAATGAGTTTTTGAGATGCAACTAATTGATTATTTTGTCTAGTAGGGTATATTTTCAAAAATAATATTGATTTTTTATTTTTTTTTGGCCCATTTAAGTTATATTAAAATAGTTCAAAATTCTGTAAAATATGAGCTCATTCAGCTTTTCAGCTCAACTTTGGGTACATCTCATAATCTCATAATTGAATTAATATGTATTAACAAAATATCTAAATATAAATCAACATATCAGCTTCTCTGCCACCTGGATATCAGCATCAGTCATGAAAAAACCAATACTCATATCTTTATTGTTTTGCTGTTGATACCATGAAAAGGGGCATAGGCATAAAAAGAAAGAGAATATGAAAACGGTCTATAAGATCTCATGGTAAGTTGTTTGTGAGTACTCTGTCTTTTATGTCTGTATTATGCTACCCTTATCCTGATGAATAAGGCCATATTTCATGCTTACTAGTGATCAAAGGATGCATGTCTACATAAAAGCCAAGAAAGAAGAACAAGCAGTCAGCCAATGGCCATCATACAGAATACTTTCTGCACTTGAGATGCGAAAGATAAAGAAATTTAAAAGGGAAACCAAGAGGAAAATGTTATTGCTCAGAGGTTGCTCTTAATGGAGTTCTCAGTTCTGCCTAATGAACTTTGTCTCAGATGTTTCTCCTAGAATTCCTTAAAATAAAAAGAATTAGAGGAATCAAAGGAAGTCACAAATCTGTCAGATGGTGACATAACAGGAGTTTAGAGCTATAAAATTAAGTTTTTTTTTCTGAAATTAATCTGAGAAATAAAAATCTCTTTACAGTCCAGGAGAAACATCTGAGAGCTTTGAGAGATTTCATTTGTGGCTTCTCTTTCCTATAGGAAGATAGAGAGATAGGCCACCCTGTACTGTACATTACTCCGCTGATCATCATTCAGTGCGGGGGAAACATTTGTGTTCAGTCACTTCTCTTTTGACCGGATCCCTCCGGCTAGAGTGAATTGGAGATGAGCCAAAATCTAATAAGGTTCAACCTGGCTGTCAGGGTTTGAGTGTGTGATGGTAGAGAGGTGTGTGTGTGTGTGTGTGTGTGTGTGTGTGTGATGTAGTGGCTGAGAGATAATGTATTGTAAAAGCCAAGGATAGTAGAGCAGGTGGCATGCTGGAGTATCTGGCTCATTATCTATAAAACGGGAAAGTGTTTGGCTGTCTTTGCGTTTAGCATCGAGCTAACTACTTACAAGCCTTTGCGTATGAGGCAATCACATTGCTAGCAGACTAGAGCCAATACATAAAAGAAAAGATGCTTACTATTGTGACAATACTTTTTTTCCCCTCTTTGTGTGGCTCATTTGCTGTAGCTCAAAGGATGACTATAAAATCCACATTGTATCAAAGAGGTCTGATCAAATGGTACATGTGCTGTTCATTAAACACATGATCATCCACATGCCAAACAATTTTGATCAAACAATGCATCAAGCTACGTGTGTTCACCTACACGCTGGCATTAATGAGAGGAGAATTGATGGCTAAAACACTTTAAAAGCCCAGATTGATTGGACAGTAACCGTCAACTTCCATTCTCCAGTGCTTTCATTTAAAGTGTCTGAAAATGAATATCAGACAAAGCTTTTAAAATAGCCTGAGAGTAATGTTATATTACTGATTCAAATATTCACATGTAGGAAATATGCAGGCAGAGCATCTGTTCTTCACATGCACTTCATTAAAAGCTTGATTGACACATTTTCACAAAGTATTACTAAATCTCATCATGACAGAAACATGAGGGATGCGCATGTGAGGTTTTTTTGTGATTTCACTTGACATTAATGAAAAGGAGCACTTTCTAATTGGCTGCTATTTCAAAACATCAGTTCAGTAAATGTGACAATCAAAAGTGTTTAAACTTTATATTCATAACATCATATTTCAATTTTTAATGGCAAGTATTCTCACTCACTTTGATGTGCCGATGCATTCAACATGCCGCCTTTGCAGATTTTCTACTCTTCCAATTTCAATAAATGTTTTTTATGGATTGAAGAGAAGTATTTTAGTTCTGTTAGAGTACACATATATTCATAGCACATATATCAAATGATCAAGGATAATTGGATTCCTTATGATATTACTTATTTAAAGTGAAAAGTATTAGCAAGGTCCCTGTATGGCAAGTCTATGCACAAGCTAATCATGTTTAATCAGCATCACATGTTTAACAGAAGCGGCAATCATGTGCGGCTGAGGCACAAGACTTTGCCAGACACTCCAGAGAAATAAGCCTGAGCAACTGGACAGCTCTAGTGGCTTCTGGGTGCCCCAAGTACATTATCTAAATAAACATGTCAGCTCAGTTAACAGGCAACCACTGGATGAGATCTAAGACCCCGTTTACAATTAATTAAGATTAATTTCAGGTGATTTGTTTGTAACGGGACAACGCTAAATGCAAGTGAAAACATTTAAAGATTGTGCCACTTCAACTACATTCAATTTCAGAGGTGATCGAAAATGTGACCACACCATATTTGGCCAAAAGTGGTCAAATGAGATGGACACCTGCCTTCACAATTGTTAGGATAGTTAGGTTTTTCTGAAAGAAATTAATACTTTAATTCACAAAGGATGCATTATGTTGATCATATGTTGACATTTCTAAATATATATATATATTTCTATTTCAAAAAATGTTTTGAATTTCATTCATTGAAGAATCATTTTAAAAAAAGCCTTGTGGTTCCCTAAAAAACTTTAGGCAGCATAACTGTTTTCAGGATTGATATAAGACATTCTTTTGAGCAGCAAATCAGCATATTAGAATGATATATGAAGGATCGTGTGACACTGAAGACTAGAGAAATGGCTGCTGAAAATTTAGTTTTGCCATCACAGGAATAAATTACATCTTAAAATATAATCAAATAGAATATATACTTTAAATTATGATAATATTTCACAATATTGCCATTTTTACTGTATTTTTGAATGCAGCCTTGGTGAGCATAAGAGACTTCTTTCGAAAACATTAAACAATCTTTTGAATGGTTGGTTGTTTTAGTATCAATTGCAGCATGTCTCATCTGACCACTTGTGAAAGGATCATAAGCAGGATCTAACACCACATCATGACAACAAGCACAGCAAGCCAAGGTTTTAGCTGAGAAAATGTACATGTCATTTGGTCTGGGTGAGATATATATATCAACAAACATCATCAAAAGGATGAAACTTACAGTATTATAATTTTGAGTTGAACTCAACTCAATGTTTTCGTATATTTCTCAGCCTTTTAATAATTCCTACATTTATATGTTTTCCTTTATGTGTTCACTTTTTTCACTCAGCCCTATTTGTCATAATAAATTACATCAGTGCACTTGATACATATAAAATATCAGAGTAATTTCGCTTTACCTTGCCAACATAAAGAGGGTCATCTCCCATGTACTCCTCCAGGACGAAGAATTGGTTCCACACCCAGTTGCGCTTGTGTCTTTGAAGGGATGCACCCACACTAGCTCTGAAGGGCCTGAGGGAAGCTGGGCGGAGCGGGATAGAGTTCAGAGTCATCCCCCAGCAGCCCACGTCCCACTGGGCTAACAGCAGCATAGTCATTACAGTCAGTCCAGTCCACACTGCAGAGCCTATGTGCATCATTTGGATTAAAGAAAAAAAAACGAAGGAAATAAAAAAAATACACTCCTCCGTATTGAACAAGCACCAAAGATCTTGAGGCTATGAGGTGGCTCCTGGGAAACTGCGCACCACTCTCAGCACTGGCGTGGGTAGCGGGATAGAGCAGACCGTCTGACTGGTGATTGATGGGAATGACCACAGGAATGAACGATGATTGTAGATGAAGCTCTCAAACCTGTGGTGAGAACAGACATCAGGGGGAGAGGTTGAAGAAAATCAGAGAGAGCGAAAAGAGTCAAAGAAATAAACAAAAAGAGAGTCTGTCAGCACAGATCCAGGCTTGATTTAATGTGATTTTTATAATACCACTTCACATCTGAACCCCAGATTAAGAAAACATGACTTTTGGCATTTCAGAGGTTGCCGTCTGATATGCAGGTGCAGGCAGAGCACTACAGGTGAGCAAAACGGACATGCGGCTCTTTCCTTTGGATGGGTATTTGACAGTGCTGCTGAAAGTGGAGCACATTAATCTTTAGGGCTGAAGGGAAGCGGGAAGGTAGGGGAAAACAGACAGAGGGAGAAGGGTAGAACTCCAATGCAAAGGTTTGGTGAAATAAAGCAAATATGCACCATTTCAAGTTCCAACAAAGGCAAGAGTAGCTCCATTATCATACTTGGCTTATGCAAGACAGCATTTGGGTCAATGTCAAGTAAAAGTTTCCAAAGAAACCCAGTTTAAAACATATATACTTTGTGTTCATTTTGGTTTTATATGGTTTTTGAAAAATGTTTAGACCATTTCAAGATTTTAATTACTAATAATGTTGTGGTCTAACCATCAAGTAAAATGCAATAAATAAAAAAGAAATCTGTATTTTTTGAGTGCGAGTGTACATATCTAAATCATTTTCAGGATACCAAAACATAATAATAATAATAATAATAAATAAATAAATGTTTTAATATATTATACATATATTAAGTTGACTTTTTAAAAAACAAAAGTAATAAATGAACATCCTATTTTATAGCTTAAACTATACATGCCTTGTCATAAAAATGTTAATAAATATTAATAAGTAGATAAGAATTCTTCTTCATTTTAAAGAAATAATACCAAAAGCGTATGCCAAGCTACAAGAATCGCACTGTTTTAATGAGCCTTTTTCTTCAATATGTCATGAGGGCAGACACATTATACACACACACACACACACACACACACGTATATATTTGGAAATTCATAGAAGTGGTGTATCGGGTGTGTACATCTTAACTGCATTTGTACAATTCGTTTTTTTGTAATAAAAGAATGAATAGTTCCAGACGAAAAAAAAATAATTTGCATCATGTCATTGCCTCACAGCTTGTCATCATCATACAGTATATCACAAGTATGCTACTAAATTATTCTTTAGTAGAAGTAGTAGTAGTTATTTACTAATCCCTTTCCAATCCAATGTGATTTATGGTATTTTTGTACTGTCTGAAACTCACACCGGGGTTGGTTAAGCACTTTGCTCAAGAGCACAATGGCAGTGGCTCATAAATGGCCCCATCTGAGGTTTGAACCTACAACCTCTAGCTTAGGAGCTGCTACTAAGAACTACAGTGCCTCACCATACCGTAAAAGTGTGTTATGTAAGTGACACTGGATTTTTATAGTGTATAAAAAACCCTCATGCTCCAAATTGTAATGGAGAACTACAATTTAAAAGTGTGCACTCTAAGTTGAAGTGACAAAATTCCAGGCACAAATTTCTCCTAAGGGGTCCCTGGAGCTTCTCGGTCCGAGAGAGCCTTTTAGGTGTTTCTAACATCCTTTTAAAGTCAAACACTTACAAGTCTGGAAAAAATTGTTCAAAAGGGATTTGGATAGAGCACATATACGTTCTCTGGAGAAATCTGTCCTTCCAGCAGTTCAAACCCACAGCAGCAGGATTCACGCCCCAACAGCTTATTTTGATGTTGAAGAGGATGTCGAAATCTCCACGGAAATCCCTCGTTGTACGAGAAAAGATGAGATCTGACCTACGCTTTACAGGCAGAACAACTCCCATATTGGGTTTAGAGTCCATGACAATTCGAAACCTCGCAATTATCGCAGCATGTGCATATTTATAATAAAATTTAATGCAGGTTCAGAGGGGCTTCAAACAATGCTGCTATTTGAAAGCGTTAAAGCATTAGCATTATTAAAAAGTGTTGACAGTAATATAGGGTTTAAATAAAAGGTGTTAAACACATCTGAGACGTTAAAGCTATATGATAGATGCTGTAACTGTGCTAATAATAGCATACGTGAAAAGGCTCTGAAGGTGAACAGAAGAGTAAATCACAAAGCATTCCTCAGGGAATCCATTCCCACCTTGTATTCCCTCCAAGCTCAAAAGCACCAGCGCTGCTGGAGGAGAACAGAACGTCTTGCGCTTTGCTTCAGAAGACCACAGTGCCAGGATCCCTCAGTGGGGAAAAGTCTCATATAAAGCCTGTAATCTCTATCGTAAGCTTCACTTTATAGGGGAATTACAAGTGCTTATAGACTGATTAGATCTCTACGCGTTTGACTGAGTAGATTCAACAAAAGTTTAAAAAAATGGCTGACGGGTATCAAGAAAACACAGTTATGGCAAAATAATCTGCTACACGTCTCAATTATCTCTGACCTCGAAAAGATTCATTGAAGTGCTACATGACACCACTGCAAAATAAAAAGAGCTTTGAGTCTGGAATGCTTATAGCGTAGCGCAAGCTAATAAAGAGAGCTGGAAGGTGATATGGATCATTTATCAAGCTTGCATTAAAACACGGCAAACAAGGACATAGGAAACAAGCCCTGGGATTTTTTTAATGCGGTGAGTCCGAAGCAATATCTCAGGACAAGTTTGCATGACATAGCATTTCTCAAATGTGCCCAAATTGCTTTGGTTCCAGACTGTAAGGAAAAAATATAGGAAGTTACAACATAACACACAAATAAATACCATCTGATGTTTAAGAAATGAATGTGAGGGCAGCATGTCACAGTCTCAGATATTTTTGCAACACCGATATAGTTAGTGAACTGAATTGAATCAACATCGAACTGACTTGAGCTGTATAATGACACTATTGCCTTCTGTAGATTTGGTTAAAGCTGAATTTAACTTGAGTAATAACTGATGAACTAATGCACTATAGAGTACATTACTGCCTGCCCACTTTTCAGTAGTGTTTCTTCTGTTTGTATTTTCCCCATCGAGTCTGTTAACCACGCCAACCAGCTATGAGGTGAATCACATTACAGACTTTTATTTGACACAAAAAAGTATTTAAAAATCAGCTAAAAATGCAGCTTTCCTGAGGAAAAAACTACAATCCTATGAAGCTCTGCAAGTGACAATCAAATTAAAAAGAATGGAGAAACTATTCATTTAACGTTGCTGATCACATCTATAGAAACAATAAATTTGAAGTTTATTGCAAAATATGCATAAATACTCAAGTATTTCTGGTGCTTCATGAGAGTGGGTGTTCCCCACTCTCTGATTGGTGGAATTTTCAGTACAGCATCATAGGTAATGTAGTTTTTTTGCCATGAATTTTGCTGTTGGACATGATTATTTAAAAAATATGTTGAAGTTCAAACAGATGGTTTCCACAAAAGCATATACCACTGATTAAAGCTGCAGTCTGTAAGTTGTGCCTCTTTGTCGCCATCTCTGTTTGAAAACTGCAATTGCAGTTATTGTGGCACAGCTCCTCAGCACGGATTAACTGAATATTTTGAGATGTATGTGTAGGCTGTCAGTCAATACACCAGTGTGGATATTCACTGTACTTTGGAATTACAGATACTATGTCTTTGCAGTATGTCCAAAATAATTTTCCCCAGAAAATGTCATCTGAACAAGTAACATGTCTGCCAGTTTTGTTCTGACCAACTGAAAAAAGAGGTTAAAATAAAGCTTGTGCTACCAATGGTGATTAAAACGCAAAGTTAGCTCAGATCATGTCAAATCGTGCAAAATATTGTTACTTTTATACTTTGTTTTTAAATCGTTGTTGTTACAACATCAACATTGCGAGACTATGTGTATTTAGATGGCAAGTCGTGGGGAAGTCGTGGCCTAATGGTTAGAGAGTTGGACTCGTGATCCAAAGGTTGTGGGTTCGAGTCTCCGGCCGTCAGGAATTGTAGGTGGGGGGAGTGAATGTCCAGCGCTCTCTCCACCCTCAATACCACGACTGAGGTGCCCTTGAGCAAGGCACCGAACCCCCAACTGCTCCCCGGGCGCTGCAGCATAAAATGGCTGCCCACTGCTCTGGGTGTGTGTTCACGGTGTGTGTGTGTTCACTGCTGTGTGTGTGCACGTTGGATGGGTTAAATGCAGAGCACGAATTCCGAGTATGGGTCACCATACTTGGCTGAATGTCACTTCACTTAGTGTGCATTAAAGTTATTTGCAGATTTCGATTTCTGTACAGTCTAATCTCTAATTGTCGTATCATTTGAATGTCATCGAAAAAAATATATATATTTTAACCTTAAAAACAATTAAATGTTCCTTAGAATTTGTTCTAAAATGACAAGTGTAATTATTCCAGAAGAGGCTACAAATGATCCACCACCTGCAGCATCCACACACACATCCACAGCCTACTCCTTCTTCTGTATACAGATGTGATGTAAGGAAAGAAAGACTTGAACCACTCAAATTAGAAAACATTATTACAAGTTTACCATTGTGAATCGGGCTAAGGTAAGGAGATACCTTTGAACACTGATCGTTATGTACTTGCTCAATAATTGATTTTGGATCATTCGTAACCAAAAGAAAGTAATGGAATACAGTTTTAACAACATTGGAGCTCACAAAGGTCTCCTATGGAGATCATGAATGGAGTTTTGAACTGAAATGGAGTTTGAATGAATGGAGTTTCTGAAATCTGACAGTTGTACTGTGCCATCTTTTGTAGAGCTCCTTTAGAGATAAAATTGAATTTGTCTCATAATTGATGAATTTTACAACATTAACGCTTTTATTGTCCTGTTTATTAATGTGAAGCTGCTTTGAAACAATCTGTATTGGCACTACATAAAAAATGTGACTTGACTATTAAACATTCTAATCTGTGTGTGTTTTGCATTGGGATCCTTCACAAACCCTTTTTGCTTTCATTCGATTTTTCACCAGTTATTTTAGAGTAATCAAACAATGTATGAAAAACGATTTATTGTACATTACATGGTAACTATATGCCATACTATCAGTGTACTATATTTGTTCCTTTTCTGTTTCCAGCCCCCCACTAACATTTTTCCCCGCCCGTATCTGCTCGCTGTCGGGCTTGGCTGAGGCCCCGGACTTTGTGTTCAGCACAGATCGCCCAAATGGTCTGGGACAGGATGATGAAGTCTCATTATCCCCCCATGCCATCTGACGAGAGAAGCTGAGGCTTCAGCGCAGACCGCCCTGTGAGAAAGCGCCCACAGCCACAGCCAGAGATTCAGCTCCAAAAACCCATCTCAGCACACTCTTTAGTCATAGCCCCCCTGCGGTGCAAGAGCAATTGTGGCACTCACCAGGGACAGTATGCTCCAACACAGAGCAAAGCAAGGCTCCTGGCATCTGGACATCAAACACAGCACAGTGCGGACTGGTAGCATATGTCCTTCTTATTATGGCTGCCCTTCACTGTGCAGACTCTTGAGAGTGACTACGACAAGATTACGCAAGGATCTAGGTTGGATATGATTGCCTATGAGCATCCAAGATAAAAGATTCTAATAAAGAATACATTTATAATATATTAAAAGACTATTTTCTTACAGTTTCATTACACGCTTCACCAAAAAAACCCTGTTCATATAATATTTTTGTAATAAGTTCTTTGTTTAGGCACAAAGCTGTCACTTAAATTCAAAAGGCCTGGGACAAAATGTTTATGGGAGGGCCACCCCATGAGGTGGTCTCTGAAAAATCTGCAGATCATAAATTTACAACATAGGCATATTGTTCTTCTTATCTGGAATATTTTTTTAAATTGTAAATAAATCAAAGATTAATAAAGTACAGTTTGTTTTAGTGTACAGCATGACTTGGCAAAACTACATCAATCTCATATCTAAAATTACTATTTTCACAACGGTGGGTCCTATTTTCATATCTTTTTTGGGGGCCCAAAAACAAGACAGCCACAGTCTACACCATATAAAATCTTACTGGGACCCCTATATTTCAGAACAACATTATTGGTGATCCTCTCTGACGACAGCCCTGTTTATGCATGGGCACAAACTAAAGTGCAAATAGGCTCCAACCAGATATAAAGTCAGAAAATAACGAATAGTAAGAATTAGGCAAGAACACATGAACAACTAAATATATTCTACAAATAATACTGAAAATCACTCTCACAAATTATAAGCACACACCCAAAACCACAATTAATTTTTGGATGTAAGCCACATCAAGTTGGCCCTCACAGTTCACTCAAAGCGCCACCTAGCGGCCGCTGGCTTCACACTGCAAGCGAAGTTTGTACTACCAGCCTCAGTTGGCTTTGCAGTGGCGTCCTGACTGGGAGGTATTTGATATCGATACGGAGGTGTGAGGAAAATCTGCACCTCTGTACTTGTGATATCCGCACTTGTTTTGGTACAACACCACACACAAAAAATAAAAACAAAAAACCTCTAACTCTCACTGAGGTATTTTCACATCAAAAAATCTTTCACAGTCACACCACAGACGACAGTATTTGCATCACAAATGCGAGTCCCTGGCAAGGTCCCAAGTATTGCTCTTAGGACTGAGAAATTGTACTTCGTAGCGACTCGATTAATATGCTGACTGCCAGACCTTAACTTTTGAACATCACAGATGCTCCTGAGGGAAAAGCGCTGAATATTAAAACATCACAGGCAGTGAGAAAAACTTTCAGAGCGGCTGCTAAAAATCTTAATGCTGACCAGTGACCACACTGTTCGACAATATCTGAAAGTGCATAGCGCGTGAATATATTTATTAACGTTATATCAAATTGTATTGTTCTGCTTTTATTTCATATTTCTCTTTCCCTTGTATCGTATGCCATACTTTTACACAAGTAGGCTACGTTATATTAAATAGATAATTTCTAAAAAAAAAAAATCTGAAATACATAAATAATAACAAATAGTGTCACAACAGGATTGCCATTTCTCAACTTTTAGATTGCAATAATATGATTTGTAGCTTCCTAATGTGTAAACGTGCACCGCAAATACCCTACACTCAGTCCGTACGGTATTGCACCTCAGCAAATACTGCATAAATCAGACTCACCTTTTCCTCCTGGTCCTTCGCGTGTTTATAAATTGTGAACGTTCTTGTGAAAATGCAGAAGGATTCCGTCACGTCGCAGCCGCTCTAGACGCGCTCTTCCCGAGTGAGCAAAGGAAACATATTCAGGAGCATCCCTGCACTACAGGCGTCTTTCCCTCCGTTCCGCTCAATCACTGCGCTGCTCGCTCACACTCCGCGCGTCTACAATAAGCCCTATTGAGAAGCCACAGCTGCAGCGAACCTCAGCCAGGGGAGAGCACTGTGGAGAGACTCACAAAGGGACCACAACACTGTCGGCCATCCGTGAAGCATGCCTCGGGAGCCTCAGTCCCCACAAACTCTGGGAAAACAGTGGTTACGCGCAACTTATTGTCTCTAGTGAAAGTGGCTGACAAAATGGACAAGTCTCTGTTAGTGTGCTACAGGAGCAGCTCTCATCAGGGAAACGTTGCACTGAGGGGAGGTGCCGATGTCAGTCAGCGTATCCAAGGTGCCGCGGCAATTGTAGGATTCTAGGGGGGCCACCGAAGGGCCAAAGTGTGCAGGGAGGGACCAAATTAAAACCTCATCAAGATGATTCTGTGTTCTTGAGATGTGGGTCGAAGAATTTACATTTTTCAAGCTATTTAACAAAAAAAAAAACAAGTTAAAGTTTAAAGTTAAACTTTATCTATGATTTGAAACAATTAAAAAATTATCATTTAATTCTCGTCTCCTATCCGATGACAAAGGTTTAAAATAAAGCATTGTTACCATAATATGAATTTATTGCACTAAAATATTGTTATCGTAAGATAAATATATTGAATTAAATAATTTCACTGGTTATAAGACTCCAAGTGTGTGTGTTTGTGTACATATTAGTACCTTTTAAAAAGGTGACAGCTTTTGTACCTTTTGTAGAGTGTAGCCTATTTATGTGTTATGTATATGTGAATATGTATGTGTGTATATCTATATCTATATCTATATCTGCCCTGAAAAGTCCTGTACCTGCTAAATGTTACCTTGGGTTTCTCTACAGCTCACTTGTTTTTGACTGTTACAAGGTGCATTGGAAGCCTGTCTGAAACCATTTTCCGTAAGCGATGCCTTTATACACAAAACACTGCCTGGGAAGTGAATGACTGGACAGCCAGGCAACTGCCTTCAGTTTTCGGAAGCAGCACTGGGATGTTTCACTGTTTTTATCAGTCCGCTTGTCACTGTTCAATGTGTGCGGTGCTGAGAGGAAGCGGATTTGCCTGAAGTGAGGAGCATTTTTTCTGAAAGTCAGAGCACTGGCGTTTTCTCTCTTGCAATGAAAGTGGAGATGTGTATTTTTGTCCTATGGAGGAGCGGGTAGTTAAAAGTTAAATCTTTTGCATTTTTCTATCGCTGCATGATCGCTTGGACCAGGGTTTCTCTTACGGAGAGTAACTAGAAAACATGGAGTGGATCGAGGGCACAGGGTGCTTTGGGCAGACAGGGCAAATCTGTCTCACCGCTCCACTCACATAAAATACTCCAGACCAGACTTCGGTCTGTGCATTGCTGTGTGTTTGCTTTGGCTTATTTTTGAACTATTTTCATTGACCTTTAAGAAATGTACAAACTAACCAGTTTATGTCAGAAACATTTTTTAGCAATACAGTTAAAATATTGATACTGCAAAATGATTACAATATATTTTTGATTACAAAAGGCAAGTACAAGATAGAATCCAGGGCCTGGAACCATATTAAAATGTATGTACAGAGTAAGACAAACATTTGGACATGAGCTGCAGTGTGTATAAGAAATATATGCAAATGTTTTGTTTGTGGCCTGTGCTTCTGCACCCTCACCACTAGCCAGGGTGTATTTGCATGCTCTGCTCCCTCATCGATCTAAAAACTTCAAGCATGATTTTTGTTCTTTTATTTTGACATATTGGATATTACAGACATAGATTATTATTTAACATTTAATGTTACATGAAGTATGGATATGGCTTATTGGCATGGTTGAATGAAAAGTTACATTAATGCTGAAGTTTACTGTATCTCGTCCTTTCCACCCTCTCTTCAAAAAGACAGAAATATTCACTGTACCAATTGTAATAATTGAAATTTCAACCTTGCTTCAGATGTAATATAGCTTGCTAGTTTTTATGACATTGACAAAGAGAAGAATCAAGTTTGTTTAATGGAATTACGACATTTCTAAAAAAAAGCTTCCAATGAGAAAGTATGATTGTGCCTATCATCCACTCCAGTATGATTTAAGTCACATAGCTGCAAGGCTCCTTGGGCTCAATCCCTCTGTGACCTAAAACAAATAAGAGAAACTTTATATTGAAGAGAGTCCTCTAATCCATCTGCGAGCATTACTTTATGAAAAAGTTAATTAACTGTTGCTAGCTTATGTCACCATCAATAGACCTATGCTTTCAACAGCAGTGCTGAGCCAGTCAAAACTACACAAATGCAGCAACTCCTCAATTACAGTGGGACACTCTGCGGTGTCACATTGCCCTGGATTAACCAACATGGGCGACAACTAGAGCCCTGAGCTTCACTGAGCTACTCTGAGTCCAATGTTCTTGCATTTAATCCAACAGTTGAGAAGCGCTGAGGCAGGGGAAGAGTATTTATTTGAAGCAAAGTAGACCAGATCTCTAGTTCGTAAGTGAGGGTGCAGCTGAGCAAGTTTAAAACCAAGAGAAGCTGAATCTTTAGACAGGGTTTAATTTTTTGCTGCTGTACAGTTGTGGAAATGTGTGGCATTCACAGAAAGAACCACAGCTTGCCCTTGATTCTAAAGGACACTGTCAATGTGTGGGGGAGTTTGCGATCCGCGTGAGTGTCTGCCTTGTGATATTGCATTTGCTTTAAGTGCACAATTTAACAAGAAGAGCCAGCGAGTGCACAGAGCACTGTATGACTGCACAGAAGCTAAGAAAACATTTTTAGGGGTTGCCTCAAAGGAGAAGTGGTGTTCTGGAGAACACGATTAATACTCCAAAAGTACACACACACTTGCCTTCTGTATTCTTGAGCAACCTATAAAATATCCATATAAAGCATCCACATAAGTTGAAATACATTTTTAGAAGAAGATAAAGTTCAATTCATCATGGAAAAAATAGGAAAAAAGAAGTGAAACAAACTGTTGAAATCACTCTATTCATTTATTTGTGAAGCGAAAAGGCATGCACGATACTACATTTAATGCAAGATACTACACACAAACAGAAATCATATGTGGTTTAATTGAACAACAATCATAGAAATTTACTAATTGGACATTTGTCTTAAAAGAATGGTAATATAAAATGAATGTTGTAATTGCTTTTCATATCACTTTACGGCTTTTACATGTTTCTTGTGCCTTGTCACAGGCCAACAATATCAATAGCTGGAATAGTTCTGGACACATGATGAACAGAAAGCTCCATTCCAGCCACCCCATCAGTCGACAACATGTGGATTTTACAACACTAAAGCCAACCAGGACAGCCAGGAAGCTGGTGGTACTGTTAAAAAAATTATAATAATAAATTAATTAAATTTTGCTTCCCACATCTCGACGGTCATCCAGTGTTTTTTTATAGCATCAACATTGGTTTTTCAAGAGTGGCATTGAAACAGCTCCCTCACTCCAACAAATGCCTTTCCCAACTTGAGCGTGTGAAAGTGGCTTTCCAGAACCTTCACTCTGTGGTAGAACGAGTTTCCAACCTCCACCCAATCGACTGAGACCATCACAAGAAAAAACTGAAAGCACACAACCTCTGTGAGCACTTAAGTTAAACCATCTCCATAATCCACGGTACTTCCTATAAATAAACTCTATTAGAAATCTCTTTTATTCTTTCTTTTTCTCTCCTATATTAATATCCAGCCTCTGTAGTACTTTAGCTTGCACTTAAAACTTGCCATTTGTTGTACTGAGAGAATAATTGGCTGTTTTACCATAAATTGCTTGTGATGTTTCTTAATGTTCTTCATTTAGATAAATGTATCTGCTAAATGACTAAATGTACGCACAAATGTACACTACTTTTCAAAAGATTTTTTGGGGGGAGGAGAGTCTGTAGTGTCACGTGGTCCTTCAGAAATCATTCTAATATGCTGATTTGGTGCTCAATAAATATTTTTTATTATCAGTGTCGAAAACAATTGCTTAATTTTTTTTATTTTATTTTTTTTTTCAGGATTCTTTGATGAACAAAGTTTGAAAGAACGTAATTTATTTGAAATGGAAATCTTTTAACAATATAAATGTTTTAATTGTCAATTTTGATCAGTTTAATGTGTTCTTGCTAAAATAAAGTTGTTGTTTTTTATCTTACTAACTCTTATTGGTAAATTGGTTTTTAACCCTGTTCTATCAAATTTCGTCTCTAGTGTGAATAAGTTGATACAAATCCATTGTTTCGATTTCTTTCAAACTATTGTTCACAGAGAATATTCACTCCAGATGAGTGAATAAACCTTTAGCTTTGTTTACCAATAGTTAATTTAAAATATTGCTAAACCCAGGTCAGACTGGTTGATAAAACTGAATAATGATTACTAATGATTGCATGGATGGATGGATGGGTACGGTGGGTATATTTGTCTCCTCTAATGGACACATGGGCCTGCCACCTTGGTCATTTTGGCATCTCTCTGATGATTGATTAGTCTTCTAGAAGATCATCTCTGCACTCAAAGCAATGAGTGTAGTTCATCCAAAAATGAACATTCTGTCATTTACTCACCCTCATGTCGTTCCAAAAATATATGACTCTCTTTCTTATGTGTAACACAACATTTGTGCTTTTGTGTTCCACAGAAGCAAGCCATACATGTTTGTAATGACATGAGAGTGAGAACATTTTCATTTGTGGGTGAACTGTGCCTTTAAAGCCTGATATCTTGAGAGTTTAGTTGATGACACTGAAAATAACTGATCTATCAACAACTGATGCTTTCTCCTTGAGGTGTAATAGATGTTGACAAATGTAGGACAGAAAGTATTGCTACTGCAATATATTGAGGATTAAAAGTGTATTAAAAATGGCATAATTGAATTTAAACCAGTTTAACAAAGCATTTCCTATGCCAGCGTCAAGTGCTTTTGTTCTAGCTTCACTCCATCTCTGTTTAAATCCACTTGTGTTTGGCTTGTGCCCCCCCACTAGAGCACCACACCAGAAGCATACGGCACCATGGAAACCCTGTGTCTCCGAGGTTAAGCAACAGAGTGAAAATAATGCTTCTTTTGTATCAGTGTGGTTACCGCAGTTCCCTTGCTGGGCTACTTCGAGCTTCCTGATGTAAGGCTCGTATTAGTCCATGGAGTGAGCCTGCACTGGGACAATGAGACTCCGTTGAGAGGCAGCCCAGTATTTCAGAACAGGTAATGGGTGTAATGATGTCTGCCATGTCAATCAATTATCTCTTTTCTTCAAGTCCTGCTCACAGGCAGTATAAATTACCCCACATTCTTGACTGATAATAGGGAGGCAGCGCTTATGTATTCCTGGAAGAACACATTATGACCACACGTATGCTCTATTGTGCTCGCATTTCACGCTTGCTACGCTACCAGGATCACGATAATTTGCGGTTTTCTGAAAATTATATGGTTCACATTGGCAAAAACTATTAACCTTGGTGCAGATGTTTTGTTCATTCGCTCATATGGCCTGTCGCCCCATATGGTTATTATTACGGACCGTAGTCACACAACAACACAAAAAAAACCACAGAATAAGCACCACAATGTTGTCGCAGGTTTATCAAAACAACATTTCCATGAGACGGAGGCTAAAAACAGCTTTGTCGCTAGCATTGCACTACAACAGCACCAAACACCAAAGGTGACAAAGTAATAAGTGCGAAAATATTTAAAAGATGTGCTTATTTGTGTCAAGCAGAAAAATGAACTGGCCTAAGGAAAGTATTCCCTTCAGACTGAGTGTATTAAACTTCATAATTAAATGACGATTCGCTTCTCCTCCGTTTCCTTCAGTGGCTGGGGGAGGGGGGCATTCACACGACGCTCGTCAGTTTCTGAGGAGTGAATGGAGTGACAGGCAGAGCACAATAAACCCCAACCCAACTCTACTGGCTCTCAAAAGCCAGAAAATTGCACCAATCTCCTCCCATGGTTTAAAAGGAGGAGAACAAAACTGTCACTGCTCTTTTCGGTTATCTCAATGCTTTCTCTTTGGCTTCGCAGTCGCTCTGGCCTTCCTCGGGAGACTGACCGTGTCTTCAATCAATCAGGCTCTTACTGAAGGGTAGCAGATGTCATCAACACTGGGGCACCAACTCGGTAACCCGCCCCCCAAACCGCACACATCTCTCTCCTCTATTGATCAGGAGATGCACAGAGGGAGAGGGCGGATTTTAAGATGGGCGCCTTTGTGCGTCTACATTTTCATCTCCTGCGGGGCGTGTGCATGTGCACATGCTTCAGCGCTCGTGCTGAAAGACTTGGGGCCCCGTTTTGCTCTTATTCACACGGTTGGGCCCGTCATCACGCTTGCGAACAAATCCTAGTCTTTAACCACTCTCTCCCGCAAACAGATGCACTGTGACCAATCAGAGTGGGGCAGGCCACAACTGAGGGTGTGAACATATTTAGCTTCTGTTTCAAAGGAGCTGCAGCCATTCAAGCCACTTTTATACGCACTTTGGGTCACTTCAACAAAGCACCATGGGATTGGATTGGATACAGTCAATATGGAGCCATGTTGTACACATAGTTTGAACCAGGCCTGTCAGGGATACAATGAAGTTAGCATCTCTAAATGACAAGAAGATGACGATGGAGGAGGCTACAGAGATTACGCTGATACACCTAATTAGAGCATGAAAATCCATTTCAAGGGGAGAGTCAGAGGAAGGCCGAGATGAAAAGGAACAAGGATAGATTAGTGTTAGGCCAGAAACATGGCTAATATGTGCGAAAGCCCAAAGAATCCCTTTTGACTGATCGCTCTAATTTTTATCAGTTGTAATCCAACTCTGAACCCCCACCCAAAAGGACAAGATAAATGGGTGTTTATCTATGTCAGGCAACTTGGCATGTCTGCTTTGCTGCTAAAGTGTCTCTCCAGAAGCCTGTCTGCCTACATCAGGAACAAGATTGTTTTGAGTAAACACTCAGCACATCTGAAAACACATCTGAAAAGCACTCCCAGATGTTGCCGCTGCTGTCATTGCCTTCAGGCGCTTCGGAATAAGGCGAGCCATTGTATCTCAGGTGTGCCACTTTTTCAAGCGTGTGAGTTCAACACATGGGATTAATACCTCGTGAAATCCATGAGTGCATTTCCATGAAGGGTGAAGAGGACTTTTCCCGCCTCATTTGTAGCGAAAGAGGAAAAATTGTGGCCGAAAAGATATACAGATTGAAAATCTGTGATCTGTAAGACAAGATGTATAATAAATATTCATGATTCTGCATTATTTTTGGGTCGGTAATAAAATAAGAAAATTTGTCATTAGTTTTTTTTGTCAAATTTTTGATGAGTTTACTTTATATAAAATTTCTCAGATTTTATTGAAAAAAAAAACATTGGAAAATTTATTTTGACCTTTCAATGCAGCTTTTCTTTCACTGTCAAATAAGTTTCATTCAATTAAAAACAAGCCATACAGACGCATTTTCTTTTGTGATCTCGGGATGTTTGAACCTTTAGGGGTAGTACTACTGGGGCAGTACTCTAAAATAAACATCTTTGTACCTCGTTTAACTAGTAATTTTCTTATTTATTGTGTAAATGAATGCGAAAAAATAAACTTAGTATGGACAAAAATATATTGTCAGAGCCAGAAACTTCACTATTACTATAATAAGTTCAATTAAAGTTATTAATTTTAATATTTTTTAATGTTCTGTAACAGTTTAGGTCTATTGAATGTAAAAAAAAAAAGGCATACATTTGACTGTAATATTGAATGGCTATACTGACTAATTTCATCCTCAGAAACTGATTTAAAGGAGAAAAAAAAAAAAAAAAAAACAGACAAAAGCATTAGAATTGGTATTGATAATACTTGCTTTCATTCATAGTGCTAGTAAAAAGATGCCATTAAACAAATATTTTAAATATACTATTCATTAAAATATACCAATATTTTAAGTTTCTCCATTCATTCAGAGATTCAATGTGAAAATCTTTTTATAATTTAAAAAATGAATGTTAAGTGTGATACATTTTTTAATCGACTGACAGCTATGTTGAGTTCATGGTCATGAATTCTCCTTCCTTGTCACTGATAAATGGCACGGGGCAGCAATCATTTGCTTCCATGAGAAGAATGCCATACCTATGACTGTTTATGCCAAACACATGAGCACACTATGAAATGATGAGGCATGCAGCAAAGCAGGCATTGTTCATGTGACAGAAATGCTCTTGAAGGGCCTAGCTGTCCACCTCTTAATGTTATGCATAAAGCCTCATTTGTCCCTGTGGCTTACTACTTTACAGCGCCTGCCACCCATTTGTGTGACTGTGAGCTTGATTCCTGCTTAGAACAAACCAGCAGAAAAAAGAGAGATACTACAACCTCTGATACAGAAAACAAAAAATTATAATCTTTCACAGGTCTAAAAATAATTACCATTTATCAAGTGAAAATGCATTCTCTAGTGGGGAGAGAAATGTAGATTGCTCCACTTATCATGCATCAGCCCTCTTTTCTAATGAGTGTTTATTATAAATCAGCCACAGTGTGTGGAGCAACAACATTTGGAATTTAAGAACGGTCTCTTTCAATTCATGAGTTGGAATTTTAATGGAAGATCAAGTTGGAATTTTAATTGCAGTGACATTCACTGAATTGCGATTTTAAAAAGAAATTATAACTTAATTAGTCTAAAACATTTAGTGACAAAGCTTAAATAGTTACATCATTAATTGCTACCTATTCCCCAACACTCCATCTAGAGCAATGCTTCTCAACCTTTTTGACTATAAGGCCCCCAACACAAAATTTCCAAAAGCCCTCTGGTGTTTCTGCTGTAATTATGACAGCTAAAAGTTATTCTTTTCATAAACAGAAAAGTAGGAGTGTTGAGATATCAAAATAATGAACCACAATTCATTATTGTGATTCTAGATAATTTATTTCTAACTTTTCTCAACTTCTTACACATTAATCCTTTGCGTTCAATACTTTTGAATTAACACAGCTTTTAATTTGAATTAACACATATTTTAGTCATATAACACCACAAAATGCCTTCCACATTTTTAAGCAACTTTACAAAACTTACAAAGAAAAATAATATATTGATGTATATTAATGTTTGACTCCAATTTAATAATTTATTGAACTACATATAGATTACAGACAAATTTAAAACACTGATTATTTATATTATATAAAATAATACCTCATGTTGTAGGATACCATGTTTCTGGGTAATTATGGGAGAAAGTACATGTGTAATTGAAAACTACACTTACTGCAATTCATTGAATTAAGTTAATTCCATTGTCATTCTACATCCTTAAAATTAAATAAAAATTTAGCATTATTGTTTTGGACCCTGCTGACTTATTCTTTTTCATTGATGTTATAATGAAAGCTGTCTTAAGGCCTGGTAACTGAGGGGGCGATGTGATAATGCACAAAACCTTCTCTTCAGCTACTGATCTTATTGAACAAGCCTAGATCAACAAGGTATTAGTCTCTAAAGAGCATGCTGTGGGAAGTGTATTAATGCTACTGCACTCTGTAAAGGGATCACTGAATGAAGTGACTTTTCATGTAATAGAGTTTGGTCTTCATGAGACTAATCACAAGTTGAAGAGGCACCTCAATATGCAAAGCCTTTCTGGTCGACTTTTCTTGGATTTTGAGAGGGATTGGAGGGATTGAGTCAAGTTGCATCTGTCAAAAGCGGCAGAAGCGCACATAAACAGCTCTAAACAGTTTTTCTCATCAGTCAACAGCTGAGATGCTTCCCCTTGATTCATTTTCTCAGCTGTGAAGATTTGTCCCCTCATAATTCAATTATTTCTCATTCAATCACGCTCCATTAGATCACGATCACGATCACTGCTCGCCTTGTTACCGCAGGAAACACAATCAGGGCGATTCGGGGGTGACAGTCTCAAGGCTTCACTTTGAAATGACTGCTTGTGTGTTTGGATACATTTCATTATGTGGCAAGGCACATCATAATACTCATACATACATAATACTGCAGGCTGCGCTGACTGATAGAATACTTTATTCACAGGGTAGAACGAGCTTTGACAGCATTAATGAGAAACTGATGGCGGGTATATGCAGCAGTGTAGTTTACATATATAAAGCAATAATTGATGCTTATTAGTGAAATAATCTCAAATTAATTCATTCAAATAAGCATGAATGAGATGATTATGGAAATTCTCAATCTTAGATTGGGTATCAAAGAGTTGTGCATTTTCATTCTCAGGAATCAGCCAGAGGCACTTTGATTTTACAGCATGCAGAAAAAAAAAAAAACATTTTTTTCAGCGAAAGAAACATTACAACCCGCAAGTTGACCAGAACTACACAGAGCAGCTGTGATTGGCTGAGCTTAATCATACCTCTGCTCCTCCTGAACCTGATGCCTGATAAAACAGGTACAAATAATTGCACACTGGACCTCACTTTGAGTTTGGGACACATTTTCCATAATTGCCTCATCCTTTATAATCCCTGTGTTGTGTTTAATCCCTTCGTTTTTTTATAGACATTATAATAATTATCATTTAGGAGCAGATAATTACAGTAACCTTCACAGCTGAAGAAAAGCAACTATTCCACAGATGATTCAAATGCACACAGGTTTGCATTAAGACTGCATTGGCCTTCTAAAGAGGAACATAAACTGCAAGCACAGTAATCCAATTGTGGAAAAGTTTCATGTAAGTTCAAAAGGAAAAAAATGTGGCTGTACACAATATAATGATCAAAAGCTGCAGGTCACTCTTTGAATGCTAGCTTTGACAAATTCAGTGAGTAAGAAAATAACTTTGAAGAAACACAGAGTATTTGTGAGAGCAGGTCAGGGGTCTGTGAAGTAGGTGTTTAACTGTAGGTACAACAGTCTAAGAAGTTCAGTCATTTGGAGTCATGCAGGCTTGTCATGAGCATTTACTGCCCCTGGCCTGTACTTGTATATGGTCAGAGTTTCAGTTTAAGGCTACAGGGTGTTTCATTGCTTCATGCTAACTTACCACTGCTATTGCTCTATATTTTTCTGCAGTTACTCAAGCTCTCTTTTAAAAAGCGATATTTATGTTAGTCCAGAATTGAGGATAAGAATAAGGCTAATAAAAAGATACAGTTTTGAAATCTTTTTATATCTGAGCATACAGAACTCACAGAAACATATTAATGTATTGAGTAAAATCTTGATATATTGAGTAAAATGTTGAACTCACATTTTTTTTTTTTATTTAAACAACATTACTCAGTTGTTGTTTTTTGTTTGAATTTGAGATCATTTTAAGTTTGTTTTAACATGGAAAAACTGGCAACAAATTAGCAGATATTCCAGGAGTGTCTTCATTTTATTTCCTTTTAATAAACAAACATGGAATCCCTTAGCAAAAAATAGTATACTTCAAGTGTATTTTAAGTATACTTAAGTAAAGTTCAAGTATATTTGTAATACTTTATGTAGTAAGTATACAAATATCAGTGTACTAGTAGTATACTTGTAAGTGTACTATTTCAATACTCCTTGGGACTAAATTGGCCCACTTTCTAGTATATAAATGTATACTTTTAAGTATACTTTAAGTATAACAGTAGTAAACTTTGAGTACACACCTAGTTTGCATCAATGTTTTTAGATTGTACTGCAACTACACTAAAAGTGAATTTAATGGTAAATTTACTGATAGTTTACTAATTGAATACTTGTAACATTTTTAGTACATTTTGAAGTATAGTTTCAGTAAACTACTAGTTTAGTAGTTTTATACTGCAAGTATACTCATAAGTTTTCTTTAAGTGAACTTTACATCATACTTTAAATATACTACTATGTCCCTATTTAGGTATTAATTTGTATATATTTTGTCTCATGAAAATCTGAACATACAAAAGATCAAAAGAAAGAACATTTTATTCTAGCTTCATGCATTCTTTTTTTTTAAAACACTTGAATGTGGGTAAGTTTCATAAATAAAATACTTATCATAAATAAAATACTATGAACTGGATTCAGAATAATCAAAACATAGATGGAGTCGATCAACACCCCAAAGCTTGACAGTCATTATTACCTCTTGATTGGTCGACATTTTATTCCATAAGGTTACACAGTTTTGATGCTGTTTAATGTCTGATGATTGTGTTAGATTACATGTGGAATCATCTGTTGTTTTCGTTTCTTCTTCACTAGTGTTTTTATTTATTTTTTATTTTTTTGAAATTCTGTACAGAAGATGTGTACTAGCGCACCCTAACATATGTGACCCTGGACCACAAAACCAGTGTTAAGTCGCTGTGGTATTTTTCTCAATATTTAGATTTTTTTTTTACCCTCAGATTACAGTATTTCAAATAGTTATATCGCAGCTAAATATTGTCCGATCCTAAAAAAAACATACATCAGTGGAAAGTTTATTTATTCAGCTTTCAGAGGTTGTATTAATCTCAATTTCGAAAAAATTGACCCTTATGACTGGTTTTGTGGTCCAGGGTGGCATATAACAATGAAAACACGGATTCTATGAGCATAAGTATATAGCTGAAATATATTCAGACTTTTTTGAAGTATAAGTCAAGTATACTTAAATGTCATTTTAAGTATATTTCTGAAAAGTACATAAAGCCCATTTCTGAGAAGTACATAAAAATAGACTAAAAGTAGACTTTCCTATTTTTAGTTTAAAAGAAGTATACTAATTGCACACTTGAATAAACTTCTTTTTCGTAAGGGATTGCTTGTTTTATGCTTAATTGGCAATCAATTAATTTCTTTCTCGGGTCTCCAGTGTCATTTTCCATTTAGTTTTAACTAACCAATGCCATTCCTTGACATCTTTATTTATATCTGACATAATTTTTAACCAACACAAATATCATATCAAGTAGATATGATGAATTGCAATGGATGCATTTAAAAAGACGGGTAAAAATATCCTAATTAATTTCAAATCAACACCCTCATTTAAGCAAATTGTCAATCCCTCACTGAGCAATGGCTAACTTTAGCTCTTCATTTTCATCCTGTTAATTTGCTTGACATTGTGAAAATAACATGACATTCAACAGTGACAGTGGAAAAGCATATAGAAGGAAAAAGTGGTGGAACAGAACTAGAATATGAACCGAGCTGGACTCAAACCCAGTTCCCCACAAGCACAACATCTCCTTTCATGTTGGGAGCACTTCTCTTATTTTTCTCAAGGTCTTGCATACCCAGTATAGAAATACTTGGTGCTCAATTATGCTCATTTACAAGTTCATGATTTCATTTTGGGAGGTAGAATACATTTACATAATTTGAAGTAAAAAAAAAAAAAAGCATCATACTGTACATTGCTGCAGCTCCTTTCTCTTTGAAGCCCGCCTTTCCGAAAACCACCGTGTGCTCTGATTGGTTAGCTAATCCAGTCTGTTCTGCTTGGTCAATCGCTTAGAACATCTGTCAGAAATGTAACGCCCCTTACTTTTGATGCTGTTTTATGTCTGATGATCATGTTAGATTACATGTGGAACAAGCATCTGTTGGTATTTCATAGACACTTGTGTTTTTTTTGGAAATTCTGTACAGATGTGTACTAGCACCCCCTAACATATAACAATGAAAACCAGGATTCTAGGAGTACAAGTATAGCTCAAATATATTTAGACTTTTTCAATGTATAAGTCAGGTATTAAATGTAATTTTAAGTATATTTCTGAGAAGTATATACAGTGCCCTCCAAAAGTATTGGAACAGTAAAGACAAAATTGCTCTGTTGGCTGTGGAGTCAAGACATTTACAAATATGATTAAAAGATGAATATGAGACAAGACTACAGAATGTCACATTTTATTATTGGGTGATTCAACACATAGATGTTTTAAGATCAGCATATTTAGAGTTTCATCCCCCTATCTGATGTGAGCATAAGTATTGGAACAGTTGCCTCACAGGTCTTTCTAAGTGGTCAGCTGTGTCCTGTTGCATTAATTCTTCAGATATTAAAAGTAGGGAATGTGTCGTATCAGTTATATCCATTACTTCTGTATTCTGAATCGTGCATGCAATGATGACACACACAAACCAGGATGAAGATGAGGGAGCTGACTTTGAGAGAAAAGCAAGCAATCTGGATGCTAAAAGAAAAGAGGAAGTCAATTAGAGCTATAGCAAAAACAAAGGGCATGGAGAAATCAAGAGTTTGGAAACCACCAGCAACACGAGCAACCAACAACGACCTGATCGGCTGAGAAAACAACAGTAGTTGATGACAGACAAATCATAAAAGCTGTAAAATTGAACCCTAAAAGACGTGTCTGTAAAATCGCCAACAACTTCCAGAAAGCTCTGATAATCTACTGTCCTCAGGAGACTTTGATACAGAATTACAGATGCTACACAGCAAGACCCAAACCTCTGACCAGCACCAAAAATAGAAAGGCAAGATTGGAGTTTGCAAAAAAGCACAAAGGTGAGCCAGAAGAGTTTTGGAACTGTGTTTATGGACCGATGAGAGTGATGGGAAAGCAAAAATGGGGAGAAAAAAAAGGGAACTGCAAATTATCCCAAGCATACAGCCTCATCTGTAAAGCATTGTGGATGTGGTGTCGTGGCATGGGCATGCATGGCTGTCTCTGGAACAGGCCCTCTCAACTTTACTGATGACTTAATGTATGATGACAGTAGCAGAATGAATTTGGAAGGGTTCAAAACCGTCTTGCCTACCAATATTCAAGAAAATGCCACCAGATTCATTGGGAAGTGCTTCATATTGCATCAGGACAATGACAGAAAACCAGTTCAGTCAAAGAATTTATAAGGGCAAAGAAATGGAAAGTCTTAGATTGCCCAAGTCAATCTCCAAATTTAAATCCGATTGAACATGAATTTCACCAGCTGAAGAGGAGAGTAAAGGCAGAAACGAGTAACAATTGGGATTGGCTGCATTAAAGTCTGGGGAAAGTATTTCAAAGGATGAGACCAAGAGTCTGGTGATGTCTATGGGTCACAGACTCACTGCTGTGATTGTGCGCAAGGGATCTGCAACTAAATAATAACTTTTAATCTTTTATATCTGCCTTATGTTCAACTGTCCCAATACTTATGCTCACATCAATGAGTGGGATGAACTCTAAAAGTGCTGTTTTTTTTATTTGGTAAAACGTGTATGTGTTGAAACAGCTAATAATAAAATGTGACATTCTGTAGTTTTGTCTCATATTCATATTTTAACCATATTTGATTAAACAGCCAACAGAGCAATTTTGTCTTTACTGTCCCAATACTTATGGAGGGCACTGTAAAGCCCATTTCTGAGAGGTATATAAAACGTAGACTAAAAGTATACGTTCCTATTTTTAAGTTTAAAAGAAGTACAGTTGTGGTCAGAATTATTGGAACCCTTGGTAAATATGATCAAAGAAGACTGTGAAAATTAACCTGCTTTGTTAATCCTTTTGATATTTTATTTAAAAAATTCACAAAAAGCTAACCTTTCATTGGATAATAAGAATTTAAAATGGGGGGAAATATCATTATGAAATAAATGTTTTTTTCAAACACACGTTGGACACAATTATTGGCACCCCTAGAAATTCTTAAGAGTAAAATATCTCTGAAGTATACTCCCATTCATATTCACAATTTTGAGCACTCTAGGGTGATTATGAACATGAAATTATCCAGCCATGGCTTCCTGTTTCACAGAAATATAAATAGGAGGGAAAACAAAGCCCAAATTCCCTTAATCATCCATCACAATGAGAAAAAACTAAGAATATATTTCTGATGTGCAGCAAAAGATAATTGAGCTTCACAAATTAGTGAAGTGGCTTTAAGAAAAGAGCTAGAGCAGTGAAAATCCCCATTTCCACCATCAGGGCAATAATTAAGAATTTCCAATCAACAGAAAATGTAATGAAACTGCCTGGAAGAGGACGTGTGTCTATATCGTCCTAATGCACGGTGAGAAGGAGAGTTTGAGTGGCTAAAGACTCTTCAAGGATCACAGCTGGAGAATTGCAGAAAATAGTTGAGTCTCGGGGTCAGAAAACCTTAAAAAAAAATTGTCAAACAGCCCCTACATCACCACATGTTGTTTGGGAGGATTTCAAGAAAAATAAGGCAGCTCATCCAAAAACAAACTCCAGCATATTCAGTTATCAGACAGGACTGGCACTTCAAATGGGACTGGCTTCTATGGTCAGATGAAACTAAAAAATGAGCTTTTTAGCAGCAAACACTCAAGATGGGTTTGGTGAACACAGGGATAAAAAGTACCCCATGTGTACAATGAAATATACTGCTGTATTTGTGATGTTGTGGGCCTATATTTCTGCTGGAGGTCCTGGACATCTTGTTCAGACACATGGCATCATGGATTCTATCAAATACCAACAGATAAAAAATCAATAAGTGACTGATTCTATTAGAAATCTTATAATGGGCCATGTTTGGATCTTCCAACCGTACAATAATCCAAACACAAACCTCAAAAACAACACAAAAATGGGTCACTGAGCACAAAACCAAGTTTCTGCTGGCCATTCCAGTCCTCTGACCTGAACCCTGTAGAAAATGAGTGAGGTGAACTGAAGAGAAGAAGCACCGTCATGGAGCTGTGAATCTAAAGGATCTGGAGTGATTCTGGATGAAGGAATGGTCTCTGATCTCTTGTCAGGTGTTCGCTAACCTCATCAGGCATTATAGGAGAAGATTTAGAGCTGTTAAACTGACAAATGAAGGTTTCAAAAGTATTGAATAAAAAGGTGTCAATAATTGTGTCCAACGTGTGTTTGAGAAAAACATTTATTTCATAATGATATTTCCCCCCATTTTAAATTCTTATTATCCAATGAAAGGTTAGCTTTTTGTGATTTTTTTAAATAAAAGATCAAAAGGATTAACAAAGCAGGTTAATTTTCACAGTCTTCTTTGATCATATTTACCAAGGGTTCCAATAATTCTGACCACAACTGTATACTAATAGCACACTTGAATAAACTTCTTTTTCTTAAGGGTTCTACAAATGTGTAACAAGTGATGTAGCCAAGTGACAGAAATAATGGCAGGCTAGGATTACAAACGAGACGTTTCAGGCAAGTGTTTTCTGATTAACTGCTTTTGACATGGACTTTGTGCTTTTGTAAATTTACAGATTGTTTACATGCACCAACATCTATATTGCCTATATATACAGGTAAAATAAAAAAGCATAATACTTGCCCTTTAAATGACTACATTCAGAGCTCTGAATGACCCACAAATTCCCCATTTCCACACCCAGCTGGTGACGTGCCACCATTTTCACTCTGATCACGAAGTTCGTATATCAAACCTTGCTTATTGTCCACTTTGAATATACTGCTCCAAATCATTTCTCTTGGTAAATATAGTAATTTGTCACATTACATAAACAGTCACAGTATGTAATTTTACCACATGGCCTTTCATGCTGTCCAAATTTCATCTCCCTCCTTGTAGCACCAACTACAAACCAACAATTACCAGTCCACACATATACCTCTCTATATATCTGAACCTCAAGAAAATATACAGTTCAATTCACATATCATAGAGTACCTCACCGAGGGGTTCTTTGACTCATCATTGAGATGATGAACATGGTTCAAAGAGACAGCAACAAAGCCTCTATCATTCGATGAATGCCCAGGTAACAAGACACTCCAGGAGAGGAAGCTATTGACAGTGTGCACCGCAGATAGAAAGTAGCACTATCATGCAAATGGAACACAGTGGCAGAGGTTAGCGAGGTGGGAGACGGGCGGCTGGGAGGCAAATAAAACTCTATTTAATGAGGACTTTTACAGTGACCTTCCACATCAAAGAATCCCCAAGCTAGTCTCCATCATCCGGTGGGCACACAGAGGCTATTGCACCAGCAGCTAGAGAATTACTACCCCCTCCGTCCAAGTCAATGGACCTCTGACTCCACACAGAGTTTATCACCTAAATCTGCTCACCCACAGTCACTCTCCCAGCTGCTTGTTTTAGCTATCGACATCTGGACGAGTAAAATCCTCTTAACCTTTTATTCTGTGGAGGTCAGCTGTGATTTACAGTCTATAGTTAATGCTACATAACAATACACTCAGGGATATTAATTTATTAAATGCACAAATGTGGTCGCTGTATGGATCATACAGCGTCATACTATCAGGGCGTAAAAAAATGACTTGGTAGAAATTTTCTCCTTAAAAATTGTTGACAAATTACAGAACTGCCTAATAAAAATGGTTGTTTATAATAATTAATGTTTATTATGAAATAATATGTTTATGTATTTCATCAAATTATTTTAAATTATTTTTACCGAGAATATTCTTACTAATATTTTAGAATAACATTTTAAACTTAATACAATAAAACATTTTTTGTATATTCTATTATAAACATCTAGTCCATAAATTCAGCTAACAAAATATATATATAAATGCTAAATGACAAAAGTAAAAAGTAAAGAGTGTAAGGACCATCAACTCTACCGTGCGACTCCACCGGGCAGGGACACCGGCAAGGGATAGAAGTATCGCTTTTTATTTTAGTTTTTTCATTTATATGTTTATTATTGAAATGTTGTTATATGCATGTGTCAATTTTATTTAATTTCTTTATTTTCTTACATATGTGGGAATATAGTATTTATAGAGTTGTAACTTTTAGTTTTAGTTACTTTTTCTTATTTGTAAGTCGCTTTGGACAAAAGCGTCTGCTAAATGACAAAAGTAAAGTAAACTAATAAACCCCTGAACCATCTGTTTAAAAAACTGATAGGCAAATGTCCAACTAAAATGTTTCAGAAAAATGTTCCATGAACTATGTATAAATAATGTTTTTGTGCTAACCTTTTGAAAAAATTCACTGTAACTGATTTTTGTTGTTTTCACAGTAAAGCACTGTATGACCAACAGTTCACTTTTGTAAAATTTGCATACAGTATGTTAATGTGAATTTTGTTGTTTTCACAGTATTGTATTCAGCATTCAACTGTATTCTCAGCAGTTTCCTACTGTATACAGTATGTTACAGTAGATTTTCAATGCATTCTGGGAAAATATTAGCATACTGTAATTCTAAATACAGTAGCACTAAATGGCCGCAAAAAGACAACAACAAAAAAAACATGCCTTTTTATAAGATATGTTACTTTATAAGATATCCAATACAGTAACAGTTCCTGTATATCAAATTGTACACAAAAACTGGCTTACATTTCAGTGACAATTGTGAACACAGTAGTGCTCGCATGAGTGGCAATCACTATCTGTGAACCATCAAAGACACAATCTGTGCAAAGCGCCACTTCACCGAGGGATATTTAGCATGTTAAATGTCTACATCTGTGTGTGATCCAAATCCGGTTATGTGGAATGTGATTTGACTGGAACTGACATTGACAATGACAGACAGTTTTGTAATGTGAAAAGAATTGTAATATGACAGCTTTGAAAGTCAGTGTAGTGAATGGGCAGTATAATTCTGATTCAAACTACAAACGAATTTGAGGCTATTTCATGAATATTGTTGTATAGCTCATTAAAAACGATGTTTAAAAGAGTATTGTGAATTACTCAAGCTGTGTGCATTTAAGTGCAGGAAATACTAGCATGACCTTAAACAAGACAATATCTGAAACCATCAATAGACACAAATTTATATTTCTGTTGCATTTAAATTTTTAGTCACAGTCTGGAGCACTGCATGATGTAAGACTAATTATTAATCTATACAGTAATGTATTGATGAATTGATTGCTTTTGGCTTGTTGTGGGTTAAATAATGTAATGATAAAACATAGTGACTGTGAGCCGGTGTCCCATAAGAGTGATGTTTAATGGGGACACTGAAATAAATTGGATATACAGCCCAGAGCTCAAGGTCACATAAAACAACACCCAGGACCTCACATGATGTCATAAAAGTTCATAACAGTCACAGTGCTTTTGACATCGTAGCTCTGCTTGAAATATCAAGTTCCTTGCCTCAATAGAAGTCTTTATTAAATCACATTAGGTCCCTGTAGCCGTAGACAGGGCACTGCTGCGCTGTACTTGAGTGACCGGCCTACTGCCACCAGCTCCCCGATCTAATTTATAACTGTGTCTGCAAAGTCTGAGAATGTAGATGGCACACTGAATAATGCTAAAATGAAGAAGTGACTAAAATCTAGAGATATTCATTGCCTTGATCTCCATGGGATACGGTGTAAGACAAATACATCTTCTTTGTTCAAAGTCATTATTAAAAGGTCTGCGTTATTGAGGCACCTTATTATAAATAGGAATCGGTGTTATTCATGTGATAAGCAATTAAAGGACTAAAAAGGGTCTGGTGTAAAACTCTCAGCCCATACTACAAATGACACGGGTCAAAACACTTATGTGTGACAGCAGCCCGGCATATAAAGACAACCCCCCGTTACGGTACACATCTTCCACACTGAGCACATCCTTTCTCTCCGCTGAGGCCTTTGCTTGGTTTTGCCGCAGGAAATGTCTTGGCGCACGTAAAGGTCAATGATATCATGTTTAATAAGACCTACACATCAGCAACTCTGAAAACATTGTCAAGTATTACCCAGATCTCTTCCTGTCTTTTAAAAAAGGGACCGTTGATGAAAGCTTTAGCAAAGCTGTTGCTTTAATGTTAACATAATATCAAAACTAACTTTATATTTACTTTTTAACTAAATTTCCTGCTGTATTTCTATTCTGGGATTTATCAATGCATGCTATTCCTAGGAAAAAAATGTGTTATTTTTTACAGTTTCAATAATCTTGAATCAAAATGTACAGTAAGAACTTTCTTAGAAATTATCATTTCCCACCAGCATCATTTAAGTCCAAAATTTTTCATTGTGTTTTTTAGTATTCATCATTGTCATGCACAGAAACCTTGCACACTGAGTCAAAATGCTTGCTATGGAAGCAAAAAATGCTGAAAATCAAACCCCATCCAAATTCTTTTTATGACCAACGAAAGTTTCAGAGGCGGTGTATAAATGTGATTGACACAGCGTGAGGTCGTGTTTATGTTTTAACATGCAAAATTTTGGGATGAAAATTCCAGACTCTTTCAGTGTGAAAAGACCTTTAGACAGTGAGTGTGCTAGGGACTGCTAGATATTATACAACAGTTCATTCTTATTTTCTAATATCATTGGCTAAGTGGCATTCCAAGAGTGCTGATTAAGTTAATTGTACCGATGAGTAAAATTCATGCTAATTTAATGAAATCACACTAATTTCATTTGACATATTCTGTGAATGTTCCCAGAACATGTTTACTTTTGTTGATCCAACTTGTGCTGTTGCTGTTCAAACTGGTGCCTTTGTGCAGAGTCGTGTGAGTTTTCTCGAAATACCTGTTAGAGTTTAAGTGTTTAATGTTTAGTTATTTTGAATATTTAAAAGAGTTTAGACTAAATAAAATGATGGGTTTTTTTTGGTTACCGTTATGGTGAAGAGTGGAGCTTGTGCTTAGGTTGTCAGTAGCTGTCATACATGCACATAAATGTTCGATGATCACTTGATTGTAAAGGGTAGAAATGCTGACTATGGGCCATTTTTTATGCCCTTCACTCGCAAACTTCCCTCTGTCTGGTTTACTTGGATGTACGTCATTGATTACATTGTATGAGTGCCCACTACTGGTAGAGCCCTTGCAATGGGCGGAGTCCCCTTATGACTTATGTTTGGTGCATCATGCTATATGTATATACACTATATTGCCAAAAGTATTGGGTCACCCCCTTCTAATGAACATGTTTGACTATTTTAGTAATTTTTATGAGTACAAATCTTAATGTTTAAGCATATAATGACATTCTAGGGAATTGTATGCTTCTAATTTTATAGCAACAGTTTGGACAGGACCCTTTTCTATTCTAACATGACAATCCCTCTGTGTATAAGGCATGGTTCAAAAAGACACATTTATTCAGTCAGTGTGGAGGAAGGTCTGCAGAAAGCCAAGTGGTCCTAATCCCAGCTGAACACCTCTGGTGTGACTTTATATGTAGACCTTGAGCCAAAAACTCATCAGCAAACACCATTGACTTGTACATAAGGGTACAGCCATTTTAGACACATCCAAAACTGTTGCAACAGAGATGGAAATACAATTTTTAAATACATGAATTATGTTTCCATCTTTGTTGCCACAGTTTTGTTAGTGCCTTTTTCTGTTCTAAAGAAGGGGGTGTCCCAACACTTTTGTCCTTATAGTGTCTATACAAGTCATTGGTGTTTGGTGATGAGTTTTTGGCTCAAGGTCTGAATTGAAGGTCACACCAGAGGTGTGCAGCTGGGATTAGGACTTGGCTTTCAGCAATGTATGTAACACGCACCTTTCCAAAAATGATATTAAGGACACAGAAGTATTCTTATTCTCTTAGTCGGTATGTATTTTTATATGTATTTTTTCTGTAATGTGCTCTTAATGTAAAAGTGTTTTTACGTAATATTAGAATCCAAGGTGCCCTGCAGGTGAAATCTGGCGTAAAGTAGATGAGTAGATATGTCCTATATTTAATAGGTAGGTCTGAACTTCTTTCCAGCTGAGCTCGGAAAGGCTATTAAACTAGGGGAAGATAAACCAAACCGACTACAGTGACCTTAATGTTCCACAAAACTTTTCTCACGCATTATTTTCTATTTCTTGCTACAGTAAACGACCCAAATGATTTAAATATACGGGAGGAAGAAAGGAGGACAGCTGGAGGTGCTCAGACAAAAATCAATTCCCTGCAGATTCTTGGTCATTCTGATGGGAACGCCATCCTCTTCTTTTAAAGCCGTTGGACATAGGAAGCCTCATTGTGGGGATGTCACTTAAAAAGTGTCCCAGGGGGTGATGGGAGTATAGGAGAGGCTGGCCAGGGACAACATCACCGAGACGCACTATGTCATTGTGTTCCGACTGAGTCAGAGCCAAAATTCAGAGCGGTCTTGCTGCCGAGACCTCATTGTGATTTGCCGTTAAGAGCAATCGATCAACCCGAGCTCACCAAAATGTGTCAATCACCCAGAGGAGTGGCCAAGAAGGACGAGCTTTCACCTCAGCCAGTGAGAACAGATGTGACACTAATGAGCTAGAGCACTTCATCTCACCCTGGATAGGGTGGGAGCACGCCAGACAGAAAGACTGAGAAATTAGACTGAAGAGACGCATGCTTCAAAATTTCAGGCCTGTGCTGGAGACACTCAATCATCTGACGTCTGAGAAAAAACATTGACCTTTTTTTAGACCTGTCCTTTTACAACTACACTATAGTAGGGAAGGATCACTGGGTGCAATTGTGTATGAAGTCATTTACACTTCTGTTTAAAGAATTAGTTCACTTCCAGAATGAAAACATCCTGATAATTTACTCACCCCCATGTCATCCAAGATATTCATGTCATTCTTTCTTCAGTTGAAAAGAAATTAAAGGAGGCATAACACACAGAGTTTCACCCAATCTCATGTTAATCTTGAGTAGGCCTACCTATAGAGCATCCTTCATATCTCCAAAAAGTTTTTAGTTTGATCATATCTATAAAAGAAAGATAAGGCTTTACAATTCTCTCCGAAAAAAGCCGAGGTCCTGGAGGCTCACCGTGGGCGGAGCTAAAGAGTGATGAGCACTTGAGCACTGATCGCGAACAAAACAGACATTTGATGCCGTTTAACTTACAGTCTGCAGTTCTGAATTATGACCGGGATCTTTTATAGCTGGGACCCAGGGCCACTGCTGGCTAAATGGGTGCCCTAAGCAGAATTGTATTGTTGTGCCCCCCCAAACAACAACAACAACAAAAACACCCACTATAGTGGTCAAAATAGAACTTTAATAAAATATAAAAGTAAATAAATAAACTGTAATTAAATTGTATTATTTACAAATTATCTTTCCGTCACAACCAAAAACACACTTCTTTAGAGACATTCTTCCCGAGCGTCGCCTGCAGTGCAGCCGAATGAAGGACATTCAATGCACCGCGTTGATAGGCACGCTCTGGCTCTCACGCTGGTCGATGTGTGCACGGTGCGCTCTTCCGGGAGAAATCCCCATATAAGGAGTTCCACCGTCGTTTATGTCAGCAAGAGCCATGATTGAAAAAAACTTCAGAAACATGTACAAACCCAGAAGTAAGATTTTTGGAAATACTCTGTCATACTTCCAAATCGTTTTTTGAAACTTTGGCCATGCTTAGCATGAGAATCCAACTCTTTAACAGTGTAAATAACTTGGAATGCATGAAACAGCATTGTACCCCCCCCCTCCACCCCTTTAAGGTTTTGAGGAAAACATTCCAGGATTTTCTCCATATAGTGAACTTCAATGGGGATGCGTTGAATGCCCAAACTGTAGTTTCAATGCAGCTTTAAAGAGCTCTACACGACCCCAGCCAAGGAATAATGGTCTCATATAATGAAACAATTTTCTAAAAAAACTATTTAATATACTTTTTAACCACAAATGATCTTCTTGCACTAGCTCTGTGATGTGTGGCCACGACTTCACGCAGTCACGTGTAACATAGGCAGAAGTAGTACTGAACTCCATCTGATTTCCTCCTCCAACTTCAAAATCATTGTAATTGTTTTACCTATTTTGTAAGTCTTTAGCCTTTGCACATTCGCTTTGTAAACACTGGCTTGGTACTTCCACCTACGTCATGGAATAACTTCTGCTAATTAATCGGTTTGAGATCAAACGAATGTCATATTATTGCTGTCAATAACAAACATGGCTTCCAAGGACTGCTTCATTATTTTGTTCTCCATTGTTTTGCTGTATTTTTTGGGGTTCCTCTCTAGTACTAAAGCAAGTACAAATATGCAAACTCTTCAACAATAGCATTTAGTCAAGGTAGCACCATATTTAATTTTTAACAGGAATGAAAACGAGGTTGTGAGGGATAGAAGTACAGTGTGTTCAATGGATTGACCTGTTGTTTAACAACATTGCATTTGTTCAGCTGAAAAAACTAATTGTTCAGCTTCTTTCTGAACAAAACTACATTATCTAGCACATTTATACAGTGTGTCATCGTAAAGACTGTAAGTTTATCCCTAACTGCTCACTTTATTTGTGTTAAATTCAATATGGCTTTTTAAGCCATAACCTGATTAAGGTCAGTTCTCATAAATAACTAAAAGATGTACAATAAAGTTGAAGTATGTGTATGGAATGAAAGATATAGATTGTACTTCAAGTTATACTAGCAAGAAACTGTGCTTCTAACCACAGGCGGAGAGTTGTAGTTCCAACCACACAACTTTGCGATACTGTTTGCAAATGTTCGAATTTGGAAACCCCAAATCGTTGAACACCAATGTAGGTAACAACAGAACTTAGTTGGCTAACGATGCTTTTGGGAAACACACCACAGCATAGTGTGCTGTGGCCTTTTTATGCTTTTATTGATTACAATATGAGGTTCAAAAATATTACTTCACCTCATCTGCACTCGGCTTTCCGACAATTCACCCTATGGCTGTATTTGCGTCATTGTTCAATTTTGTCTTTCTTCTCTTGTGTTGTGAGTCCATCTGTAGACAACGTATCAATATCAGACAAAGCATTACCTTGCTTACGGTGCACTATTTTGATTATTTTTCAGAGTGTATTGCTTTTGCTTTGCTTCATGTACATCACTCCCCCCGCCACAGCGCTACCAGGCCTTGGCTGCTAATCCTCCAGGGCCGTGCATCATTTTAATTTCTTAATTCTTCCTTTTCTTTCTACCCAGGTCTCCTGGGATTGCGGAAACAGCCCCGGAGCATGGTTTGAGGGTAGTCCCAAAAGACACAGCCATAATGTGTGCCAGGACTGCATGAGGAACATGACATATGTAACAAATTAATTCTCCCCACACACTCGCCGCCGTGCAGAATACCAATGAGCATCGTCGGCAGACTGCTATCAGGCTGTTCGAATGCAGCAAGGTTGTCCGGCTACAGTGGGCTGTTGTACTCCTGCTCTGAATGACATGACCCCCGGGTGGATTAATTGAGGGTTCAGTAGAAGGTTAATAATCAGCAACAACAGAACTATGAAAGGATTCGGTCATTCAGACTGATCTTTTGTTAAACTGAAAAAAACTATATGAACTGAGAAGCAGGTAATGTTTGTTTAGAGCTTAGAGAGCTTCTTTCTTTGACAAAAGGGGTGGAATTAACTATTTGGTTTAATTCCCTCAAACAAATGCACAGTCACTGGTTGGCCTCATCCCAGAAAAGTTAAGGAGGCCCCTCAAAGACTTTGGATATTGTGACATTACGGTACTTTGGAAAACCACAAGGATTTTTCACATGGGATGTGATGAAATTCAAAATCGCAGCCAAAAATACCAATTTGTCAAAAAAAATAAAATTTAAAAAAGATGATTTTTTTTTTATATATCAAATCAAAATGTATTTATAGAGCACAATAAAAACAACGATAGCTGACCACTGTGCAGTACAAAACCACACTAAAATAGACATAAATGAATATAGAACAATACACAGTAATGCAATAAGAGAGGGGGTAATATCAAAACACTAATAAGTAATGGAGCATCAGACTCTAGGAACAGTTATAAGCCTGGGTAAAAAAGAAAATGGGTTTTTAACTTTGATTTAAATTGTGATTGATGAAACTAATCAAAGAGAAACCGGGAGGCTATTTCACAGTTTTGGCCCAACAATAGAAAAAGCACAGTCTCCCCTCAACTTTAATCTCAGGACCATCAATAAAATATATGTACCTAAGGTATAAGAAGTAAGTTTAAAGAGTCAAAGGATTGTATAATTTTTTATATTTTTTATTTTCCCAATTGTTTCATTTTCATTAACAGCTAAAGTTTCAAAAAGTTCCTTAATATCTTTTGGAAGAGTATGCAGAGCGCTAGATACTATATAAAGTACAGATCATTTTAACAGACGTTCCCATGATGTACTAGTTTCTCTTTTGCTTAGTGCTGTATCTATCCTGCATATATTGCATCACCATGACTGGGTGGGCCAAGTTTCCGAACAGCAAATTTGCATTGTTGATGTGAAAATGTGGGTGGTCCCTGTTGATGTCTTCACCTGCGGAAAAAGTTTTAAACAAGTTATATTACATTTTAATACAGCGTTGAATTGCTTTATATCAAAATATAAAAGAATTGTTGATTCATTATGATGCAGCCTCTTTAAAGTAATGCAATTAGCTACTGTAGAAACAATTAGATTATGTTGGGCAAAGAGGCCTTTGGTATCAGATGTATTTCAACAGCCTGATAGTACTGTGCACAGAAGTATGCAAATTAGGATTTAGCTTTAAATAAACTTCACATAGATTCTAACAAAACTCCTGAACCAGCTTCATGACATATCCATTGCAATGATTATTAATGTTTTTCATATTTTGTTAAGAGGATCATATACTTAAAAGGATATATTCCCAACACGGGAAAAGAGTGAAAGAGAATCCACAAAGTACATACAAAATATATAATCTCAGAAACCTCATCTTGATGTATCAGTTTCAGGATTGCAGGGTTTTTCTGGATTGTAGACCTTTCCCATTACCTGGTTAATAATAAATGCAGTGGGTGAATACCTGGGGTTTTGCATAATTCTTGGGAATGGTTCCTGTTTCCTTTTTATAATGGACAAATATAATCAAGCATGAAATCTTCAGCTATGATCTGCCTCTGATTGAGAACATCATAACCTTATTCAGAATGATTCATCCCTTCTCAAGCTGCGAGTCCTGTTAAGAAAATAATTGAAGCGGGGAATGAGGGCAAATATGCCGCTTTATGAGGAAACGCTGATGCTCCAGCAAAGCCGCATTCACCATATTGGTTTATGTGAATTCTGACATGCACAACAATATAAGTGCAAAAATGCAAAATGAGATGCTAATAAAGTCTTTGAAGCGTTTCATCAACATCAGTCTATTTTCAAAATGCAAAATGAGTACAGTTTCTTAGACCAGTATATGGATCCATTCTGATGAATCACTATGGTGATGTGTAGTGATGTGTTCCACTAATTATCTCATCCTAAATGTGTGACTGTAAAACAAAGTAAAAACCTTAATAGTAGATTGCATTCATACTGTATGTTGTATTATGCTGGTAAAACTTTACACTGAGGTTTCATTTGTTGACTTTTCAGCATTTACTAATACATGTTTAAAATTGAAAGTTGTTTGCATGCACTGTGAACTAACATGAACAAACAATGATTATGTTATGAACTAGCAATAACAAAGATTAATAAATGCTTTGAAATATATATTGTTCATTGTTAGGTCATGTTGGCTAATGCATTTATGGTAATACTTTATGTTGTGGACCAATTCTCACTACTAAACTAGCAAACTAATGCATATTAACATGCATATTATGGCTGTTTATTGCTTCTTATAAAGCACATATTAATGCCTTATTCTGCATAACCATATTCTTTATCCCTTAATCCAATGTAACGGCACGCCAGCAGAGCGAGCCCTCGTCCGAGTACTGACTGGTACCACTACCTCTGCTGCTTCTTTGATCACTTCCTGTTTGCAGCCATTTAAGCATGGCCAGGCCAAACAGACCTTGCGAAGTATTGCCAGTTTCACTGCCTTAGCGAGCGTTTCCATTGTCTTGTTTTGTTTGCTACGTGTATGATTTATTGCCTGTTTCTCTGGATTTTTGCCTTTTGGATTACCCTCTTGTTTGTTTGCTGATTGGACTGAATACTGTCATTTTCACTTGTTTGCCTGTGACCACGACTTTGATTTTTGCCTCACGATTTGGATTGTTGAATGGTTCCTCATTAAACTTCTGCAAATGGATTCTAACACAGCCTCAGCCTCATTACATACAACCCCATATCTAAACTTATCAACTACCTTGCTAACTATTAAGAAGCAGCAATTAAGAGTTTATTAAGGCAAGTCGTAGTTAATAGTGAGTGAGAATTGGTCCCCAAACTAAAGTATGACGACATTTACTAATGTTAACGAATGTGACTAATTTACTGATTTAAAAAAAAAAAATAATTAACTAATAAAAAAGGTGTATTACTTGGGATCTGGGATTTTTATTTTTGAATGCAGAATATGTTGCGTGTTAAATACAGGATGCATGGTTATACTTGAGGCAGTAATTGGGGAATTCAACATAAGGAAATAGTATCAGGTGAGACAAGCATTTTTCATAAGCTGCTCCATTTATAGCTTTGTTATTTCCCTGTTTTCCTGTATTTTGCCTATTATTTAATAACATGGTTAAGGGTTTCATTGTATAGTAATAAATCTAATGGTATATGAAGGCACACAAATATCTTTAATGTACTTCTTGCTACAAGCTTAGCGAAAATGATAATTTATCAAACATATTGCAGGTCCTTAATTCTAATTTTAGTCAGCGAGTGTTGAATATCATCACACCTCTTTGGCTGAAGTTGCTAAGATGAAAATAACAGGCTAAAATCCTAATAAGCCTAATTATCTTTTAATGAGTTGAGGTTATGGCATTGAATATGCTGTTACTTCTGTGTGTATGTGCGTATGCATGTGTGTATGTGGAGTCTCGGGGCAGAGAGCCTCAGAGAACAACAACTAGACTCAGATCTCACATGGAGAGAGAACTCTGGAAGCGACACCTTGCAATCACACCAAGCCTCACCCTATTAACTACTAAAGGAAGTAATTAAGACCTGTTCCTCATAGGACAAGCTGAGGTGATGGAGAAGGATGGAAAAGAACACAGTATCTCTTCCAAGCGCTACCTCGCTGCATGCAGCCTGAATGAGCAGCTAAAGCAGTAGCCGAGCCTCAGAAGAGACTGATCTGGAACACTGTACATGATTAGAAACTCCACACAAATGGCCAACCATACGCAGCAACCTGGAGACGCAACTCAAAATGATAACAATAGAATGAAACATAATTGCCACCTTTTCAGTGGCCTTGGTTCTGGAAGTATTCATTTTTACCTCAGGGAAAAAAGTTAAAAGGCCATCAACCAATCCAACCATGTCACGATAAGAAGGAGGAAGCAGAGATGCAGGTGAAACAATGGTAAGTATTTATTGATAGTCACATGACACGAACACAGCACAGTCTCTCGGATGGGTTGGTGGCGCAGGGACACGATGAACAGCGTGCTGGTGACGACGGTGAATCCAGTGCCGGTGAATATCCAACGAGTGATGACGGTGAATCCAGTGCCGGTGAACATCCAGACGAGACGAAACCCACGAAGACTCCAGACAGACGATGACCAGGAACACTGAAGCAGACGGCACACGGGGAATGACACAGAGGACATCAAACAACGATCTGACAAGGAGAGGAAAGTGCGGTGAGACTTTATAGGTGAGTAGATTGGCAGCAGCTGGTGCGGGAATTGAGATCAGCTGGCGCGCTGATGACTGGAGTGAGCGGTCACGCCCACTCACACACACACACACACACACACACACACACACACACACACACACACACAGAGAACAACAATACACGAGACATGAAGAAACCAGTGAATTCATGAACCGTGACAGTACCCTCCCTCCTAGGAACGCCTCCTGGTGTTCCCAGACTCCCTTACCTGTCGATTGTAATCATCAATAAGGGAGTGATCCAGAATGTCTCTAGCAGGCACCCAACTTCTCTCCTCCGGACCGTAACCTTCCCAGTCCACCAAGTACTGAAATCCGCGTCCGCTCCGCCTAGAGTCCAGAATACGATTGACCGAATAAGCGGGTTCCCCTTCTACGAGTCACGGCGGTGGGGGAACCGGGGCTGGTGGATTTATGCGTGCATAAAACACGGGTTTAATTTTGGACACATGGAAAACGGGATGAATCCTCCTGTACACTGGAGGGAGATTGAGGCGGACTGTCACCGGACTAATGATCTTGGTGACAGCGAACGGGCCAATGAATTTAGGAGCAAGTTTATTAGACACGGAGCGGAGAGGAATGTTCTTAGTAGAAAGCCACACTTTGGAACCGACGACGTATACGGGAGGTCTAGACCGGTGGCGATCGGCCTTGGCCTTGGTGCGCGCTCCCACCTGGAGTAGAGTCTCGCGGGCTCTAGTCCAAGTGCGATGACACCTCTGGACAAAGGCGTGGGCGGAGGGAACCGCGACTTCGGATTCCAGACTAGGAAAAATTGGTGGCTGGTAACCTATACTGCATTCAAACGGAGACAGGCCCGTAGATGACACTGGTAACGAATTGTGGGCGTACTCCACCATTGACAGTTGTTGGCTCCATGAGGAAGGATTCTTGGAGACCAGACATCGCAACGTTCTCTCCAAATCCTGGTTGGCTCTCTCAGTTTGACCATTGCTCTGGGGATGAAACCCTGAGGACAGACTAACAGTAGCACCCAGCAATTTACAAAACTCTCGCCAAAATTTGGACACAAATTGGGGTCCTCTGTCGGAAACCACGTCCGTCGGGAGGCCATGTAACCGGAAGACGTGGTCAACGACTGTTACCGCTGTCTCCTTGGCTGAGGGTAATTTGGGCAAGGGAATAAAGTGGGCCGCCTTCGAGAATCGGTCCACCACGGTCAAAACTACTGTGTTACCCTGAGAGGGTGGGAGGGCGGTGACAAAATCTAGAGCGATATGGGAACAGGGTCTCGAAGGGACCGGCAGCGGTTGAAGGAGCCCATCTGGGGGTCTATTGGAAGTCTTACCAGTGGCACAAACTGAGCAAGCCAAAACAAAACTGTGAACATCACGAGCCATAAGCGGCCACCAAAATCGTTGCTTGACTAAAGATGTAGTGTGACTGACTCCTGGATGACAAGCCACATTGGAACAATGACCCCACTGAATAACGTCGGACCGTAATCCCTCCGGCACAAATAACCGGTTCGGTGGGCAGCCGACCGGAGGCGTTACCCCTTGTAAGGCTGTTTTGACCTTCGATTCGACCTCCCATGTGAGTGTGGAGACAATTAGTGTCTCTGGAAAAATGCACTCGGGAGTAGACGGGAGATCGGAACGGTCAAAAATACGTGATAAGGAATCGGGTTTGATGTTCTTGGAACCTGGGCGGTACGAGAGAGTGAAATCAAAACGTCCGAAAAAAAGTGCCCACCGAGCCTGCCTGGAGTTCAATCTTTTGGCAGTTCTGATGTATTCCAAGTTCTTATGATCGGTCCATACGATAAAAGGTACCCCCGACCCTTCTAACCAGTGACGCCATTCCTCCAATGCTAACTTGACTGCCAACAACTCTCGGTTACCAATGTCATAATTACTCTCGGCAGGGGACAAACGATGGGACTCAGCTGCGTCTGACCACCTGAACGTAGTCCTGGGGGAGGTCAAGGCAGTCAGAGGCGCGGCTAGTTGGCTGAAATTGCGAATAAAACGCCGGTAGAAGTTGGCGAAGCCCAGAAACCTCTGTAGGGCCTTACGGGAATCTGGACTTGGCCACTCCACCACAGCCTTAACCTTGTCAGGATCCATGCGCACTCCCTCGGACGACACAATGTACCCTAGAAAAGGAACCGACTGTGCATGAAAAGTGCATTTCTCCGCCTTGACAAAAAGCCCATTCTCTAGCAACCTCTGAAGCACTCGCCGGACGTGCTGCACATGTTCCTGGAGAGATGAAGAAAAAATCAGTATGTCATCCAGGTAAACATATATGAACTGATCTACCATATCTCGCAGCACGTCATTGACGAGTGCCTGGAAGACCGCTGGGGAGTTGGACAGCCCGAAGGGCATGACCAAGTATTCAAAGTGCCCCCTAGGGGTGTTAAAAGCAGTCTTCCACTCATCCCCCTTCCTAATGCGGACCAAATGATAAGCATTACGTAAATCCAATTTTGTGAAAATAGACGCTCCCTGCAATCTCTCGAAGGCTGAAGACATTAACGGCAAAGGATAAGTATTCTTTACCATGATGTTGTTCAGTCTCCGGTAATCAATACAAGGTCGCAGGGATCCGTCCTTCTTCCCCACAAAAAAGAACCCCACCCCCGCTGGAGAAGAGGAGGGCCGGATGAACCCCGCTGCTAGAGAATCAGAAATATATTTCTCCATAGCCTCTCTCTCTGGAACAGAAAGTGAATATAACTTGCCCTTAGGCGGAGACGTACCTGGCAGTAACTCTATAGCACAGTCAGAGGGACGATGCGGAGGGAGAGAAGCAGCACGAGACTTACTGAACACCTCCTTCAGGTCGTGATACTCCGTGGGCACGTTTGACCAATCCACTGCCTCCTCCTGAAACGTAAAAACAGAAACAGACGGACAAGCAGACATAAGACAAGACTCATAACATTTACTGCTCCACTCCGATACTGTTCTCTGCTGCCAATCGATTCTGGGGTTGTGCTTGGTGAGCCAGGGGTGACCTAAAACAATGGGTGCGAGGGGGGAGTCCAGAATGTAGAAGGAGATGGTTTCAGAGTGGTTGCCAGATACAATGAGTGTGACGGGTCCGGTGGTGAAGGAAATGATGGGAAGGGCTTGGCCATTGAGGGCGTGAACTGCGATGGTCTGTGTGAGGGGTCGAAGGGAAACTTGAGTCCTATGTGCAAAAGCAGAGTCCATGAAATTACCCTCAGCCCCAGAATCCAGCAGTGCGTGACAGTCCTGAGTGTGGGCTGACCATCGTAGTCTTACCGGGAGGAGTGTAGATGTCGATGAGGTCTTCTCAGCGGAGATCCCACCCGACAGTAGCCTCAGACTTACTGCCGGGCTTGCCCCTTTTACTGGACAGTTGTAGGCGAAATGTCCTGCCGTGCCACAGTACAGGCACAAGCCCTGGGATCTCCGCCTCTCCTTCTCCTCCCGGGAAATCTGAGCTCGCCCGACCTGCATGGGCTCGTGATCGTAGACGGGACTGACCGCGTCCCTGCCGCTGGCTCGTGGTGTAGACGTCTCCCCAGGAAGCCGAACGGGTAACCTCCGCCGCTCAACTCGAGAGAGTCGGGAGTCTACACGCAACGCCAGAACGACAAGCCCATTGAGTGTGGGGGGTAGGTCCAGGGCATAGATCTCCTTCTGGACGCGATCAGCCAGCCCATGCAGGAACATATCCCACTGCGCCTCCTCGTTCCACTGACACTCTGCCGCCAAGGTCCTGAACTCGATGGAGTAGTCAGAGATGGATCTCTCCCCCTGTTTAAGATCCGCCAGAATCCGCGCGGCTTCTCTCCCAGCGACCGCGCGGTCAAACACTCTCTTCATCTCGGCGGAGAGTGTCTGAAACGAGGCGCAGCATGGATCCTGGTTCTCCCACACCGCTGTTCCCCATAGTGCTGCTCTCCCAGTCAGCAGCGTGAGCACGAACGCCACCTTGGTCTGCTCGCTGGCAAAGGTCTTGGGCTGCAGGGAGAAATGCATAGCACAGCGAGTCAGAAAGGCACGGCAAAAGTTCGGCTCACCGCTGTAAAGTTCCGGAGTTAGTAGGCGGGGCTCTGACTGGGAGACGCTCTCCGGTGGTACGAAGGGAGCTGGCGGTGTGGGTGGCACAGCGGGATTTTGCAGATGTTGCATTTGCTGGGTGAGCTCAGACACCTGCGCCACAAGAGCACGTAAGGAGATTGGTTAAATAGTACATGTGACATCAGTGGTTCAACAGGAATTTTATGAAGCTATGAGAACTTTTTGTGTGCAAAGAAAACAAAAATACAGCCAATTTCTTCTCTTCCGTGTCAGTTGATGCACGTTCACGACAGATGTCTGCTGACACAGGAGCCAGCATTTTTAAAGAAGATGAAGATGAACAAAGGTCTAACGGATTTGGAATGACATGAGGGTGAGTAATTAATGACAGAATTTTCATTTTTGGGTGAACTATCCCTTTAATCGGTGATGCCACCAAAGTACACAAATCTACAGAGTTAGCCCAAACACAAAATTATAAAGATGGTGGGGTGCTTTTTTCTCTGGTGCATAATGTGAATAGCAAGAGTTTGGGGCGGGCTGTCTGTCTGTCTGTCTGACCAACCAATGGCAAAAGGGAAGTGTGTTTGAAAGTATTTGATGAATCAGGTGGCACAGACATTACTTGACTTTCAATTACTTAAAATACTGCCATTATTACAATTATGTTTTACTCTTTATATAATATAGCAACAGTATACAAAGATTTTTTCAAATGCACATTGACTTGATTTCCCTTCATACAACTAGTAAAAACATTTTGTGAACTGCTGAAGAGCATTCAGTACATCTGTAAGAAGACTTCCATGGCTACATGAAGACTTGCACTCCAAAAGCATTCAGTACAAGTTAATTACTGATCTATGGAGCAACAGGTCTGGAATTAACAGGGATTGTGAACAGGGGGTGCATCAATCTTGCTTCAAAAGTTTCTCCCATAGGGCTGCTGCTGTTGATTTTTCTCCTGGCTTCAAAGAGAGGGGAGGTATATCGATACCAAGTCGATTCTCCCACTGCTAGGGTGTGGGACACACAGTGTTGGAAGTCCTAAATTGTTTCTAGCTTGGACAAGGACGTCCGCGAGAGCTCCTGTTTGTCTCTAAGTGTCAGCATTAACAAGTGAATCAATTACAGGGAGCTATACAGTCTCCCGGGACCCCAGCGGGAGGACGTACAACTAAAAGTGCACCTAACCTGAGAAAAGTGAAATTGCAAAATCACAGGCAGGCTTCAAAGAGTGCTTTGGTTGTTAAACAGCAATTAGCTTCATTAAATCAGTCTAAATTTGTGAATGTTAGATTCTCTTTGTTGTCTTACTTCTTTTTGTACTTTTTATAAATTAAAAAAATCCCTTTGTTGACTTTTTTGACTTATTATAAAATTATATTTCAAACCCACACCAGAGATGCCAAAACATTCGTTCTATTCATTTGTATTTTGGGCAGTAATTTATCTATTCATATTTAACGAGACAACAAAAAAATTGAAGCCTCTTTCAGATTTCTCGTTCAAATTCATTTTCCCCCGTGGCTAAACACAGCCAGTGGAGCTCTGAAGTATTCATTCATTTCAATATCTGGCAACACATAACACTTGCTGTCAAAGGCATTTGACACTCAGGTACTTCGCTGTGAGTTTCAAATGCCTGAGAGATGAAATCCATATTTATGCTGGATATTCTTATTGTGTTTATTCCAGGAAACAAGCATAATGTAGCAGTCATTTCAATATTTACTAGCAAGCCTGCCATGTGACAGAACATATTCTCATTGATAGTTGTGAGCTGTGAATATGGCTCGAAGTAGCACACGGTCCTGTAATAAAATAATATGCAATGTAATCCCTCAGGTCCTCTGACAGATCACATATACCATATTATATATAATCACAGATTGATTAAAAAATTCCATGTTTTACCATAATATGTAGGTCAGTGTAAACATACTCCCATTGCAAGTACGCGCAGAGATGTTTTATGTTCCTTTTAAATCAACCTGGATTATGTCTAAAACAAGATAAATGGAGCGTCTACCGTCTCCTCCATCCATACAAGAACACATGTAAAAGGGGGTCTTCAACAACAAGGTTGATGTGCCCAGTACTTGACCTGAGGATGTCATTGACAGGTGTTTCATCTCTCAGCTCAAATGCTGAGCTAGACTGTGTGTGTGTGTGTGTGTGTGTGTGTGTGTGTGTGTGTGTGTGTGTGTGTGAGGGAGGGAAGTGAGCAAGATGGGATGCTGTAACCCTTTAATGAGCACATCCATTAAAAAAAGAGAGAATTTCTTTGTATTTTTCTGTTCCTTGAGGCAGTTTTAGTTACTCAAGAGTCTTTTTTTATCATTAGTAAACAGTTGAGATGTCCATTAGTTGTTAAATGCATTGATTCAGCTAATTTATAATGAAATAAAAGGCTTATAATAAAAACATGCCAGTTGCTAAACTTGGTAAATCTTTATAGGGAAATAAAACTTGCCCACCTATATAATTGTGCAAAAAAATAAAATAAGAATAAATCACAAATAGAACAAAATCAAACCTTTTCATCTGTGCCTTCCCTACCCATGTCTGTATATGGTAACCTCAGTAACCCAAACATTAAAAACTTCACTGTTACTATTAATACAAAAGTGGAAGACTTTTCCCTTTTTTGTATGTTGTTGATTTTATCTGCTAAGCAAGCTTCGAAATAATAATTAAAAAAAACTCACATTATGATTTTACTGATACTTTTTCTTTTGTTTGAAATCCTGTAATTATACTTACAGTAAAATACAATGATATCTTTTCACTGAACATACAACAAAGTGAATGGTAGATGCCATAAAACAAAATAAAAAGATAAAAACTTTCACTGCATATTTTAATTTAAATGATTGCTACAGTAAATGGTTTAGATGCCTAGAAAAGGGGTAATAAACTTAGAAATATGCATTAAATGCAAAGTTAAATGGGTCATATGGTGTCAGTGAGAAATCATACAGTATGTTGGTTTTCTTTTCAAATAAAGTCTGATGTACTAACATACTGTTACTTTCAGAACAAACAGCTCACGCCAGCTTTCTGATGTCAGTCAGATGAATATTTGGTTCATCTGAAACAGTGGGGTGACATGGAACAAGCCAAATAGATGCTATCATTCATAAACACCAAAATGATGATAAAAATGATAAAAGTACAATGTGGGAAAGTCTGTTAAATCTTGTGCTGTTTCTGGCCATACTTAGCTCTTGCTTAAATGTCCCTACTTCAGCACAAACTGTTTTGTGAGTGCGACCTGTCAAAATGCAAAGGATGGGATACAGTAGTTACTGTATATTCAACTCACCAGATGGTCAGTAATTGCAACAAAGTTTTTAAAGATCCGTTTACCTTTAGATATATAATAGCCCACATCTACATCCAAAGTCACTGCTGGAAATGCAGAGCTTTCCAGTTGAATGCATAATGTTACACTTACGTTTATATACTGTATACTTATAGTACAGCTTTAAAGAGGTCTTTCCATGCAAGCAAACAGTTTAATCAATACTGAAAGTGCATTCATGAAATTAATGCTTACAAGAAACATGAAGTTCCACAGCAACCAATACATTGATTGATTAGTCCAATTATGAAAATATTTGATGCTTCCACAGCTACACATTTTAGACATCAAATCTCGATAAGGTAAGAGCACACTGTATTGCATGAGCCACCAAAGCACAGCCATCTGTTATTTAAAGAGTAAATTAGATTTTACACCAGCTAATGTACAGTAACACACTTTCTTGTCACTAACCTCAGAAAGTAAAGAGAAAAGACAGTTCAGTATGCCCTTGGCATAAGTCAAGATCAGTGTGCCCCTGCCAACATCTCAGTCTGGTTCCCACAAAATTTACATCTGCTTATTGAAAACCTTGTTTGCATATATAAAAAAAAAAAAAAGCATCCACTTCTGACTTTTAGTTTTACATAAAAGAAAAATTGCTATTTACCCAAAATATTTGTTCATAAAAAAAAAATCAACCTTGGCGTTAGTTTGAATTCAACCAATCAAATTGATTTTACCGCAGACAAAGTCTTACTAATACAGCAAGACCTTGTGCATGCCCTCTTCCTCATTAGCAAACTAAATCATTGAATTCTAATTCATGTTTATTTCACATCTTAGCTCACAGGACTCGATCCAATAACCAGAGCCCTAAAAAAATGACAAATTGGTCTGCATTTCTGATTGAGGCAGAGCTGTTGAAGCAGATATATCCTTCTGTTATTAAAGTCTACTGCAGGGTCTCTTTCATCCCTGAAATGTCACACAGATAAGTGGGATAATACAGACTCTATGACACATCTACAACACTATCCTTCCATCACAGGAGAGATTTGTGTGAATGCAAAAATTAACAGGGCAAAAGCCAGCTTTTTATTAAAATGGTTGGATGTCAAACAGAACGTGTACAGAAAATGGATCATAAAATCATATTTTCAGAGTCAATCAGTAAAATCAGTAATGTACAGGTAAATGTAAAATATTTGCATTGGTCCCACTTTATATTAGGTGGCCTTAACTACTATGTACTTACATTTAAATTAATCATTTGATACAATGCACTTATTGTGTACATACATGTTTTACATTGTACTTATATTTTAAAAATACCTATATGTAATTACATATGTAATTAGTTTCTGTAGTTAAATTTATAATTACACTGTTGACCCATCCCTTACACCTTAACCCACCCTTAAACCTACCCATACTACCAAACCTGTCCCTAACCTTACCCATATCCCACCTTAATAGCAGCAAAAGTGTTTTGCAATACAATATGACCACAATAAGTACATTGTACTTATTTTTTGATGTAAGTACATAGTAGTTAAGGCCACCTAATATAAAGTGTGACCTTTACATTTTATCTTGTTAGAAGCAGCATATTTTAATATGCATTAAATAATTGTGAAAGAAAGTATAAAATACTCATGACAAATTGAACGGAAGCACAGTATGAAAGCATGCAACACTATTTTGACAGATGCTATTGTTTTGACAGGAGTTGACAAATAGCAATCAGCTCACCGTATAGTTACCTACATGTCAATCAGACAAAACTATCTTGTGGTACTGGAGAACATAAATAGTCAGAAAACAGGTCTCATCACATCTGCTTCTCAGAGAAAATGTTAACAGCAGTATGAACTGATGGTGATATCTATGGACTTTTAAGGTAATCAATCAGTTACCCAAACAAATTTTTATTGAAGCCGTTTTATTAATATCAGAATGTAGTGAGACGAGCAAAAATAAAAATGTTGTAGATAGAACATTGGTTATGATCATCTTTGGTATTTTGAAGGCATTGACTAAAACAGCTCTATATGTAACATCATGACCTGTTTTACAGAATACAGTATTGTTGTGCATTACCACCATTATACATTTTTCGCATAAGGGTAAATACTTGTCATTATATGAAAAATGTTATATTAAAGGAACAAAGAAAAACATCATGTTAGTTGCTGAACCCAATAGCCTTTAGTTCATAAGTCGCATCTCCAAAAAATACAATAGTTTGACATTGCTTCAAGACAGTAAATGACAGAAAATGGATTAGTCTACAGTCATTTGTGGAAAGACAATAATTGGCCATAAACAGTAGACTATAAATGTCTTTTTCGGAAATCAACAAAAGACTGTCATTTCATGTCATATCTATTTGGGGGAAAAATAGCTATTATTCCCCTTTTCATTGATTGTGAGTATATTCTGCAGAATTTCCATGTCAACGTAATGGGTATATGGGGAAGACCACTGCACTGTGTGTTTTAAAATTGAATACTGAGGGAAAGGGGCTTTTGAATCTTTTTTTTTCACAAAAGAAAAGAGACTAGGCTCATTTGAGATGTCAAGGTCCTCACCTTGAATGTAGATGGGAGTAGGCGGTTGCAGTCAGGGAAGGGATCAAAAAAGAGCTGTTAAAACGGAAAAACCTCACTTCTTTTAGTGGACCAGCAATCTACACAAGCAAAGGCAGATATTACATTTGTGTTCCTTGTTGCTGATGAAGTGAATGGCACTGAAATATTTCTGCTTTTACATGAAAATGGATGAAGAATGAGTAGTCCAAAAATCATTAATGATCATCCATGTTCAACTCATTTAAGATATGAATTCAGATCAATTATAATTCAGTTATGTTTACAAAGATTGTAACGAATTTTCACACAAATCAATGTGAAAGACATCGGATTCATTTTTATAAACAATCCAACAAACAGGAAATGTTTTAAAAAATAAATTTAAATAAGAATACAATTAACCAATTGCGATTTTACTGTAAGCATGAGGCTACAGGTAACAAGGTTATAACAGTTCCATGGGAAAACAAAGCAGAACCTACAGTACTATTCTGGGCTCTCCCAGAAACAAACATGTCGCTCAAATCAGTTATTTGAATGATTCAATAATTCACTCGTAATAAACAGAAAGTCACTTGTCGCCACCCTCTGGAATTACTCTGTATTCATGTAAAGCAGGAGTACAAAAAAAATATTACAGTGTTTTTCAACTGCTTACACACATTTTCAAAACTTTGCCTCTTTTTTCTAAACTTTACACACAAATCCAAGAATTTCACACACAAAATGCCTCACATCTCTTGCAAAATGAAGCACTATATTCATTTCACCAGAATACCCAGCTAGTTTTAAATCATCTGTTTGTATGTTTGTTTTTATTTTTACTTTGAAATATCAGTTTCGCAATAAAAACAAAACTGATATTTCACCAGTTTCAAAATCATTCTGATGGGACACTGACTTCTAAAAAGGGAATAGCTTCTGTTTCTTTCCCATGCCCCCCTTCAACCATCTGCTTTGGGAGTAAGTTTGCTAAGCCAGTATGAAATTCCATTAAAAGGGTGGATTTCTTTACAGCAACAACAAATGCAAGTGTACTCTGATTACGACAGTAAACTCCAAACTGTAGGGGGCTTCTAAGTAACAAAATAGCTAATGCAAAGCTACATTCAGCTGTTTTAATGACTGTTATTTTTGGTGTTTTGCTTTTATTATGATACGACAGTGGATAGCAGACAGGAAGCGAAGTATGAGAGAGAGGGGGGGGCGGGATCGGGAAAGGTCCTCGAATCGGGATTCGAACTCAGGACACCCGTTATATGTCGGAGCACCCACTAGGCTATCGGCACAGCTGTTTTAAACAACCGTCAACGGAGACATGCTGTCAGTTATTTCCTGCAATGTTCTAGTTTCTCTGGTTCTGAACAGTGTCATTTCACAGTTTGTAACATGCCTTGGCATGTTACATCAAATGGGACAGCGTTTGTATTGTAATCGGCATGCATCTGGCAGCGATCGGTCCTGAACTTAATCTCAAACGATCCTGCTGCTGAAAACTTTTGCATGAATTTTAAGAGCGGATGGGAACATTAGTATTCATCTCACGATATAAATGCGTTCCCTCAGGTGTTAGTGAAGATGTATAATGAGCATCAAGACGAATAATATTCATGGGAGTCTCCGGCTGTTATTACGCACTAAAGGAAAGCAAACAAACCTCTCCAAAGTGAGGACAATGACTGCTGAAGGATTGTAGAAGGTGTGTGTCGGAGGCCTCTGTGGAGTCTAAGATGCCATCTCTTGTGGTCGGTCTCAGATCTCAGAGTTGTTTCACATCATACATTAGCAGCATTAAAGGCCTTCTCTGTCTGTGTTCCTCAACCCGACTTGCAGAATACATCTTGAGGTAAGAGCCTTCTTTACATCTGAATTTGCACACAGTCTCAGGTGACTCCAGTCATGTCCTTCAACCTTAACCCTTTAAACCCTCATTTGATACATGCATTTCTAAGGCCTCCAAATTATCTACACGATCAATACTTTGCTGAAAAAAACTGTTGTACACAACCTATGCCTTCTGCACTCTGATTAATAGTTCATATTTTAGCAAGTAAAATTGCTTTTAGTATGAATCTAAAAATGTTGTGGTGTATGTGTCTTTTTTACAGTAAATGTAAATGCAACAAAAAAGCAAATCAAAACTACAGAGCATTGATCACAAAACTAAAAAAATAAATACTGTATCATCTTACCAAGATATATTATTTAGATATAGCATGACAACTGGTATTTAAATCGTCTGCTGCATGTTATAAAAATCTAATTGATTTACACGACAAGCTGATGATGCTGTCAAAATTTCATCTTAATTTTTGACCATATAAATAACCAGTGCACCACATTGCATATTTTTGCAATGTTTGTGCCTCTGATATATCAAATATGATAAAAAAAAAAAAAAAACATTTTAATATTTTTTTATTTTTGTCTAACTGTTATTTTATGCTAGGATTAAGTGTGCTAGCTTTGAAAAGAAGATTGAATACATTTGGTTTGATTTTGGACATTAGATACTTTTCAAATGACATAAATGCACATATTTTAATGATTTCATCACTGAAAAAAATAAGAAGTAAAATGTACTTCATTTGTATTTTGCAAGTTTTTGCAAGCATATTTTTAAAGCAAAATTTAAATATGGAATTAAGTAAAATCTACTTAAGGAAGTTATGTAAAATTAGCAAAAGAAACTAAGTAAATTTAACATGGCCAGGCAGAGTTTGATGAGTAATTTCTATTTATTATAAGTTTACCCTGCAATACTCAAGTATATTTCACGCAGTCATAGTTTGTAGCACTGAAAAAAAAATGCCTATTAAGCATGTGGTTAAGTTATACTCACATATGGAAGCAAGTAGACAATTCTTTATTCATTTATAGGTAATATGTTGATTCAATATAGTTATTAACTGAATGAACACAGAGACCTGAGTACTTGGCACATGATACACAATGACGGTGACAATCATTAAATAGTGTTTGAGTATGAATGGGTCATTTTGAGTAAAAAAAATAGCTCCAGATGTCACAAAACAGCAAATTGCTTAACCTAACAACAAAAGCAACCACAAAACAGTGTAAATACATCTTGAAAAATGCAACAACAAAAAAATACCTTATTAATTATTAATGCTCAAGTGCATGATGGGAACAATGTGATCATGATGTTTATATTTACTTAAACAATCTTTGTAAAAATAACAAACTATTCCAAGTAAAATATACTTATAAGTTCAAACTTAAAATTCTACAAGGTTAAATGGAGTACTAATATTGAATTTATTCTTTTTTATTATTATTTTTGCCTGAACTAAATTATTTAATATAGAAATTACATTTGTTTTTCTGTAGTATTTACTGCACCACAAAATCATTTTTATCAGAATGTTGAGATGTTTTTTTATTCGGGTGCATATTCACTGTACCATCAAATGAGTATTCAAAGCAAGTATAAGTATGTGTGAGTAAAGCAGGGCAAAATGTGTGGATGTGCGGGTCTGGTTTTTGGACCAAATGCTCCCACGAGGATAGTAAAACCTAAAATCACCAACACTGAGGGGACCACAATGGCTCCCAAGAGGAACATAGTTTAATAAACATACAAAATAATGTCTTAATGAAAAAGTAAGCATGCAAAAAGGCTTCTGTGAGGGTATAACATGTCATTACAACAAAAGGAAAGGAAAAGGAAAGTTTTCACTATAGGACAGAAAAGCACTTGTGTGTGGGTGGGTGGGTGTGTTTATTTATTCCTTTTGTCAAAATGATGTGGTGGCCCTTTAGAGTGGTTTGATAGATATGTTGGTAATATCGGTCAGCAGGTGTGAATGTGTCTTCCCTGCCGTGGAGGACTCCCAGGATGCATGTAAAATAAAGCGATACGCTTGACTGACCAGATGAAACAATATCAGCCCCCAAAGATACACACAGTATCTAGTGTCACAGCGCACCTCAGCTCATTCTTGTGTTTTCTTTGTCCAGTCACAGACAGAGAGAGAGATATTGTCAAACACTTGTTCAGCCCGCTGAGCGATCAGGAACATCCAGACTATGTGAAATTCAATCAAAAATGAAATCAAACTCCCGGGATTGCCTCTTCTGTCACAGGTTGTTTCCAACAGAAGTTCATTTTAGAATGTCATAGATTGTCTTTTTGTCCCTCAAGTTTTACATATGAAGAGTATTTAGGGCACTGAGTCCCTGGTTCGAATCTCGGCTGTCCTGACTATTTGCTCCATGTCATTTCTTCGCTCTTTCAAATAAAAGTCATACAATTGTTAAAAAAAGAAATGAAATTATTAATACTTAAGATGAAGACTCCAGTCATTTTAGACAGTAGACTGGTTATGACCTTAAAAATAAGGCATCTCAGACACATCACAAGGGGAAAAACAATGTTAAATGCAAATAATAGGCTGTTCCCAAACATACAGTCTTGCATAGTTAGGAAAGAAAAATAAACAGGCTTAACTTTTAAAAGGAGAAAATGCTTTCCATGTCATGTTGACTCTGTTGGATTTTGGCAAAAATAGACAGATGCCAACACGTATAGGTTATAGGTTCAATTGTACTAAAGAAAACAGTTTGTGCCAACCACATTTTTTCCAGTGAATTATTGGCTGCCGAAAAATGTATAAACTTTGGGGACAAGTATGAGCCAGTGAAACAAATCCTTACTTTAGTTTAGATAAAAACCACTTACAAAATGTATTTAGTATTGAATGTATTACACGTTTTTAAATCATTATAGGGAGAACTTTTTAACTTTGTTTGTCCAAAGGCATGATTGTTTATTAAATTACTGATCACATTGACAAGTCAGTAATCTGAGAAATAGGATCTTCAGCCATCAATAGCACCACCATTATGTTTACTAATGAGTTTTATCAACATGCTTAATGAGTTTCTCAGTGAACTCAACAATTACTTAGCTTTAGAAAATCTGTGTATAGAACAGAGGCACATGGTAAACTCCTGAAATAAAGCAGCAAAGTCCCTTACTAAATGTCGTTTTTGTTAGCTCCGTGTAAATGCATGTTGCATTTGGTTTTTTAAACAGGTTTATACACCATTTACCCTTATCAACAAGCAACCAGTACTATGACATGTTTATGTTTATATCAGCATGCAAGTTATTTTAACTAACTTGAATTTAAGGCTTATCAAATTCATGTTCTATATGTAAACGTATTTAACTTTGCTTCAAAATTACTAACTACAAAAAAATGCAGGTATTAGCATATTTTGTGTATATTTTAATTATAAATGTTGTTCAGCTAATATTATTACCTTTTTGAAACCTTTGGTTAACAAATGCTCAGTAAACACCACAAGTGTGATGATATTTGCTGGCACATAGGTTTAGTGATCTGCCGTGGACAAACATTTGTGATTTATAGATTATTTGATCTCATATTTCATGACTTTTTTGCTATATTTTTGTACGATCAATTATTTTCTCATCTCAGAACTTTTATAGCAGGGGTATTTTGCCTGGGGAGGCCTCCTCTAAAAAACAGATCTTTGGGATCTTTGTGTGCTCGCCTCCCTCAAACTACAGGCAACCTGTGGGGTGAGAAACCACAGCCAAGCTGACAAATATCAACCCCCTCTGTTTCCTCAACAGAAGCCTTTCCACAAGCCTGAGGCATGCTGACGCTAAATGCTGGCCTCCTCTGACATTCATTGGCCCCTCACTGGGATCAGGATACTGCTCCAGAGTCCTCACTGTGCTCCATTACCTCACATATCTCTCTCCAGTGGAGAGGAGCAGACTGGAATGACTCCTGTAACTCTGTGTGTGTGAAAGCCATGTGAGCGCCGATCATCATCTCCTACCTTCTCCTTCGTGTTTCTTTTGTCCACAGTTAGTCGAGCTCTAGACAACGGCGGTATATTTAGCTTCGGCATGATATTTTTAAAATGTGTTAATCCCATCACTGGGTTTGTCACAAAAGTTCCAAATTCTATCTGGGATGTTGCTATGACATCCCACCAGGGATATTACTGTCTCAATGTGATGTCCTTATTTCTGTGACACTAAGCATACTCCTAGGACAATCAGAAACTGAATACATTTCCTTTGTCTTTAAACCAGATTTAGTAGAATGCACTTCTAGCTTTTGCATGTCCTCTTATTTATGCTCATTTCAAATTATCAGAACTGTTTGAACAAAGTAGAATATCTAAAGGTGCACTCATTAAGATTAATCCAATGTATCAGCTACCTATAAAAGTTGATTTAACTGGCCTGTTTAATAAACCAGCATCTGCAATCAGAAAAAAACAATATTGCTTATATAAGCACTTATATATATTCATATCAGAGCAACATACAAATTTATAACTTTAATTGAGGAACCTGCAATTTGGGCATTTGACCTTATTTATTAGTTGAAATCAAATGATGAAGATCAAGTCATTGATTTACAGTTCTTGAGAACATTTTTTTGTTACCAGCAGCATCCAAAATGTAATTAATTTGCACAGCCATAATTCACCATTAATTTGTTGTCTGCCTGTTTGACCTGCATAACTGAGGTCAAGACGTAACTTACACTTTAAATTTTATGTTGTACAAACTCTAATTAAAATTATGTTCATACATTTGTGTGGGAGAATCTCCAAGGTTTTGTCACCTGACTGGTAATTAATTTGTTATCTGCACTTAGTTAAAATAATACCTTTGGGACTATCATTTAAATAAACGTTGACAAGGTGGGATGTTAATCATTATTTCTGATGTAAGAATTTAAGACTTCTGTCGAGTTTCAAAAATATTACTTTATTACATTTTAATGAAACCAAAATCAGTTATCCAGTTTACTAGTGTATATAAGATGCTAATAGTATAATAATCAGTTTCATTTAAGATGAAAACCCTTTTTTATTAACGAAAAATATACTGTATATACACATAAATTATATGTAATATAAATAAAGTACAAAAAGACATGCTAAAAGCAATCCATATGTATAAAGTGATTTAATTAAAGTCTTCTTATGTGTCTTGTGTCAAAGTGGTTCTCAAGTACAGTTGAACGTCCATGTTTACCATATTTGATGTGGTCTATTTACTGTATGTATGTTAAATTTTGTTTTGAATGAATCAAGTGTGAATTTAAAGCCTAAATGTTCATCATTTAAAGCAATTGTGTATCTTCAGATGACTTGTATGGCATGGATTCATGTCATACATCTCTTTTTGCCCTTTCTGATGTATCAAAATTTTGTTTTTTTGGTCTCTCAATGGATGGGCAAAAATGCTGTGAGAATATTAAAAATATCTTCATCTCTGTTCTGGAGATGAACAGAAGTCTTATGGGTTTGTAAACCAGGACATTTCATGTTTGCCTAAATTATCCCTAAGATTTTGAAGTATACAAAAATAAATAGGTAAAATTCTGCATATTCGTAATAATTTATCTGTTAGGAAGTCTGCAACAGAAAATTTCTAAGCCATTATATGTTGAGTGATGTTCATCAAACTCTCTGTGTGTGAGACCCAGGTCAATCTCCCACATATATGAAAGAACACAAGGGAGTTGTTCTAACACTTCCTCTCTTTCCTGATTAATCCCAGCACAGCACGACTCCTGTCACACCACAACCTCTCAAACACTCAAATTCACCAGCCCAGAATAGATGCATACAAACTCTCTCGCTCTCAGCCCTGGCTTTTCTCCTGAGCTTTGGCAAATATCTACAAAACATAAAAAGAGGCCAGCAGTCACCGTTTCCTTGTCAGATTGTATGAGACTGTGACACAGAAAACAATGAATCAATGACAGCTGTTTCTGTGCTCTCTGTGACATAGCTGTTTACTGAGTGGAAGTGCTGTCACCTTTAATTGAGCTAATGATATTGTGCAAAGAGAAATCAGTTTAAAAATAACATTTGCTTTTTGCGTCCCTTAAGCTTTTTTGTTCACACATGCCAAATCGTGAGAAGATTGTTTATAACCACTTTAACAGTCTTCAGTGAAGTTTTAAACTTTAATAATTAGGTAGTGAAGCCTATTACGAGAGTGACAGGTCTAAATTGTTAGCATCCACTGCTGTCTGATCCATCAACCTTCGTTTATCACTTCTGAATGCTTGCTAGCATGTTTTGTGGCTGAGTAAGTTCAGACTAGGTTTGGGTTAAATTACTCAAACAGTTAGGTGACAGTTGTACAGTTAGGTGAAATACATTAGCAATATGTTCCTTGTTAGTAAAAGGTGTGATATTACTGTTGAGTAAGAAGAGTAATGCCGGCTTGCTGGCCTTGTTCAGTAATTTGATATTTGCCCTTTAGTTAAAAAAATTTTATTTAAACAATATGTTGACAGAGGATGGGATGTGAAAACAAGATTGCTGCTAAGTTTAACAGTGGACAGTTTCTCTACAAAAAAAAACGTTTTACATGTTTGAAATTTGGCTTTTTTTATTTTTGTTAAAACTAACGCACAGTTTCCTACTGTGTGTGTGTGTGTGTGTGTGTGTGTGTGTGTGTGTAGAATATATAGAAGTCAATCTGAATATATATACATGTAAATATGAATATATAGTTATAAGTCTGAATATATAAATGTCAATTGAGAATATATAGAAGTAAATCTAAATATATAGTTATAATTCTGAATATATAAATGTAAATCTGAATATATACTCATAAGTCTGAATATATAGAAGTAAATCTGAACATATACTCATAAATCTGAATATAAACACAGCATTTCAGAAAAAGAACATCATACCAACAGTAAAATATGGTGGTGGTAGTGTGATGGTCTGGGGCTGTTTTGCTGCATCAGGGGCCCATTTCAATAAGGAGGTTCAACCAACTCGAGTTTAAACTTGAACTCTGAGTTGACTTACTCTGAGATGGGAAACTGAGAGTTGAACAGAACAGCTGAACTGAGTTAGTTTACTCAACTGTAAGTAGGTTGACTGAGTTAAACGCGTGCACCACGACTATGAAAAGTCATTATCAGCGGAGCGGCAAATTATGATTCACCATGGCAACAGCTCCTGCCAAAAAGACGTCAGCGCGCGTACTTCCGTCAATGTGTAACATTAATTCTTAATAACTGTCTATAACTTAATAGCTGTGTGGCGGGAGGAGCCAACGACAGACACAGTGGGCGTGGCGTCAAGCCTCGGAGAGGTTTTTATTAAACAAAATATTAAAATAAAGTGTCCAAAGGGGGAAAAGTGTCCAAAATAAACGGGGATCTGGTGTCCTCGTTGTGCTGCGGGGCTCGTGAAGGAGGGCAGTATTCAGGAGGGAAGGGTCCAGGTAAGGGGCGGAGTCCGGCGGCCGCACGCGCTCCCGTCTGGAGGTCCCGGGGCGCG